>NW_006921758.1:5703071-5705000 GCF_000298275.1 Orycteropus afer afer | reverse complement strand
ACCTTCCTTCCGAGGAGTGGCTGGTGGGTTTGAACCGCCAGCCTTCTGGTGAGCAGTCAAGTGCCTTAGGCACTATGCTACCAGAGCTCCTAATATTTAATACAATTGTATCAAAACCATTTGATAAATTTATCACCTTGACATATGTCTAGAATATGGCTGGAAAAGGATGGCTTGGATTAGGTGCACCAAACCATGGATGCTTTTGGAAAATTCTTAGCATAAGATGGCACTGTCAGTAGTGGAATGAACTTTTCATCTTAGGTAACTCTTGAGATGGCTGTCACATGGGTTTTTGTCTTCTACAAGGGTGATTCTTACATGATTGTTGTTGTTGTTAGGTGCTATCAAGTAGATTTTGACTCACAGCAACTCATGTGACAGAACAAAATTGCCCCATAGGGTTTTTCAGGCTGTAATCTTTATGTGAGTAGATTACCAAGTCTCTTTATCACAGTATTCTGGCTAGGTTGAAGCAACAACCTAAGAGCTGAGTGCCTAACCATTGCATCATTAAGTAGGCTTTTTTTAAACTCTAACCTACCCCCAATTCTGATATGTTCACTCTAGGGAGACCTTTAGAACTCATGGACAAATCCTATATAGTGAGCCACAGTTATTGGTGTGTGTGTCATATCCGTCAGGTATGTTGAAGTGAGAAAAAAAAAAAGTTTGCAAATCACAGCTCTATAAACTTGATCCAAGAAGGGCATGAACCTAATTTGTGGACCAAGTAAGCATTTACTTTCCTGTACAAAGTTCCTGTAAGGAGATATTTAAATAAATATAGCTTAGAGGAAGGGCCTTTTCAGGAGTTTCATTTGACATTAGCCAAATATTCTTGCCAGAGGCAGTATTTTGGCTTAGTATTTTCACAGGTCATTTGGATTTTACTTTTGATTTTAATCACTAGTTTCCTAATATTGAACGGCAGACTATCTCATAATTTTTCTTATACAATTATACTTCATTATTTACTTTCTATAATTTGTGGGTTCGTGTTTGTAACCTATAGGGAATTCATAAAAAATGAGACAGAGAGTGGCTGGAGCACTGAATGTTCTTAAAGGATATCTACACTAAAGGTGATAGGAATTTCTTTTTTATGAGTTAGTATAAATAAAAATTCTCTTTGTGGAACTTTTGGCAATAAAAGAGGGTGTACTTTATTTAACATTCCAATGAAATGGACTATTAAACATTTACACCTAAAATATTTTTAGTTAATGAAGTTAAAAATTGATATGTACAATAAATGAGCTATTAGGAAAGCATTCTAATTGTGCACAATCTTATATATTGTTCCATAGTTATCAAATTCCATAGTTATAATCTCCACAGAATAATACCTGATTTTAAAGTATAAGTTAGAATTACCACAAGAACTTGAGTCAATTACTCTGCTTTCTTTGTGTTTCCAATATTTCAACTAGAGTATTGTTTATAAACTGGGGCTAATTTTATCCCCGGGGTCAGTTGACAATTGTTTAAGTTATTCTTGCTTGTCAAGTCTTAGAGGGTGTCACTGGCACTAGGTATGTGGAGGCCAGGACTGCTGTTAACCAGTCTAGAACTCAAAGAACAACTTCCCGTAACAAAGAATTATTTGATCCCAAATGTCATTAGTGCTAAAGTTGAGAAAACTTAGAGTGTTGTATATCTATTTTAAGCATTAATTTGTGTCTTCATTAGGAGAGACTCCATAGACTACAGGGTGGGATTGGATGTAATCTTTATGGAAGGATTAGTTCTTCTGTGGTACAGCTTGGTGGGTTTGAACCAGTAACCTTTCGGTTACTAGCTGAGCACAGACCATCTCTGCCACCTGTTGTTGTTGCTGTTATGTGTCGTCAAGTTGGCCCCAACTCATAGTGACATGTCCTTGGGTTTCTGAGGCAGTATCACTATGGAAGTAGATTGCCCAACCTT
>NW_006921758.1:5701699-5702971 GCF_000298275.1 Orycteropus afer afer | reverse complement strand
CCAGCCTTCTGGTTAGCAGTCAAGTGCCTTAGGCACTACTCTAACAGAGCTCTCTGCCACCAGGACCTATTGGTGGAGAAATTCAAATATAATGAAGTGATTAAGACACTGGATTTGTTGTCAGATTGGGTTCTGAGCCTCACTCCAGCCACTTATTAGCTGTCTGATCTTGGGTAAAATGATTAATCCCTCTGAATTTGAGTGTGTTTATAAAAATGTGGGTAATAAATTCTACCTTACAGAGTTGTTGTGATAATTAAATAAGGTGATGTTTGCAAGCTGGAAGATATTACATGGTCGATAAATGGTAGCCACTGTTATGTTCAAAATGAAACTTGGATTTGGTAGCATAGTATTTACATACTTATATAGATATTTTATTTATTTTATATTGTTGTTGTTATGTGCTATCGAGTTGGACCTGACTCATAGCGACCCCTCCTTGGGTTTCAGAGGCCATATCACTACGGAAGTAGATTGCCCAGCCTTCCTTCCAAGGAGTGGCTGGTGGGTTTGAACCGCCAGCCTTCTGGTTAGTAGTCAAGTGCCTTAGGCACTACACTACCAGAGCTCCTTATTTTACATTATATTATTTAAATATATATTTTTTGTGATTATAAAAAAAATTACAGAAAGAACCTTATAGTTTTCTGGTATAGATGTTGAAAATTGTGATACTTATTAAAACATTCTTCTAATTTACAGAGTTACCTGTTTTTGCTAGTTTATCTCTGTTAGCTGGTTTCTCTCATTAGTCACCTTTCTAAAAGTGGTTAAGTTGTGGGACCCATTAAAATTTTACTGGAATGATAAAGCTGGTCATATTGATGCCTTTATCTCTTAAGTTGGCATGTGGTGCTATCACTGATGCCAG
The DNA here is from genome assembly GCF_000298275.1 of Orycteropus afer afer. Classification (NCBI taxonomy): domain Eukaryota; kingdom Metazoa; phylum Chordata; class Mammalia; order Tubulidentata; family Orycteropodidae; genus Orycteropus; species Orycteropus afer. The sequence goes on along the minus strand of NW_006921758.1, from coordinate 5,702,097 downwards.
TGAAATTTGGTCTGGGTGGTGAGTAGAGGAAGAGGACAGGAGAATTTATAACTTTGAATATTCAAAGCCAGAACTCTGTCCTTGACCTGGTTGTATTCAACAGTTTATCAAGAACTCAAATGAAAGCATAGAAAGCATGCTTATTAAATTTTGAATTGACAAAACTAGAAGGCACAGGTAATAGTTTGGAAGATCAAATATATATTAAAATGTACATACATTTGAACAGTGGGCAAAGGCTAGGAATACAAAATTAAAAATAGAAAATATAAAAGTCCTATGAATTTAGTTTCAGAAATATTAACTATATAATTTCATGATGAGGAGCTCTGGTAGCACAGTGGCTAAGACACTTGCCTGCTAACCAGATGGCTGGCGGTTCAAACCCACCAGCCACT
>NW_006921758.1:5690655-5701599 GCF_000298275.1 Orycteropus afer afer | reverse complement strand
AGCCACTCCTCGGAAGGAAGGTTGGGCAATCCTACTTCTGTAGTGATACTGCCTCGGAAACCCAAGGAGGGGTCGCTATGAGTCGGGGCTGACTCGATGGCACATAACAACAACAACAACAATTTCATGATGATGAGAGAGATCAGAACTTTATCTAATTCCCATTTAAATAGAGAATAATACCTAAGCGATGGATGACTGAAAGTTCAATCAATTGGCTGCCTCTTAGAATAGGTTTTGGCAGCATAAATTCCAGAATTCCACTCCCACAGTTTTAATATTGTGACCATTTCTATTTGCCACATTTTAAGAGGCATATTGACTACTATAAAGTGGTCAGAAAGCCTAGAATTAGTGAAATCCCTTTTCTGCCACATATTAACTGTGTGGCTTTGGATAAATTATAATGCTTAAACTTTCAGTACTTAGGTTTTCTTATGTAAAAATGGGGGTAAAAACACCACCACCACCAGCAATAACAACAGCTATCATATGGAGATGTTTTAAGGATTGATTGAGATGATGATGATGATGAAGATGACAACAACAACTAGTATTAGTTCTTATGTATTGTTTACTCTACCAAAACAGAACGCATTGCCACTGAGTCAATTCTGGCTCATAGTGACCCCATAGGATTTCCGAGGCTGTAAATCTTTACCAAAGCGGACTGTCTCATCTTTCTCCCACAGTGCAGCTGGTTGGTTTGAACCATTGACCTTTTGGTTAGCAATCCAATACCTTACCCACAGCACCACCAGAGCTCCTTACTATTTACTGGAAGCCTGGCTAAGTTCTCAGCACTTCATGTATTTGAAGTTCATTTAATCCTCCTTAGTATGTTCTAGGGTGGTAGCATCACTCTTCTTTTACAGTGGAGGTAACTGAGGCACAGTGAGTTTAATGCCTTTATATATTCTACCAAGGAGCTCTGGTAGTATAGTGGTTAAGACACTTGACTGCTAACCACAATGTCAGGGGCTCAAAACCACCAGCCTTTCCACAGAAGAAAGATGAGGCAGTCAGTTTCCATAAAGATTTACAGCCTTAGAAACCCAATAGGGGTCTCTATGAGTCAGAATGGACTCCATAGCAGTGAGGTTTTTTTTTACACATTCTACTATTAAATCACAGTTTAACATATTTATACATATTCAATGCCAGGCACTGTCTTGTGTGCTCTATACCTTTGTGACCTTTGACCAGGGTTAAAAAATTGACTCATTTCAGGAAATGTTTTAAGTCCCATTGGTACCTGTAAAGATGGTAAAGTTTTTACAATATACCTAAAGGCAGAGTTCACTTCCTATAAGAATGTAAACAATGATTTACCAATACAATTAAAAAGCATAATTAGCAAGGCATAATCAAGTTCAAATATTTAGTTAATATGATAGAATGAGATTACAATACTTCCCAAGCACTGTTATACTGGGTCATTGATTTTGAACAAAAGATATATTTTCTTTTAAGTGTAAACTTGAAAATAATTGTCTGCTGGGTTGATATTTTAAAGATGGACTATAAACTATATTCATTAATTCAAAGTTATTAAAATCAGTGAATCAGTCGAAAGGAAAATTAGCCCATTTCTGTAATTGTCCACAAAACTAATTATAAGAATTCTGATAAAAAAAGAGGTTGTAAATAGATGAAAATAAAGGAAGGATTCTTCTCAACAGTACTGATTCAATTTGACGAAGCTTAGAACAAGTAGAATTCAATACTTACTGTATTGTAATTGATTGTTTAATGTGTTCTACAGAAATTTATTGATATCCATTTGTCCATGAGAATGTCATTTTTTTTTTCCCTTGAGTGCTCGCAACTTCTATCCATTGGAGCTTAACATAATTTATTTTACCAGAGCAGGAACCATGACCTTTATTTATAAATGAGTAACTAATGGGGCTAAACAATCATCTAAAAACTGTACTAATTTTCTGTCATTGTCACTCTGCATTTCCAAAAATGATATAGCCTTCTAAACAAGTTTTGTCTTAGTGGCTTCCATTCTAGCCTATGTAAGAAAAACAATTCTTAAACGCATGAGATGAATTAAATGAATGAAAATAGAGGTGTGGACATGTTTATTTATCATCAGTGGTTTGATATGAATTCTTAAACCAAAATTTCTGTTTATTCATTAATTCCTAGGACTCCAATATCTCTAAAAAGTCTTGATGCTAGAGGAAGAGTTTTGTATTGTTTAAAAATGGTGGTAACAAAAACCTTTAATAAAAAACCATTAAGTTGACAAAGAAGATGCAGTGAATACAGGTGAAATTGTTTAACTATATTTATTTAATCTGGACACTTTCCCAACCACATACTCTTGGAAAGATGAGAGATTATAGGAAGTGAATAAAAGGCATACACAAGACATCACTAGCACATTAATTAGGACCTGTAAAGTTTGGGTTAAACTTTAATTTTATTGTTCAGTTTATCATTACATATAGGATACAGACAATTAAAGAATTGATAGGAGTAGCTGAAAAGTAGTATGATTTTAGTTGTTCTCTACTATGGAAGCAAAAATACTTTCCTAACAAATAACAGAAATGAATGTGACCTTAATGAAACATTTGTTTCAAGAGCAGTCAATGATTTTCTTTTCACTAATTATTTTTTTGACCAAGGAGGATATAATTTTTTTTTTTTTTTTTTTTTTACGTAGAAAATCAATACAAACCAAACCAAACTCACTGCTGTGGAGTTGGATCCGACTCATAGTGACCCCTCCTTGGGTTTCTGAGGCAGTATCACTACAGAAGTAGATTGCTCATCCTCCTTCCATGGAGTGGCTGGTGGGTTTGAACCACTAGCCTTTTGGTTAGCAGTTAAATGCCTTAAGCACTACACCACGAGAGCTCCTAGAAAATCAGTATAGCAATATTATAATTCATAAGACTAGTGCAAGGATGGTATAACCATATTTATTGTTGTTGTTGTTATGTGCCATCGAGTGGTCTCTGACTCATAGCGACCCCTCTTTGAGTTTCCGAGACAGTGTCACTGTGGAAGTAGATTGCCTCATCTTCCTTCTGAGGAGTGGCTGGTGAGTTTGAACCACCAACCTTCTGGTTAGCAGTCAAGTGCCTTAGGCACTGCACCACCAGAGCTCCCCCATAACCATATTTAGCATGTCTTTTTCTTTGAATGTTGCCTTAAATGCTCAGTTATATATATATTCTTATTAATTTTCAATCTAATAATTCCAAATGGGGAAAAATTGTATGTAAGAATGATTGAATTGGGCAGAAGAAAGAGCAATTTAATTTTTTCTAGTGTAAAAGCTTGGTAAGAATCCTCTGCTTGCTCCCTTTGCACAGTTCTCCACCAGCCCTGCCATAGCCACTTCCTCTTTGAACCATCCATTTGTAGCTACTTTAAAAAGGATCCTTTCTCTGCCCCAAACATTGTGTGAATCCAGGAGCCAGGACTGCAGGTGTCCCTTTACCTTCTGGAGTCTGTTTCTGTGTTATGGCACTTGGCTTTACCTATCTCTATTTTTAAAACTAAGAGCTGGTACCTGAAGCTTGAAAGATACTGGAGAATGAAAGGCCTCAAGACTCCTGCTGTATGAAGGAGAACAAAGCCAACACTGATGATGGTGGAATAGCATAGCTATGTTCTTTTTTTATAGAAGCTTATTTTATCTGTTTCACATTGTTAATATTTTTATTCACATGTTTGCTTCTCTTGTTTGCTTATTCTTTTCTCTATGATTAATTCCACCTAATATGCTAAGCATTTTACAGATACCATCACAAATAATTCTCTCTCTCTCTCTCTCTCTCTCTCACACACACACACACACACACACACACACAACTGAAGTATGTGTCACACATGGGGTCACCATGAGTCAGAATTGACTTGATGGTGACTGCTATTTTTCTCTGAAGCTCAAAGTGTTCAGTAACTTACCAGAGATTTTATTATCAGATGCAGAGCCTAGATTTGAGTTTAGATCTGACTTGTTTGGAAGGTTTCCTGTTTCCATTATGCTAGACAGCAAAAGCATCACCAAAATGCACAGAGTATCATGTGTGTGTGCGTGTGTGTATATATTTATTTTTTCCCTTCAAAATGGTAATCATTAATTCATTCCCTTTCCTTCCTTTCCTGTCTCTCTGGTCTTGTTTCTGATCTCAGCCTATCATGCTTCAGTGGGCTACTTTGGTACTTCCCAATTGGTCTTCCTGTGACATACTTTTCTAATGTTAACTTACTGCCTGCACTACTGCATACATCTTCATGAGGAACAACTGTAATCATCACAGCAGTTTTGTTTTATCTTAATATAAAAAAATCATGTCTGTGTTTTGATAAAAGACAGTAGTTCTTTGTTGCTTTCCAAATAAAATGAACACCTCTTAATTTGAAATTAATCACCCTTTGTTATCTACCATTCCCATGCTTCCAGTCTTGTCAAACTCCTTCTTCCATGATTGCAATGTATTTTCTAGCTAGTTTCAATTGCCTATAGTACACTCTCTCTATATATAAGGGCAGAGGGGAGAGAAAAAGAGGGAGAAAGAGGTCTATTGTTTGATTTCCTATTAATATAGTTACCACAATGTTGCCTCCTACCCCTAATTACCATTTCTCTATCTTGATCTCCAACCATCTTAGTCCAAAATCTGCCCGTCTTCTACCTGTTTTGTAATCCATTTTCTGATCATTCAGTTGGAAGTTCTTTCCTTCCTTAGTCTCCATAGCACTGTATCTATTACTCTCTTAGATGTTTATATTTTCTACCTTTGATTATGAGTACTTTTACAAGTGAGAGTGAGGTCCTTGATAATTATAAATTGTCAGTATATAATTGAGATCTCATCTTCTGTGCCCCTCATCAATTATTGCAGTAGATATAGATGGCCAAAATATGTTTTTGAGTAAATGAGATATCATCATGGCTTACATGTAGATGGAACTCAGAAATTTGTAGAATATCTTAAATAAATCATTAAATCTGAAAACCACAATGTAGAATTTGGTGATCATTCCCATCTTAGAGATGACATGTGCAAGGTCAAAGATAAGGTCAGGAAATGTGTATGGGGTATTGTAGGCAGTTCTGCCCCAAACAAGTGTAAGATGGGACTCCCAAGCTCAGTAGTGTGGAGCTAGAAAGGACCTCCCACACCAAACCCACTCCACGGAGTTTATTCTGACTCATAGTGACCCTGTAGGACAGAGTAGAATTGCCTCATAAGGTTTCCAAATCGGTGAATCTTTACAGAATCAGACTGCCATGTCTTTCTCCCACAGAGTGGCTGATGGGTTCAAACAGGGAACTTTTCAGTTAGCAGCCAAGTGCTTATAACCATTGTGCCATCAGGGCTTCTAAAGGCTATCCAAGGCAATAGAATTCAGGTGAACATAACTTGAAATTGTCTGCAAGAATCTTTTTTTTTTTTAATCTTTTATTAAGCCCCAATTCCAAATATCTGGATTTTATGGTCTGAGGTCAGATCCAGGTATTGGTATTTTTATTTTTAAGTGCTTCAATGATTCTGATGTCCAGCCAGGTTGAGTGTGACTGATATAATCCCCTTCTTTAATTTTAATGTTGAAAAGCAGGGTAATGTGACTAGTGACAACTGAAAGTAGAATCAAGATCTCCATATTCCATTGTGATTTTTTTTTCTTCTGATAACCAAGGGGATTAAAACAATATTATTTGAATGCTTTTTATTTCCCCCAAATAATTGATCTGATGAATTTACCTAAAGACGTATTGTACAAAAAAGAATGGCCTTCTAAGGATTCTAACATTGACAGTCTCCTTGAATTTCAACTTAATTCAGCACTGGAATTAAGTTTTAACTTTGTTTTATGAATTTTATAAATTTCTAAGTATTCTCTTTTCTTCTTAGAACTTTTGACCAGTAGTGAGACAAAATAGAGGGTAATGAACTAAAATAGCTTAAAAATGTATGGATTTTGTAGTTCTTCCTCAAGTTAAATAATGCCTGCTTTTTAATGATTCAAGAAAATGTTTTAATTTAAAAAAATGGCTATGGCATCAATATTCTTTTAAATGTTAATATAAATTTTTCCATGCAGTATTTTAGCTCTCTGAAATAGTCATTGAGATGTAAAATCGTAAGTTGATAAGGTGGTCTGAGTGAACACTTTATTGTGACATTTATTATTTAAGTGCTTGAGAGTTGCTTTACAATTAATATGAATTTGGTACCTATTTTTCCTGGAAGAATAGCATTTTAAAGTCTTAGAATTTATTAATATTTTATAGATTTTTTTATCTTCAGTGATGGGAAATATATTTTTTTATTCCTGGAGATGAAAGGAAGCACTTTTCCCCAGCTACGAGCTCTCTCCCTATCTAGCAACCAGCTAGGATGTTTTTCAACCAAAGTCCTGATAAATGATGTAGCTGTTGCCATTATCTTCCTAGCAAATTTCAGTTCTTTAAATAATTATGAACAGGACCCTGTATAAATGCTGGGAATTATTCCATAGCATTGTCATTATTTGTAATTATTAAGAAAACTGGTGGTAGAATATTTCTCTAGATTTATTGTCTTTATCTAACATAACACCGAGGTGTTATCTACTTCATAGAGATCCAAAATCAAAAACCACACTCACTGCCTTTGAGGTGGGTCCAACTCATAGCAACCCTCCCTTGGGTTTCCAAGGCAGTATCACTAGGGAAGTAGATTGCCCAACCTTCTTTCCCAGGAGTGGCTGGTGGGTTTGAACCGCCAACCTCTGGTTAGCAGTCAAGTGCCTTAGGCACCATGTCACCAGAGCTTTTTCCATAGGCTGCCTCTGAAACCCAAGGAGGGGCTGCTATGAGTTGGATCTGACTTGACGGCAGTGAGATTAGGTGTGTTGTTATGTTTATAATTGATCTTAATATTATATTTTGCTTATCAACATTTCTTGGTCAGTGAACATAATATGTAGTGATTCTGTACACAACTGAATTCAGCTCTAATAGGGTTTTTTTTTAACCTTATTAGAGTGACAAAGGGATCATGTTATATTAAGAAAAATGTAACAATTGCAAAAATATTTTAGTACTCTGAAGTTAAGGGAGACAATTTCTATTATAAGGAGCTCTGGTGGCCCAGTCTCTAAGGCATGTGACTGGTAACTAGAAGGCTGGCGGTTCAAAACCCAGAGCCACTCCACAGGTGGAAGATGGGATAATTTACTTCTGTAAAAATTTACTGCCTTGGAAACCCAGGGGGGGTTTTATGAGTCGTAATTGACTCAATGGCAGTGGGTTTGATTTGGTTTTGGTTTTATTTCTGTTATAATATATTCAAAAATTTTGAGCAAATCATTTATGATTAGATTTTTTTTTTCAATAAAATAGAAATTCTATTTTCCCCCTTTATTTCTCAGAAATTCATTATTTTCTGATGTTTCCTCAAAAGTTAGGTTTGTATACATTTTGTAAGAGAATAACCCTTTAGAGGCACAGGATTATGTTGATATACACCTACTCCTGACTTGTTGACATGGTTAGGTTCCAAAGACCAGGTCATTATATGAAAATCGATGTTATGTGAAAATGGAGGATTTTTTTCATGTCTGCAGATCATCTATTTGTCCAAATTTTTTATTTAGAGAATATAATTATGGTAATAATAACAGCTAAGATTTACTGATGTGCTCAACACTGTGATGAGTCTGTTAAGGATTATTCCTTTATAGAGAAGGAAGCTTGAAGAAGACAAAACTGGATAAAGCCAGACTGTGTGACTGGAGGGTCCTTGACTTAATTAGTTCACCTTCATCCTGTGCTATGTTAGGACTTTCCCTCACAGAGCTGCCTCCAGGGCTTCACTTTCACCCTTGCAAGCCCTGTGTTCACAATTCCGAGCCTTCTCTTTCCTCCAGTCCTAGTCAGTCACTGAGCTAGGGGCTTCCTGAAAGGGGTCTGGGAGCTTTGCTGCCCACCAGGCCCCACTGATATGGAGGCTTCAGGCCAAGTTAGACTCACTTGCTGATGTCATTAAATTTGCATGCATTTCTTCAAACTTCTCCGATGAGTCTTTCTTTTCTTCTTCCCCACTCCACAGCAATCTTGAGCTGCATCGTCTCAAGCCACTTAGCCACTGGGAACCCAGAACAAGTACACACTGGCTCAGTGCTACCTGCGCCTATGCCCAGAGGCTACGGCCACAGAAGAAGCTGCCCTGTGGGGCAGCTGCACTTGGCACCTCTGCCAACAGGAGGGAGTGGGACGCATGGGGATGTTCAGTCCACCTTCCTAGAGGCCTGCTGGAGACCCTCCTTGAGGGAGGGGGATACTTGGCAGCTGTGGCAGCCATGCCCACCACGTCGTTAATGAGCAAAATGGTCAGATAGTAGATTTTTTGCTTTTGTTATAAATGTGAAATGTTGGATAATACTGTAGTCAATAAGTGAGGAATAGACGTAATCCTAAATCTGAAAAACTATTAGTGTTAAATATTTTATGAAATGGTACTGTAGGTCAGCATGTTTCTGGGAAATTCAAGCTTGGGTACTAGTAAAGGTTGTGTTTAAAGCTCAAAAAGAAAACAACAAGGTTTTATATGTGAATCAGAGGTATCTGATGAAAGAAAGTTATATAGGGATAGAGATAATAGATAATTTGCGTAACTCCTACTCTTTGTATGGAAGGAGCCCTGGTGTCACAGTAGTTAAATGCTTGGTTGCTAAAGAGAAAGATCGAAGCCACCAGCAACTACATGGGAGGAAAGGTGTGGCAGTCTGCTTCTCTAAAGATTTACAGGCTTAGAAAGCACATGGGGAAGTTGTACTCTTTTCTGTAGGGTCCCTATGGGTTAGAATGGTTTTGGTTTATATATAAAATATACATATAGATATATCTCTTCAGAGGAAGTATAGAGTAGGAACTCATTAATTTTTTTTGAAAAAATTTTCTAGTTCTGAAACTTCATAATTTAATCAAAGTTTATTTAATCTTTATCCTTCTACTTGAACTAACTAAAGATTATTTCCTTTCAAAAGGCTTTTTCCTAAAATTCCTCTCTTTTTTGGCAGATAAGTTTGCATAGCTAAAGTGACATCATTTGGCCAGATTTTTGAAAAAGAATAGAAGGCAGAAAAATGTAATGTGATTTTTGAGCTTTTGAGAGTAAGAGTCTATTAGTATATTTAATACAGTTTTTTCTTTTTCAAAATAAATTTATTAGATATATAACATAACATCAGAGGGAATATATTACTTTATCTCGCTCTTTTTCTGAGTTAAATTTTAATAAATATGACTTTCATTATAAATTTGGAATTGCTGCCTGCATAAAACTAACTGGATTATTTTAATAAAATCTCATTTATGTAGGAAACTATATAATTGCAGTTATACAAAAGAGAAGGGAAATCTTTGGTAATTTCCAAGTTAAAAATGTAGTACTGCAAGTTCCTTAAGGTCAGGGAACAACATCTCTTAATTTTTTCTTTATCGAGAATTGAACCTGACACAGCTTCATCTATATGATAGTTACACAAATATTTTTATTTCTTTTTTGTTGTTGTTGGTTAAAAAATAAACATATTGAAGGATAATATCAATTCTAGCTTTTTTGTTTTTGTTTTCTAGTTCAGGTTTCATTTAGTATTTCTCTTATGGAAAGAGCAATTGTTAAACTGTTAACTATTTGATCTGTCATCTTTAGACATCTTATTTGTATATATACAAGTTATTTTCCTTACTAGGAATTCTCTGAGAGCTCTGGTAGTGTGGTGCCTAAGGCATTTGACTGTTAACCAGAAGGTTGGCAGTTCAAACCCACCAGCCATGCCTCAGCAGGAAGATGGGGCAATCTACTTCAATAATGATACTGTCTTGGAAATCCAAGGAGGGGTCGTTATGAGTAGGATCCTACTCCATGGCAGTGAGTTTGGTTTTTGTTTTTTAGGAATTCTTTGAGCTCTCGGCTACTTGCCAAGGGCTGTTGCTTATTCACATATGTGTAGTTTATTACAGTTTATTTATTTTCTGCTGTTGTTTTGAGCAGGTACTGGCACAAACATCTTTGTCCATAATGGCTCCCTACTGCTTACTGATTCAAATATAATGTTTTCTGCCTGGCTTCCTTTATCCTCTCTCTAACATTTATTCTGGCAAATAAATTGTTGTATTCAGAGAACATCAGATCAGCTTCTTTGTGGAAAGCTTCGAATTTCCACAAAACTTTGAATTTTAAGGAGAGAGAGTGACAGAAGCAATGGAAAAGGGAAACTAGCATAGAACAGGTGTATGGTAGTTAAGGTGTATGTCAACTTGGCTGGGCTTTGGTTTTGAGTGGCTTGGCAGGTGGGTGTAGTTGTTCCCCAAGATGAGACAGTAATCACTTCCATGGTGGAATCTACTGTGAGCAGCTAAGTAGTTGGAGGGGAGTTATCTTCAGGGTGGGGCCTGTTTCCATTATACATAGGGAAGGTTTGGGAAAAGTCTCATGCATTTGGCTGAGTCCCTGGACTAGAACCTATGTCCTGTGTGTTGTCTACTGATCTTCGGATTATTCTTGAACTTGTGCTGGTGGCCTGCTGTGCTGTCTGCTGATCTTGAGCCATTGTACCTGCCAATCTTGGTTTTATCAGCCTCAGCTGCCAGTAGTAGTTGCATGAGTTGGAAGAAGCCTGCAGGTCCATTGGACCAGGAACAAAAGGCAGAACTGATGCCCAAGGTCAAGGGGCCTTCAGCCAGCCTCTAGAGCCAGCATTCTGAATTCAGCCTTCTAGCCTTCCAAACTGTAAGCAAATAAATTCATGTTTGTTAAAGCCATCTACCTGCGGTACTTCTATTATAGCAGCACTAGAGAACTAAGGCTAGATGTGAGCCAGGCTATTTAAACTGTAATTTATTATTATTATTATTATTATTATTTATTAGGATTTGGGTGAAGATTTACAGAGTAAATTCACTTTTCATACAGCAGTTCA
>NW_006921758.1:5600863-5687615 GCF_000298275.1 Orycteropus afer afer | reverse complement strand
TGGTGACTTGTGTGTTGCTGTGAGGCTGGAGGCTATGCCACTGGTATTTCAAATACCAGCAGGGTCACCCATGGTGGGCAAGTTTCAGCAGAGCTTCCAGACTGAGACAGACTTGGAAGAAGAAATGAGCTATCCACTTATCAAAGAGCTGGCCAGTGAAAACCTTACGAATAGCAGGGAAATGTCTGATATATTACTGGAAAACTTCATGAGTATCCCTGAAATATTCTCCAATATAGCGCTGGAAGATGAGTCCCTCAGGTCAGAAGGCACTCAAAATATGGCTAGGAAAGAGCTGCTTCTGCAGAGTAGAGCCAACCTTAATAATGTGGATGGAGTAGAGCTTTCAGAACCTCCATTTGCTGATGTAGCACAACTCAAAATGAGAACAAACAGCTGCAAGCATCCATTAATAATTAGAACATGGAATGTATGAAGTATGGATCTAGGAAAATTGGAAGTTGTAAAAAATGAAATGGAACACATAAAGATCCATATTCTACACATCAGTAAGCTAAAATGGACTGGTTTTGGCCATTTTGAATCAGACAACCATATGGTCTACTATGCTGGGAATGAAAAAGAGGAACGGCATGGCATTCATCATCACAAAGAACGTTTCAAGATCATTCTTGAAGTATAATGCTGTCAGTGATAGGATAATATCCATATACCTACAAGGAAGACCAGTTAATACTACTAATATTCAAATTTACACACCAACCACAAAGCCAAAGATGAGGAAATTGAAAATTTTTATCAACCTCTGCAGTCTGAAATTAACCAAAGATCCAATCAAGATGTGTTGATTATCACTGGTGATTGGAATGCAAAAGTTGGAAACAAAGAAGAATCACAAGTAGTTGGAAAATATGGCCTTGGTGATAGAAATAATGCTGGACATCACATAATAGAATTTTCCAAGACCAACGACTTACTCATTGCAAATACCTTTTTTTCAACATAAATGGTGGCTATACACACAGACTTCTCCAGACGGAGTATACAGGAATCAGATTGACTACATGTGTGGCAAGAGGCAATGGAGAAGTTCAGTATCTTCAGCAAAAACAAGACCAGGAGCTGACTGTGGAACAGACCATCAACTGCTCATATGCAAGTTCAAGTTGAAGTTGAAGACAATTAAAGAAGTCCATGAGAGCCAAAATATGACCTTGATAATATTCCTCCTGAATTTAGAGACCATCTAAAAAATAGATTTGATGAATTGAATACCAGTGACAAAACCAGAGGAATTGTGGGATGATATCAAGAACATCATCCATGAAGAAAGCAAAAGGTCTTTCAAAAGACAGGAAAGGAAGAAAATACCAAAATGGATGTCAGAAGAGACTCTAAAACTTGCCCTTAAACAGAGAGTAGCTAAAGCAAATGGAAGAAATGACAAGATAAAGGAGCTGAACAGAAGATTTCAAAGAGAGAGATGGCGTTACTTGACATATATTCTCATGAGTTATTCTTGGTCTGTAAAGGTAGTTAATTCAAATCTAGCAAAATGAGATCTGTTGTTATATACTGTAACCAGTTACCAATGCTCCAAGATTGTCAAAGGGATTGACAGGCTTTTGGTCGTGGTGTTAATGCTTCTAGTTTGTGAATCTCACAGGGGGATATACTAACAACCCCTAATTTCTCATCCTCCAAATGAAAACTTCTGTTGCATAGAATTAAATTTTTCATTGATCATGAAATATTTTAGAGTTTCAAGTTAATTATTATTAATTTATGATTATTGTTTTAAAAAGCACTTCCAGTGGGCTTCCATGTCTTTAGCATTATATCTACTAGTCATACTGATTACAAGAAAAGCAACTAGTATATTAAAAGTGATTTTTATTCATTATAGGATTTTACTATGTTTCAGACTACTCATATCAAAATGTATAATCAAATACATTTTCTTACAAGTAAAACCTTATTAGAAAAGTTACAAGAATAATAATATTTTAGAAATATATAAAAGACTGTGGAAGAAGAAAAGAAGTTTACACAAATATATCAATCTTCCTTCATAAAATATTGGTGTGGAACCTATATACCTTAAGTGAAAGCTTATGATATCATTACAAATATTGATATCTTCTTTGTGATATTATTTTACACTGCAGTTTGGCTCTATGGATGTTTGAAAACCCTTTATTCTTAAGGGCAACATTTTTCCTCATGGAAAGTTAGCTCAAGATGATGTTCCTTTAAATTACAGATAGCTTTCATTAGAGAGGTTCTATTCATAAGGACCTCATTCTTCATTTTTCTTCAGAAGATTAAATGGGCTTATAAGTAATTGTTTTAACATAACATCTGGCCTTTTTCCTTATTCTCTTATATTTTCTAAGCTATGCAAATAAATGAGTTTTAAAGGAAAATACATAATTCTGAAAGATTATATAATTCATTGCCATTCTTTTTCTTATCATAATTTTCACTTCATTAAACACATTTCTCAAGTCTTTCAGCAGACTTTTCTGCCTGCCATGAAAACTTTAAAATCTATGGCAACATTAATTATGTGCACATTTCTGAATCATTGATAGTGGAGACTCTAGAAAGCTCTAGAAGGGTGATATATATTCCTCCTTCTCTCCCTCCCTCTCATCCTTTCCTTCATTTTCCCCCCCTAGAAATGGAACATTTGTTTCAAATAAAATGGTATGTAAAACCCAGTGAATTAATAGCCCATAAGAAAATCTTACCCAAGGTGATGAAGACAGTGGGTGACCCCACACCTTCAGCCATTTTGTCATCCTCTGAGTTGAACTCCTCCTCCTCTCCTGCAGGTTCCTAGACTGACATACATCTTAAATCTGGAGGTTGAAATTAATATTTTTCAGATAATCTGTGTTCTTAATGGTTTTTATGCTTATAAATCAATGATGCAGCTTGAAGCCATAAACAACATTCCAGTTTACAATATATTTTACTTTTTTTATTCTATTTTAGCAATTTTTACCAACTTGGTCACTTCTACAGCTCTTCCTCCTAGAAAATCTTTTGTTTTTCTTCAGAGATGAATATATTTATAATTACTGATTTTCTTTGTTAAAGATGAACCAGATCACTGTCACTTAAAAACAAAATGAAGAAAAAACAAACAAGCAAGCAAACTTGAATTCTTAGCAAACAATTTGATGCTATAGGTGGAGAACATTTGCTTTTGAACAATATCGAAATTGCAAAATCTTTGACAGCTATAAAAAGTATTTCTTTTTGCTTATAATAAGTTTTTCAAAAGGAAATCACTGAATACAAAATAGACTTTGGTGCAAATTGTGGCCCTGTTATTTATTTGTTGGTAGATATTGGGCAAGTCAGTAAATTTATTAGTCTTGGTTTTTCTATCTATTTAGTCTAGTTCTGCAGGTTTGTTGGTAGATAATATAAATACATTATCTCACCTACAAAATTAGTTTATAAAAGTTGCTACAGGATGGTTGTGGTGTTGAGCCAAAATCTACCTTATTGTAACTTTGACTGTCCTACTATTTTCTGTTCTGTATTGTGGTTGCTGTTGTTGTTGTTGTTATGTGCCGTCGAGTCGGCCCCGACTCATAGCGACCCCTCTTTGGGTTTCTGAGGCAGTATCACTACAGAAGTAGGATTGCCCAACCTTCCTTCCGAGGAGTGGCTGGTGGGTTTGAACTGCCAGCCTTCTGGTTAGCAGTCAAGTGCTTTAGCCACTATGCTATGCTACCAGAGCTCCCCTGGAGCTGTATTGTGGTAGTTAAGATTATGTGCCAACTTGACTGGGCCTGGTTTTGAGTGTCTGGGCAACTGGATGTATTTATTCCCCATGATGAGACTGGTAATCACCTCCATGGTAGAATCTACTGTGAGCAGCTGAGTAGCTGCCTTAGGGATGTGGTCTTCTCCCAGTATATCAAAAGATGCTTTGAGAAAGGGCTGGAGCTTTTGGCACATTAAGATTCTGATGTGGATCACTGGCTTAGTCTTTATTTAGCAGCCTGCCATGTTGTCTGCTGATCTTAGGATTGCTCCTGGACTTGAACAAGTGACCTGCCATGTTGTCTACTAATCCCAGCAGCTGCCTGAGTTAAGAGATGCCTCCAGCTTCAGTGTGTCAGGAGTAAGAGGCAGAGCTGAAGCCCAAGGTCAAGGGGCTTTTACCCAGCCTCTAGGGCTGGACCTTTGAACTCAGACTTCTAGTCTCCAAAGCTGTAAGAGAATACATCCCTGTTTGTTAAAGCCACCCATTTGTGGTATACTTTCTGTTATAGCAGCACTAGAGAACCAAAACTGTTATGATAGATACAAATAATTGAATACCACTCTTATTTGCCTCTTGTTGTTGTTGTTATGTGCCGTCAAGTCAAACCTGACTCATAGCGACCCCTCCTTGGGTTTCCGAGGCAGTATCACTATGGAAGTAGGATTGCCCAACCTTCCTTCCGAGGAGTGGCTGGTGGGTTTGAACCGCCAGCTGTCTGGTTAGCAGGCAAGTGTCTTAGCCACTATGCTACCAGAGCTCCCTAAATTTGCCTCTTAGGACTTCTAACTCTTCTCCCCCGACAAATGATATCCATTAAAATCAGTTGTTCTATGTTAGGTCTAATTTTCATTTCTCTCAACCTCCCCCCTGCCCCTTGGATGCACTTGTAGTCAATCCTTATAGGAGGATCGGGCTGTACTTACTATAGTAGCTATCCCTGTTAGGCATATATTTATGAAATTACCTTTTCTCTTTTCTGTATCTAATTGGACCCAAGCTGAACAATGAAATTCTGGTCCAGAAATTTCATATTAGGATCAAGTTTGAATTAAGTCAGTCTTTTATAAAACTGCATGCTGTCCTGCTAAGTCAATTTGCAGAGAGAATGAAGGAAATATGATAGGGGCAAGGAAAGGAGGTATAGGGGAAGAGAGAGAGAAAAGTATATTATTTTTAGAGAGAAAAATCACAACCCACACCATGACTTCATCGTTCTGGTTTTACTCTTTCTCTGAGATGATACTGTGTTCCTACCCCTGGTTCTGTGAGATAATCCTGACTTAAGATGTGTAGGGTTAGTTTCTATTACGTTCAACTACTGTTTTTCATCAAAAGATGCGATTCATTGTTAAGACTATCTAAATTCAGCCCACCAAAAACACCAAACCCACTGCCATCAAGTTAATTTGACTCATAGCAACCCCATTGGCTTTCCAAGGAGGTAAATCTTTATGGAATTAGACTGCCCTGTTGACCTTCTGCAGAGTGGCTGGTGGGTTTGAACCATCACTCTTCTGGTAAGTAGTCAAATGCCTTAGGCACTGCACCCCCAGAGCTCCTTTATCTCAATACAGAGTTATGAAATTATGAAAAAATATTGTAATATAGCAATCTACTTTTAAAACACTTCTGTTTTAAGTCTGGGGCCCAGAATTAAACACTGTCTACCCCCCTTCCTCAGCCAAAATAGCAGCACTGAAAACCAAAATATTTCCTGTTCTATCCACAGACGCCTTATCTAGTGTCTCCAGTTCCCTATGAAACACTTCCATTTAGATGTTCTCATAACAGATATCTCACAATTCGTACGTATCTTCCCTGTCAGTCTGGATTCTCTTTCTTTCTTTCAATGATAATATTTTTTCTCTCATCTTCTAAAGTTGTATGATCTAAGAGTAATTTTGATTTTTTTTTCTTTCTTCCTTTAATCCCAGTTTGTTACTAAATTTTGCCATTTCTTGTTATTATTCTGTGACTTACCTTTTTTATTATTATTATTATTGTTTCTTTACAACCACAGGATCTAAACCTTTATCATTTTTAGCCTGAATTACTAAAATTATGTCTTAACATGTCTCTGGCAATTCTTCTTCTTCCTAAAGGCATACTTGTAATGCACATGTTATCTGTTAAAATCATGGTTTTAATTTATTGTTGACCCTAGGGCTAACTGTGTGTTGGTACAATATGTCGTTGTTATTGTTAGTTACTGTCAAGTAGGCTCTGATTCATGGCAGCCCCAATACCATTTTACCTTGTGTAGAAGGGCTAGTGAAAGTTGTCCAAGAAAATGTCCTTTAAGGAGAAACCTGAAGTTTGATAGGAGGTAGCCAGGCAAGAAGGAACTCAAACAGTTTTTCAAGAAGAGGAAATAGCCTGTGTGTTACCATGGCCTGCACCATTTTCATCATTGTCAGTACGCTCGAGTCCATTATTCCAGCCACTGTGTATTTTGAGTGTACCACCTAAGAGACTCATTTTCCAGCTCTATATCAGACAATGTTCTGCTGTTATCCATAGGATTTTCACTGGCTAATTTTGAGGAGGAGATCACCAGGCCTTTCTTTTCTAAGTCTTGAAGCTCTGCTGAGTCTGTGATGGGTGACCCTTCTGGTAATTGAAATACTGGTGGCACAGCTTCTAGCATCACAGCAACGCACTTGAATAACCTCCATTTTGCTAAAAAAACATTCTGATTTTTTTAGCCTGATGCTGCCTGTATTGTCTACCGACTTCTGCTTAATTTTTGAGTCCCTTATAATCTACTGTGATTTTTACTTATTTCATTACCATAAATGTATGTGCCACCAATATTAGTCAAAGGCCTTTATTTCAATTAGATAGTCACTTAACTGTATTTACTGAATCCAGTGTTACATTTGTCTCTTCTTCTTTTTGCCTTTAATTCCTGTCAGATGAAAATTTTAATTTCTCATGACCTATGCAAATAATAGGAGCTCTGGTAGCATAGTGCCTAAGGCACTTGACCGCTAACCAGAAGGCTGGCAGTTCATACCCACCAGCCACTCCTCGGAAGGAAGACTGGGCAATCTACTTCTGTAGTTATACTGCCTTGGCAACCCAAGTAGGGGTTGCTATGAGTGGGGGCCGACTCGATGGCACATAACAACAACAACAACATCCAAATAATATGTCCTCTGCGTAGCTTATCTTCTTCACAACTGCTACATTTCCTATTAAATACAAGTATACATTAAGCAGGTAATAAATATTAGTTGTATTAGCAACATTTTTTTCTGTTATTTGTACAGTGATAGAATAAAATGTAGATGTCTATAAAAGCTTCATGATATGATTATTATTTACTATTTAAAGCACACACCCTCAGTTTCTTAAAAAGTACTTTAAAGTTTCAAAATATTTAAGGAAATTTGTAATGTTCTTTTTCCTCCTGAGAAGCACATAGACAACTTATTTCATTTAATCTATGTTTAGCATAGTATTATCCCAATGTTAGAAGGAATTATAGATCTATAGGTAATTATCATTTGATACATATCCAAGAAATGCAAACAAACAACAAAAACAAAAAGAACAAAAACTTGAGTCGATAATACTGGCCATAGGTTACGAACTGCTGTTGTTGCATTTGTGGTGCTGGACGTCCTACACAGAAGAAATACAGGCCATATGTGAAGAATATTATTTTTACCTCTTATTATTATTTACTTGAACAACTCTATCTTATTTTAACTCTTCTAATGACTTCCTGAAACTTAAAGTCAAGATTATTCTTAAGAGGGAATGATGATTCTTACACATCCATTTCCTCCAACTTGTTGGCGGTACTTTTCAACTTGGCCGTGATTTCCCTTCTTTCTGTTAACATTGAACGACATTATGTTCACTGCACAAATCAAATCAAATACTAATGAATGAAGGAGTGCATGTTTAAGGTCATTGTGATCTATTATCACATATGTGGTTCATTCACATATGTGGCATGAAACAGATACGCAATTCACACAGTAACAATGCATTGAATACCAATTATATACTGCAGGAAAGGAGTAAAGTGATAAACAAAGTAGAATTGTCCTGCCTTTGTGGACTTTATAGTCTGGAGGGAATATGTTAAGTAATTACAAGGATGTTCCACTATTAAAACTCGAAAAAAACAAACTCACTGTTGTCAAGTTGGATCTGATTCAGAGTGACTCCTTCTTGAGTTTCCAAGGTTGTATCACTACAGAAGTAGATTGCCCAATCTTCCTTCCAAGGAGGCTGGTGGGTTTGATCTGCCAGCCTTCTGGTTACCAGTCAGATTCATTAGGTACTACTCCACCAGAGCTCCTGAATATGATTAAAGGCATGTAGAATACTGATTGTTGTGGGAGAGTATAGCGAGGGAATTTTACCTTGTGTAGAGAGGCTAATGAAAGCTGTCCAAGGAAATGTCCTTTAAGAAGAAACCTGAAGTTTGATAGGAGGTAGCCAGGCAAGGAGGAACTGAAACAGTTTTTCAAGAAGAGGAAATAGCCTGTATGAAGGGTCTAGGATAAGACAGAGTATTTTAGAATGTTGGAAGAACTGAAAGGCAGGTGGTAAGGATGGAGCAGAGAACAGAAACAATGGCTGCTGGGAAGTAGAGCTTGGGGAGGTGGAGAGCAAATCTGACATGTGACCAGTGGGTGTGGACTCAGTGATGTATCACCTAGTTCATTTTGTGAAGGATTTTGAAATGAAACCTAAAGGAAACTATTCAAATGTTTAGTCCAGATTATCATGATTGAATTTGTGTATTTATTTATTTCCCTCCCTAGCTTTCCCATCTCTGGTAACCAACAAAGAAAAATTTCCTTCACAGTGTAAACTTTTCCTTGGCTTTTTATAACAATGGACTTATACAACATTTGTCCCTTTGTGATTGACTTATTTCATTCAGCATTATCCATGTTATGAGTTAATTTGCTGATTCCTCATTATTCTTTAATATTGCATAGTATTCCACTGTGTGTATGTATAATAGTTTGGTTATCCCTTCATCTGTTAATAGGCACTTAGATTGTTTCCATCTCTTTGCTGTCGTGAATAGTGATGGGTGTGCATGGATTTATTTGTGTCATGGATCTTATCTCTTAAGGATATATTCTTAGTAGTGGTATTGCTGGATCAAATGGTATTTCTATTTCCAATTTTTTAAGGAACCACCATACAGTTTTCTACAGTGGCTGTACCATTTTCCAGTTCCACCAACAGTACATGAGAATTTCAATCTATGCACACCCTCATCAGCATTTGTTGTTTTCTGTCTTTATGAACTTTGCTATTATTGCTGAAGTAAAATGATATATCATTGTTGTTTTGATTTACATCTCTCTAATGGCTAATGAGGAGATCTGGTGGCTCCTAAGGCATTTAACTGCTAACCAGAAGGCTGGCGGACGGGCTTGTGCTTAGTAACCGGGAGCGAGGTAAGCACGGGCAGGCTTGTGCTTACTCACTGATCTGCACTGAACACTTTCCCTTGTTACCCTCCCGAGAGGGACCGGGTCTCCAGGAGCAAGGTAAGCACGGGCATAGCACAGAGTAGTAGGCCAGAAGAGCAGGAGAAAGGGGTAAAACCCAGGAAGCCAAAGAGAAGAGCAATCAGCCAAAGGGATTAGGTGAGGAGGGGAAACTCAGGGACACCCAGAGAAGCAGGCCAGAAGAGCAGGAGAAAGGGGATTAAAAGACAGGAAGACAGACAGAGGAACAGTCAGCCACAGGGACCCAGGTGGGGGGGATACGAGAGGTCTCCAACAGCAGGACAAACTTGTCTGTCGGTTTGTCCTACTGTGGTGACATGTAGACGTGAGTTTTGAGGCTGAGCCTCTGGTGTTTAAAACCCAGCGAGATGCACCTGGTGCGTAGGTAACAGCCCAGTTTATACACTGAGACAGACTAGGAAGAAGGAAGAGGCCGTCCGTCTGTAGAGATACCACCTAGGAAACCCAAGGAGGGGTCACTATGAGTTGAAATCGACTTGATGGCAGTGAGTTTGTTTGTTTTTGTTGTTAATGGCTAATACACCTCTGAAACCCAAGGAGGGGTCGCTATGAGTCAGATTCAAATCAGTGGCAGTGAGTTTGTTTGTTTTTGTTGTTTTAATGGCTAATGATCATGAGCATTTTTTCATATGTTTTCAAATGATCATTTGCTTGTACTATGGAGAAGGAAATTGGAGGGGCCAAGAGTGGAGGTGAAAAGATTAGCAGGCTGGACGACAAAAGATAGTGTTTTTACCAGGGTGATAGGAATGGGGAGAGGGACAATAGAAGTATTTTTATGTTTAGCAGGTTAAAAAAAATATGTCTTACAAATTATGTTAGATGTAAAGCATGATAGAAATACAGGAGACAAAACAAATGTTTCTGTTTTGAGTAGTTAGATTGAAAATGATAGAATATGGTTTCTGAGAGAAGGAAAACTGACAATGGAGCAAATTATGGGGAAAAGATAAGGAATTATGTACAAGGTCTGCTGAATCAAATATACCCACAAGAACTCTAAGCAAGTTTCTGCAGATAACTGGAGTACAGTTTGGAGATGGAGGATGTGCAGTGTGGTATGGAGGTAGAGATTTTGAAATCATCCCTCCGATGGCTGGTAAAGCCATAGAAGTAGACAAGAACCTGTGGGAAGTTTATAGATAGAAGATTTCTTGAGACTTAGCAATAGTGTAGAGGTGCATTGAAGGGAAGTCACTGTAGAGTTAAAATCATATAGCTACAACATACCTTATACATCATCTAATCTGCTATTGTTAAAAACAACGAGGAAACTGAGATCCTGTCAAATTAGGTGATTTTCTACAAGTCATGAGCGGAGCATATTTCTACTACAGTTTTTTTTTTTTTTTTTTTAAATAAATCAACTCAACCTCTTATTTTGTCTGTGTTGAATTAAAGATTTTGGCAGTGTAAAGATTTTTTTTTTCTATGTATCTATTTAGCATCCTTTGGTGGCTGCAAAATTTAAGTTATCTGATAAGTGATTAAATTTGTGAAAGCAAATTTACATTAAATTTGTCCCTTATAAAATAAAGTAATTCCATGGGCAGTGCCTCCAGGATGGTTTCCATGACTGCTCAAGCTGATACTTCTGTGTGATCAGAGTATTGTGTACTTCTTATTCATTGTCCTTATGAATCTGTCTGATTAGACTCTACATTCCCTAAGGACAGCCACTCTTTTCTGTCTAATAATTTTCTGAATCCAGAGAAAACACAGTGCCTGCAAAAAGTAGAATAATATTTGCAGAATGAATGAAACATGCAGATTGGTGAGTCTGTAAAAATCTCGTTGCCATAGTCAGTTCCAATTCATGGTGACCCCAGGGGTGTCAGACTTAAAGTATACTCCATAGGGTTTTCAATGGTTGATGTTTCTGAAGTTAATTAGGTCTTTCCTCTTAGGTGCTTCTGGCTGGGCTTGAACCTCCAACCTTTCAATTACCTGCCAAGATGAAATTCTTTAAAGACAGAGATGGACTTTTTTGTTTTTTCCTTCTGGTCTGAGTATAGATATTTGCATATAGGTGGCACAGTAGTTAGGCAATTAGCTGCTAACCAGAAAGTTCAAATCCACCAGCCATACCACAAAAGAAAGATGAGGCAGTTTGTTTCTGTAAAGATTTACAGCATTGGAAACCCTATGGGGCAATTCTACTCTGTATTACAGGGTCACTGGGAGTCAGAATTGAATCAACAGCAGTTCATTTTTCTCTTTTTTTAGGCACAAAACTGTGTTGAGTTATTGCTAATTCTTCCTACAACTTGCCTTTTCTCATGCTTTAAACTAAGGCAGTAATTAATATTTTTAAGAGCAAAAAGAAGATTTTTTTAAAAGAAACAAGTAAGCTTCATGAGCAAACATAAACCATTATTAGGCATGAAACTATGTCAAACATAAATAACTGATTATAAATTAATACTTTTGAACCTAAATATCAAATCTTACAGGATTATGGTAAGGTTAATAGCAAGTTTTTTTTTTTTTTTTTTTTTAACCCTCCAAACTATCTTTTATTTAAAGACCTTTTAAACCACAGTGTGTAGAGATAGTTATGTTCTATTTATTGCTGATGTCTTGCTTTCTATTTTTTCCTTTCTTTATGTATCTTGCCCATAGCAGCTGTTTCCTTAACCCTTACCCCAACCCACAAGCTTTCCCACGCTCCTTTTTTGGCCCTCATTTAGCTTTGGTCCTTAGTTTGACAGAGAAAACACGTGTCTGAATTATAGTTATGGCTAAGCCACAATCCATCAGGTTTCTCTTCATGGTTTTATGCTCATTTTACCCCTCAAACAAGATAACGATTTTATGATAAAGCACAGAGTTCACTTTGAATATGTCTTCAGCTTCCTCATATTTAATCCCTCATTCCTTGGAAACAAGATAACAGATTACAGAGCTGGGGATAAAGATGAAAAGCAGAATTAATTTCAGCATTAGACAGAAAAGGGATTCAGTCCAAACTTGATGCATACTAGCTATGTGACCCTGGATGTCACATTCGATTTCTGTGGATTTTGGCTTCCTTGTGTATAAAAAGAGGTAATAACTACTTAACACAATTGTTGTGAGGTTTATATTTCCTTATATTAATCACCAAAGAGCATGTCTTAAAAGAAAATGATAAATGGGAATTAATGCTATTAACATCCTGTAGTCTAACATTTTATTTTCTCTCTGAAGTAATTAAGGCCCTGACGGTGGTTTGCCAGAGGCCTCCCTACTAGTTAGCTATGGAAAGAAGAATATGAACCCAAATTCCATGAATTTACCCCATTGAGCTTGTTGTGCCAAGTAATATCCCTGTGCCTTTTGAAACTTTGATCCAAAAGGAGTCAATTTGGCAGATTTGAAACTGATACTTGATGGACTCCATCACTGTTTCGTTTAGAAATATAAAATAAGAGTGTTAGTTCTAAAGTTGTACCCCATGGTTCAACAGTCTTCTTTTTTTTTTTTTTTTTTTTTTAATGAACTTTAGTTGTAGAAACCGTTCTCAAGTTGATGTTTGATTGTATGTGAAAATGTGGGAGAACATAGAAAGAGTAAGGACTTAAACATGCTAAAATCCTCATGTGTGAAAAGCACCTTGCTCTGGGTTTAGGGGACTGATGGTAAGTGGCCAATATAATTTAAAAGAAAACAAAACAAAACAGTCCCGTCCCCACCAATTTATTGTGGTTTACAATAAAATGAAGTTTTTTTTTCTGAGTTGTCTTTATTGTCCTTGTTATTCCCCAAAGCTATTCAATGCATTCTTATGTGCAAGATAAGTGAAACAATAAATGAAATAAAGACATGAAGAAAGTGAGTGCAACTCATCGTTGTGTGTGTATGTGTACATGTGTGTATGTATTTGTGTCACTAAGTTGTCAGTGTTTAGAATAAGACCAGAATTAAACATTCAAAAAACATTTATTAAGCAGCCACTGTGTACCAGGAATAGCAGAATAAATAACATTTTCTAAAGTTACAGATTTTCCTCCAAATTTAGGAGTACATTTGCACATGCTATATAAAACATCTTAGTTCTTTATGGGTGTATATTTCAGTTACATCTTTTTTTAGACTTTCTCTGACTGCCCTCATCACTTCCTAAAGCCCTCCAGAAATCATGAAAGACTAGGAAGACACCATATCTGATTCTTTAAGTTTAAATTTTCTAGGCAATTTCTTTATGTTATGTGAAACTTTCTTTCTATTCAGGTATCTCAGACGTCCATGGGCATGAATAGACAATTATGGGGTATGCTTAGTCACTTTCAGTTTAAAAGGGTGCTCCTTCAGGAAAAGATATTTTGTGTAGTTATAAATTGATTTAAATTCAAATTAATACTAGGTTAATTTTATACTTAAAGTACGTAAGGTAAAATGTTATGACTTTTCCTTTTAAATGTATCCTATTAAGGGAATGGGAGCTCTGGTAGCATTGTGCCTAAGGCACTTGACTGCTAACTGGAAGGCTGGAAGTTCAAACCCACCAGCCACTCCTCGGAAGGAAGATGGGGCAATCTATTTCCGTAGTGATACTACCTCGGAACCCAAGGAGGAGTCGCTATGAGTCGAGTTCGACTCGACGGCACGTAACAACAATAATTAAGGAAATACAATTGATTATTTAAAGCAGAAATAAGAATTTTACAAATGATGATGGAAGCCTTAACCAAAGTGTAGTAATGTGTGTAGAAGATGAGGAGTTTGTTTTTGCAAGGAAAATTTATGTTGTAATATGGACATTGCTGTTCTATGAGTAAATGCCTTTAATTTAATCTTTCTCTTGTAGTTAATAGGCGCTCTGGTAGCATAGTGCCTAAGGCATTTGACTGCTAACCAGAAGGCTGGTGGTTCAAACCCATCAGCTACCACTCCCCGGAAGGAAGGTTGGGCAATCTACTTCTGTAGTGATAATCGCCTTGGAAACCCAAGGAGGGGTCACTATGAGTCGGATCCGATTCGACAGCAGTGTGTTTGGTTTGGTTTGGTCTTGTAGTTAATATACCATTAGCTAATAAAGTTATTTATGTGGTTATTTATGTGGCAGTCTTTATTTTTCAGAATTGCTTTGCTTTTGAAAAAAAATAGCTCACAAAAGTATTGTTATATGATGATGACATTTTAAGTCTGGTATTAGCATGATACAACTTCCTTTTTTGCTATACTTTGGATTTTAAAGATTGGTGTATGTAGAAACTGGTTGTTGTTAGGTGCTGTCAATTTGGTTTCAAGTCATAGTGATCCTATGTGCTGGTTAGTAAACCACACATATCTTTAAGATACATATTTTAATATATTTAAGAATATATTACAAAATTACAGTATCAATCATAAGTTTTAAAATCATCAGAGGTAAACTTATCCTTATTTTTAATTTCCCGTGGTAGCAATTCACAGATGAGAATTATGATGTAAGTCACAATAGCATGGACTTTTGTCTGGCAAAGGCTATTTAAATTTGAAGAGACATTAAGAAATTTCTGAATTCATGTGCTGAATTTCAGCCAGAACTGCTTCTGAATGGTCTTATGGCTCATTGAGGCAATTCAGATGTTGTGATTGCCCTGTTAGAAGTTGAAAGTATACCTTTCCTCCACAGGTGTTACAAAGAGGAATGGTAGTTAGATTTATAAAACGTATTTGATGTGAAAGTATGATAGGATAATAAAGCTGCTATTTGTAGAGTGTTTGTTATATGTTTTAGGAGTTCTGCTGGTATAGTGGTTAAGGCATTTGGCTGCTAACCAAAAGGTCATTGGTTTGAACTCACCAGCTGTTCCACAGGAAAGTGATGAGTCAGTCTGCTTCTGTAAAGATTTACAGTCTTGGAAACCTTATGCAGGTCACTATGAGTGGGAATCCACTTGATGGCAGTGAGTTTGGATTTGGTATTATATGTACCAGACAATTTACCTACGTCATCTAGGGTTTGTTAGAAAGATTGAATGAGTTAATATAAAGTACACACATGTGTCTTGCACATAAATGTTATATAAATGTTGTTGTTGTTGTTGTTATGTGCCGTCGAGTCACACCCGACTCATAGTGATCCCTCCTTGGGTTTCTGAGGCAGTATCACTATGGAAGTAGATTGCCCCATCTTCCTATAAATGTCAGTTATTTATAATAATAATAATAATATTCATTACTATTTGTTGTTATTATTATTACCATTAAAATAATAGCTAATAGGTGGGAGAGCCTGAATTTGAACCCCAGCCTGCCTGACACATAAGCCCATTCCCTTTTCCAATACCCTATTCTAGTTTTTCTGTGTAAAGAGTCTAGGATAGTCCTAAATGGCTCCAAGGGCCTCCCTTAAGTGGTTGTCCACAAGCAGACCTTTAGAATCAAAACTGGCTTATGACCAAGTGTTTATTAGACTGCCTCTCACTAGTTGTTGGGTTGAGATTAGTTGACTTAAACTGCCTCAATTTCTCCTTCTGTAAAGTGAGGATAATAATATTACCAAGCTTGGGTGTGTTAGGAAGATTAAATGAGATATTGCATGCAAATTGTGAGCACAACATGTGGCATGTAATAAGCACTCAATCAAGGACTGTGGATCATATATCTGATGGCATTGTCTATTAGTGCTCAGCTTGTGGCCTGTCATAATCATGTGTACCAACCTGGTGATATGATTTTGTGAACTAATCTCGCCCCTGGCTGCATCTTCTTACTTTCCTGGTAATCTACTTTTGTCATCCATTTCTTTTAAATTTTATTTGATTTAATTACATTAAAAAAATATATTACCTTGACTCCTCTCTGAAATAAAAACCGAAACTCCCTGCCATTGGGTCAGTTGTGACTTACAGCAACACTACAGGGCAGAGTGGTATGAGGGATATCATTGCTGATGTTAGATGGATCTTAGCTGAAAGCAAAGAATACCAGAAAGATGTTTGCCTCTGTTTTATTGACTGTGCAAAGGCATCCAACTGTGTGGATCATAACAAATTATGGATTCCCAAATAATGGGAATTCCAGAACACTTAATTGTCCTTGTTTGAACAGAACAAGGAAATAATGAATGGTTTAAAATCAGGAAGGCTGTGTATCAGGAGTGTATCATTTCCCCATACGTATTCAATAGGTATGCTGAGCAAATAATCCAAGAAGTTGGACTACATGAAGAAGAATGTGGCATCAGGATAGGAGGAAGACTCACAAGGTGCTATATGCAGATGACATAACCTTGCTTGCTAAAGGTGAAGATGACTTGAAGCGCATACTGATGAAGATCAAAGACTAAAATCTTCAGTATGGATTACACCTCAACAAAAAGAAAACAAAAATCCTCATAACTGGAGGAATAAAGAACATCATCATAAATGTAGAAGAGATTGAGATTATCAAAGATTTCAGTTTACTTGCATTCATAATCAATACTCACAGAGGCAGCAGTCAGGAAATCAAATGTCATAGTGCACTGGGCAAATCTGTTGCAAAATACCTCTTTAAAGTGTTGAGCAAAGATGTAGCTTTGAAGCCTAAAGTGTGCCTAACTCAATCCATGGTATTTTCAATTGCCTCACAATATGCATGTGAAAGCTGGACAATGAATAAGGAAAACTGAAGAACTGATGCCTTTGAATTGTGGTGTTGGTGAATAATACTGAAAATACCAGGAATTGGCAAAAGAACAAACAAATCTATCCTGTAGGAAGTGTAGCAGGAATGGTCCTTAAAAGCAAGAATGACCAGACTGTGTCTCACCTACTTTGGTCATGTGGTCAGAAGGGACCATTCCCTGGAGAAGGATACCATGCTTGGTAAAGTGGAGAGCCAGCGAAAACAGAGAAGACCCTCAAGGAGATGGATTCACACAGTGGCTGCAACAATGGGCTCAAGCATAGCAAGTATTGTGAGGCTGGCACATGACCATTCAGTGTTTTATTGTGTTGTATGTAGGGTCGCTTTGAGTCAGAACCAACTCAACACACTTAACAATACAGAGCAGAGGAGAACTGGCCCATTGGATTTCCAAGGCTGTAAGTTTTTACAAAAGCAGACTGCCTCATCTTTCTCCTGTGGAATGGCTGGAGGGTTCCAACCAGTGATGTTTTGGTTCTCAGCCAAATGCCTTAACCCTTGGGCCACCAACAGTAAAGAATAAATTAAAAAAAAAATCATTGTTAATATTTCAGTACATTTTCTTTTGGTACTTTTTCCCATTTTTCATGTTTTACACAATTGAGATCATAGTGTTTACTTTAACTTCCTATCTTTTTAAGTTAACATTATTTTATAACCATTTTCTATAACTTTGAAAGTCTGCAAATATCATTTATAGGCTTGCTTAATAGTCTGTGTATAAGCATATTATATCCAATTTAATCATTTTTCTATTGCAGGGCTTTGAACTGGTTCATTCTGATTTAAGCCCCTGCTGAGAATTTGCATTTCCACTCCAGAGCTACTGAATCAGAATCACATTTTAACAAATCCCAGGGAATCTATGAGAATCACATGGAGATATTGTTACAATGTAGATTATGATTCAGTAGATCTGGGGTGGAAATGCAAATTCTCAGTTGGTGTGTGAACCAGAATAACCTAGTTTGAAGTCTTGCTCCATTGTTGGGATTGAGATTATTACCGGGTTTATAGTATAAATAATACTGAAATAAATATTTTTATAGACCCTAGCGTGCATTTTTTGGTTATTTCTTCCATACGCATTTCTGTAGGTTGCCTTATGAGTATAGACTTATAGAAACTAAAGTATTTTGCTTAAAAATAATGGGTTAATACTTAATAATTCAAATTGGAAAAGAGAATTTTGTTTAAAAATTCTAGAGTAGTAATTTTAAAGTCATCTGTGACATCTTCTTTTGGGTTGCTATTGAGAGGTGGGAGCTGGAGTTGAATGAGTCCAATTCTTATTTATAGCACATGAAACTTTGTTACAACAATCCATGTCAAAACCTCAGATTATGACAAAATAACAAAATCAAGGTTTGTTGATTCATATAATGTTTTTTGTTTTACTTTATAATAAGTAAATGTAAATATTTTGTCTCTGTATTAATAAATCTCATAAATAAATACTAAAAACCATAAATAAGTATATTTATTTTAACAAATAATTTCTTTAAAATTAAATATAAACTCTGATTAACTTTATATTAAATAAAAATGCTGGCATGGGGTAATTTCAGGAGCTTTTATTTATTTTTTTAATCAGGTGAAGAATATTTTACTGACTTGATAGCTGTCACCAAAATTTCTCTTGGAAAAGGTATGAAAAATATTTGAATATTGTGCAAGTATGACAACAATGGAAGGAAGGTTGGACAACTACTTCCCTAGAGATAATGCCTCACCAACCCAAGGAGAGGTCGCTATGAGTCCACAGCAGTGACTTTGGTTTTTGGTTTATGACACAACACCATTCTCTTCTCATTCTCTACCCCTTTCCAAAGGGCTTGAGTATCAGATGGAACCAAGATTTCAGACCAGGGGAAAAAAAAATATTTGTATAACATAACAAGAATATTTTGGAATCATATTGGCAGCCTGTAGAGGAGAAAGGGGAGGTAAATGTCCAACATACCAGTGATTGGTAGAAAACTGCAGTGTGACTTCTACTTGTAAATCCCCCATACCTCCATCCTCCATCCTCAGTCAAAACAAAAAAATCCTACTTCTACTGAGTTGGTTCTGACTCATAGTGACTCTATAGGACAGAGTAGACCTGCCCCATTGGGTTTCCAAGGCTGGACATCTTTATGGAAGCAGACTGCCTCATCTTTCTCCCACAGAGTAGCTGATGGGTTTGAACTGCCAAATTTTTGGTGAGCAGTCAAATGCTTCAGCCACCCTCAGACAAGTCTCATAAATTCAGGAGTGTGTGCTTCCATTTACTGTACTACTGTTAATGTGTGAGAAGAGTTTGAGCCTCATGCTAAAGTTGACCTGTGAGAGGCAAGAAATCCTGGAGTAATCTAACATACAAAAGGATTAAGAGCTGATCTGGTAATTACAAGTCACAGGAAACTGCCAGAGTAAAGGCTGGGTCAGGAATTTTCACCAACTCTAGATTCGGTATGCAATTCTGCTTGTATTGTACCTCAAGGGGCAGGGAAAGCCCCGGGTGAGTTACTTTGTTTTTTTGTCTCAGAGCAGTATATGGGAAGCACAAGTTTTACCTCTGATTTTTATATGAAGCCGAGTCTCAGAAGGATGGGCCTACCATGCGAAATAAAGTCCCTAAACTATGTGTACACGACACTTCTCTCTAAAAAGCAAAGATCTCTGGATGATACTCATAGAGATCCTGGTTTAGTAAATCCATGGTAAACATATATACATTTTTAAGTCTCTCTAGTTACTCAGGTTTGAGAAGTAACTGGTAGCCTTAAAAACTATTTCTGGATTTAAATTTGTTTAGTCATTTCAATTTGTTATCTGAAACCAGATAATTACTAGACCATAAAAAGGGTATATGTCTTCCTCTTTATTCATATGTCCTAAATCTGACAGACATTTAGACATTACTAGGAATAGGGGTATAGAGTTATATACAATACTACCCCAAAAAGTAGAACTAAGACCAAAAAAAACAAATGCTTTCTTTGGTTATTGATAGTATTTAATGATGAGATAAACCATTTGGTGGGGTTAAAAGAGAAAACATTAAAATGCTACAATCCTAATCACTCACTAACTCTCTGCCGTCCAGCTGATTCTAACTCATAGAGACCTTGATTGGGTTACAAGGCTGTAAATCTTTATGGAAACAGATTACCTCATCTTGCTTTCATGAAAGACCTGGTGGGTTTGAATCATGAATCTTTTGGTTAGCTGCCAAATGACTTAATCACTGTCTACCAGAGCTCCTTAAAATCATAGTAGTGATGATAAATTAACTAGATATTAAAGAATAGCTGTGTTAGATAAACTCATATGTTCCATATGCCCAGAAATTGTTAAAATATCATATTAACCACCTGAAAATATTATGGCATTTATTTTTAGGCACATGATGGTGGTGTAGTGCCTAAGGCATTTGACTGTTCACCAGAAGGCTGGAGGTTCAAACTCACCAGCCACTCCTCAAAAGGAAGACAGGGTAATCTACTTCCATAGAGATACTGCCTTGAAAACCCAAGGGGGGATCACTATGAGTCAGGTTTGACTCGACAGTAGTGAGAGTTTTTATACTTTCCCAACTTTTTTTTTTTTTTTCAAAAGCTAACTTTTCTGCCATTTATACATTTGTAATTATAATTTTAATATCTTGGTGTTCAGGTCACATTTTACAGCAATAGTAGCTCTCACTTTGATGATCAAGTTAGGTAATCCTTTTATAAATGCCTTTATCATATTTAAATCTTTGTCACACCAGATAGCACAAGCCAAGGCTGTGAGAATATTCTATTGGCTATGAGGTTGCTTGCTTTAATTGCAGCCATTTAGAACTGAACAATTATACTGCCATCTATCTCAAGGGTTTATAACTCTTGTGTGGAATCAGCAAATAGTGTAAAACACTTGTATCTATGTGTGCTGCTCAAAGTTTTATTGGTAATAAAAAAAGACATGCTGACTTTTGTGCTTGGGAACAGAATCTGTTTCTAACCTTTGCTATTAACAGGAAGTGGGAGAGGTGAAATGAGGCCTGGTTTTGTGGCTGGGCCAGAGCACTCTGTGTTCCTAAGAGTGGTATTCAGGTTTCATGTCTGTCTAGCTTCTTGCACTTTTGAATAGCTGGTCTTTGAAGTCCTAAAAAACATAGATTGGTAATGAGCAACGTACAGTGAAGAGTGAGTAAATATTTGGAAAACCTAAGCTCTGAGAATAGCCAGTCCAGGATAATTTGGCTTAGGCTGTGTTGCAACTCTATTTTCCCTTCCCACCTAAATTATGATGTTTCACTAATATAATAGTATACATTTCCTGTGTAATAATAATTGAAAAGTCTTAATTTGTGATTTTAGATAGCACTCTTGCTGTATTTATTTTTAATGTTTAGGGTAGCACTAACTACCACCTAGTATATTCAAATGACTACAGTCCATGAAGTGCCATTTTTTTTTTTTTTTGCAATTAGAAACGGTAACAGAAGAAAGGATTCTAGTGTAATTTTTAATTCTAATGTATTTATAATATAAATTAGATAAATTTTTATTAAATTATTAAAGAGGTAATTAAATTACAATAATTGTAATATGTTGTTGTTATGTGCCGTTGAGTCGGACCCAACTCATAGCAGCCCCTCCTTGGGTTTCCTTTTGAGGCTCTATCACTACAGATGTAGATTGCCCATATATTTTTAGGTTATATGTTGTTGTTTGCCGTCGAGTCGACCCCGACTCATAGCGACCCCTCCTTGGGTTTCCGAGGCAGTATCACTACGGAAGTAAGATTGCCCAACCTTCCTTCCGAGGAGTGGCTGGTGGGTTTGAACCACCAGCCTTCTGGTGAGCAGTCAAGTGCCTTAGGCACTATGCTACCAGAAGTCCTTGTAGGTTATATAGTAGGTATCTAATATTTGGTATCATATTAATTTAGACTTTAGATAAAAATAAACCTTTCATTCTATCATATATTAACATTGAAGGCACCATTCGAGCAACATATAGTGATTGTTTTAGAAAATGCTATTCTCTGTGAGGAAAAAAAAAATAATGAAGACTTCTTTCCACCAGGGTCATCTTCTAAAAAATATAGAACATGACAATAGTTTCATATAGACTTTGGTGAATATTAGAGGGTCCTCAACCCACCAATACAATATAAAATAAAAACAGACAAATTTCAGTAAATAATCACAAAGGGAATACATATATTTGAATATTTTTATATACATCAGAATATATGAATCTTAAAAGGCAATCTTGACTATTAGAATATTTATCTCTGTTTTGGCGATAGTTGTTAAAACAAGGTTATTCTGGTATAATTATTATAGGTTTTGAAATCTGGTTTAAAATTACAAGTATTTGCTTTTTTAAAATTTCATCTCTTTAACAGTCATGATTGTTGTTGTTTTTATGTCCCATCGAGTCAGACCCTACTCATAGCGACCCCTCCTTGGGTTTCTGAGGTGGTATCACTACAGAAGTAGATTGTCCAACAGTCATGATTAGTAGGATATAAAACCTGTGTTATATTTTTTTGAAAATATAATTTTGCAGTACTAATATCCTTATAATATCCTAATAACCTCAGAAGGAAGGTTGGGCAATCTACTTCCATAGTGATACTGCCTCAGAAACCCAAGGAGGGTTTGCTGTGAGTCAGATCCGACTTGACGGCAGTGAGTAATATCCTCATTTAATGAAAAAGTGCTCATGCTACAGTAATAGTTTACTAGTTCAATTGCATGATAATAGAATACTGGAAATCACTGGAATATGTAACCAGGGATGCCTGGGTTGATTTTAATTATGTCTGGTTTTATGTATTACCAAGTTATCATGCCATTTTGTATATTTTGGTCTCTGAAAAAGTGTGACTTTTCATTTATCAAAATGTATAGCATATTGATAAATTATAGAGAGGATATACAGATTTAAAATACTTATAAATCCTGGTATTTTTACATATTAAAGCTACAAAAAATAATGGCAATTAGTTATCTCTGTTAGTAAGTCAATTTTTCCCTCATCTCTCAGTCTAGCTCTTTCTCACTCACCCATAGGTGTTCATAACTGCTTTGGTTGACTTCTTTCTTGAGACTTGAATCCTGAAGTGTTCCTACTGCACATGAAGCTCAGATTAAAGGGTTCTTTTTTAAGGGCACGTTTTCCATAATGCCTTGAACTTATTTTCCTGTTACAGAGGGAAACAACCTCATGCACCTGGACAAACAAAGGTGTTCCTTCAAAAACAGACTTTCAGAATCATTAATTCTGGTTTAGAAATAATTATAAAGGTTAAGTGGACTCTCATGCGTGAAGTTGTAACATTGGTGAGTGGCTGATCTGTGTTTTGCTTCCTTCTTGTTTCCATTGCTCCTATGCCACTGACATTACTGTTCCTCTTCTTTTGATTCCCACTGTAGCAGTGGACCAAATACAGCCCCTAATTTCTTGTAGCCTCCTGGTGATATGCAAGGCCTGCTGGCTGAAATGATTTGCACTTCTACCCGAGCACATTCCAAGGTATGCCTAGAGATGGTTAAGGTGGGGAAAAAGGTGTTTTTTTTTTAATTCTTATGGATGCTAGAAATCAAGAAAGAGTAGGTAGTACATATAGTAATGACCAAGTATGTGAATAGAGAATTTCTGTTCAGAGAAGGACTTTTAGTGAGGTGAAGATTGTTGAGGGATGATGCAAAGCAGAAGCAGAAGGTATTCTATTTTTTGTACTTTTTAGCATAATTATAAATATAGTATTAAAATATATAGTTGTTCCCAAGAGTAAAACCTTTAAAGAATAAATAAGTTCTAGTTCCAAATTTCTTAATAGTATTGATTAGTATATTAGTTTTTGTTGTATAACAGAATAGCTATAAACTGAAGGGTCAATTAGTTGCCAGAAAGGGAGAGGGTGGGGATGGGAAAGGAAAAAGTAGTGATTAATGGAAAAAGAGCTGGAACAGGGAATAATTCATATCAGTAGACCTTCTACTCTTTCTCCTTCTTTTTCTTCCCTCCTTCTCTCTTTTAAACTGCTTCCTTTGTATTGCATTTCCATTTTCATAAGGAAATAGTTCAGTAGAGACAAACAAATTTAAAGGAGAACATATGAAACACTGACTTCTTTATAAGCTGAGAATTTGAACATACACTCATGATTTGATTACATATATATATATATATATATATATATATAAAACTTATCATTGCAAATTATTAACAAACTCACAGATTAATCAAAAGTGACATGCCCTTCCCCATACAGAACAAAAAATTATTCAGAAAATAGTGTGGAATAATGTTTGTAGCTACCTTAGGATGGTTTACACTGGGTCTTCTAGGTATATGTGTCAGCATATCTATTTATTGAAAAATTAGAGTAAAAAATAGGTAAGCTTCTATCACTACACACTGTAGAATAAACCAAACAGCTAATAGCAAACTCTAATATATCTCAAAAATAACTTTAATTAAAAAACCCCAAGAATATCAACAGTAGAAAAGCACAACCATCACAACACAGTAGATCATGATTCAGTGACAACAGCATCCCTTCTTTAATTCCATCCATCACAGCACTCAAGAAGGTCTGCTTTGTCTCCATGCAGGGTGGTGGCACAGCAACCACACTTCCCAGCCAAATGAGAACTTAGTGTGTTCAGGAAATTCTAGTGATGAGATGCTGTTACTTTTACTGACATGTGGCCCTTAAGTCTTGGGCAAAATGACAGTCTATGAAATTCTGTGCCAGTCATTTCAAAGAACTAGCAAATGAACACTTTTGAAAATAACTTTGGATTAGCAGGAACACAACTGGTAGGCCAACAGTATTTAGAATACTCAAAGAGGTGAGCTCACGGACTGGTTTAGATGAGTAATAGTGTCTGGTGGTTATTAATGTTTTTCAGAAGAGTTTCTCTTTAATCTCTAATCAAGCCAATGACATAACAGAAAGCTAGGAGCATTCTTTCCATTAGAAGATGGATGCCAAAGAAGTTGTGTGATTTTTTTTTTTTAATTTTTATTTTTCTTCTTGTGATGTTTCTGATAATCCTACCTCCTTCAGTTCTCGCCATGCTTCTCTCTATATTAGGGAAATATTTCACCTTTTACAATAAAGTACCATTACAGTATACTTTGTTTTAATTGTTATTTTTGTATATAAAACCAAAAAACCAAACACACTGCCATCAAGTCGGACCCAATTCATAGCGGCCCCTCCTTGGGTTTCCAAGGCAGTATCAGTATGGAAGTAGTTTGCCCAATCTTCCTTCTGAGGAGTGGCTGGTGGATTTGAACCACCAGCCTTCTGATTAGCAGTCAAGTGCCTTAGGCACTATGCCATCAGAGCTTCAGTTAAGCCACAGGTGTGACTTAACTTCCAATCTTGAAGAGGGACTTAAGGGCCATAGTCTCAGGGATCTCTATCCACCCCAAAGGTCTGATCATTTTTATTATTGTGAGTGTTGTTCTGCATTTTTCTCCCACTCTTTACAAGACGTTCTATTGTGATCCCTTTCACAGCAGTCAGTAGTGGTGGCTGGGTACCATTTATTTGTAATCTCAGGGTCTTGGAGGCAGAGGTTTCTGTGGTCCATTAGTCCTTTGGACTAATTGTTGCCAAGCATCCTTGATTTTCTTCACTCTTCTTGGTCTGAATGGGAGAGACCAATAGTTGCATCTTAGATGGTTCTTAAAAACTTTGAAGACTCTAGTTCCTACTCTCCACGGTAGGATGTAGAACATTCTCTTGTGTACTGTGTTGTGCCAGTTGACCTTGATATCCCCTGAGACTATGGTCCTGAGCCTCCTGGCCCAGAGACTCATTCCTTCAAGGTATTTGATGATAGACTAGAAGTTGTCATAAATTTGCCCCATATATATGGAAGGTTGGGCAATCCTACTTCCGTAGTGATACTGCCTCGGAAACCCAAGGAGGGGTCGCTATGAGTCGGGGCCAACTCGACGGCACATAACAACAACAACAACAACAACAAATATGCTACTATAGTCATTGATATGTTTGCAGCACATATAAATACATATGTAGAAACAACTTCTGTCAAACCTATGTATCCTCATGGATGTAGTTCCATCCCACAACCTGTTCACCTTGTGTGTCTATGTAACCATTTGTAGATTATTGTCATTATTGTTATTGAAGGATTGTGTATGTAGCAGTATTTACCTTTTTGCATTTAACTCTTGCACTCCTCCCATTGTCTCCTTTTGCCATGATCATTTTGTGCTGACCACTCCTTATTATATGTTGTCATTCATGCTCAGCATGTCTATGACCTATTTCTGCATTTCTTATCCTGGTTCTATATAATGGAACTAAGGAAAACATATAGAAATATTGCTGTAATGATTATTCTTTTGTTCCCCAACTATCTGGCACAGTGTCTATTTTACTGAGCATTTTTATCTTAGGGACAAGAGACAGCATTATGTAATTATTATGAGTCGTAATTCTGGAGTTAGACTATCTGGTTTTGAATTTTGGCTCTGCTTCTTATCAGCTGTGTGACTTTGGGAAAATTACTCATCTGTACTTCCTTTTTCTCATTTGTTAAACATGTAAAATAGTACTGTCTTAGTAGGGTTGTTAAGGAGCTCTGGTGGTGTAGTGGTTAAGGCATTTGGCTGCTAACCAAAAGGTTGGTGGTTCAAACCCACTAAACAGTCTGGGAGAAAGTTGAGCCAGTCTGCTTCCATAAAGATTTACAGCCTTGGAAACTCAGTGAGGGTCACCATTGGAATCAATTCGATGACAGTGAGTTTGACTTTTTGGTTTTAATAGGGTTGTTATACAGATTCAATGAGTTAGAATTGTTACTGGCACATAGTAAATACTACAAAAGTAATAAAATAAATGTGTAAGTTAGTATTTGAATATACAGACTTCACTAAGGAAGATACTTAGTTCTTTTGAAGACATTTTAAGCAATGAGAATGGCAGCTAAAAATTTTTATAACAAAATAAAATAAAATAAAATTTCTCAGCCATTTATCATGCTCTTGGGCAGCTACACATTTGAATTCTCTGCCTGTCACTGAAGCAAGTGGTTTCTGGCTTTGTATGGGGACTGAATATGAAAATTTTCAGTTTGTGGAAAACATCTGGAGTCTTTACTTGCCTACAAACTTAATGTGAGCCAACTGTCTGATGCAGCTGCTTAAAAAAAAAAAAAGAAGAAGAAGAAAGAAAAGAAAGAAAAAAAAAAAAACAACCTTAAGACTTCCTTAGGCAGTATAAAGAGAAATAGTATGATGGGAAGTAATGTCTTTGACGTAATTCACACTGGTCAAATCACAGTTGGAATACTGTGTTCTGTCCAGGACACCATATTTTAAGAAGAACGTTGACAAACTAGAGATCCAGAAATCTGGAAATCATGTGAAAAACAGAGGAAGTTGGTATGTGTAGCCTTGAGAAGACTAAAAGGAACTATAGCATCTGTCTCCAATTATTTACAAGGTTGCCATTTAAAAAAAAAAGGCAGATTCATGTATTACACTAGAAAGCAAAAGTAGAATCACTGTAGTGAAAGTCACATGCATATTTTAGCTTAGTATGACAGGAAGAAACATTAAAGCCACTAACCCCCCCCCCCAAAAAAAAAAACCCCAAAAACCTGTGGCTGTCTGGTCAGTTTTGACTCCTAGTGACCCTATAGGACTGAGTACAACTGTCCCATAGAGTTTCCAAGGCTGTAAATCTTTATGGAAATAGATTGCCACATTTTTCTCCTGGAATACACCAGCCACCGACCTTTTGGTTAGCAGCCAAGCACTTAACTACTGCGCTACCAGGCCTCCTTTATAATTACAAG
This sequence comes from Orycteropus afer afer, assembly GCF_000298275.1. Classification (NCBI taxonomy): domain Eukaryota; kingdom Metazoa; phylum Chordata; class Mammalia; order Tubulidentata; family Orycteropodidae; genus Orycteropus; species Orycteropus afer. The sequence continues at coordinate 5,659,927 of NW_006921758.1, read as the reverse complement.
AGAGGCCAATAATGGAAGTGACTGCTTTATAAGATTAAGTTCATCTTAACAATGAGTACAGAGCTGGGTCTTTCAGGAACTGGAAGAAGAATTCCTGTATACTGTTGAATCTTGGATTTAGTGACTCACATTTACTTAAATCAAATCCTCACGGCTTATTCAGTAAAGAAATTAGATTCCTGGAAAATTCATTAAAATTTTAAGATTCATATGATGATTACAGGGATGGTTAGATTAGACTTGATGGCATTGTTGGCTATTCCTCATGATCAAAAGAGGAAGACTGCATAATTGGTCACTTTTATTTAGTCTAGTTTTGAAATCTTATTTAAGGGCAGATCAAGGAACATACAGTGACATGCATTTTCCCAATTTTGAGAAATTCTTAGATTCAGTAGGTTATTAAGAATTACTTATAAGTATGTCAGCAAAAGAAATTTGGTTAAGGACTAATAGGATATGACATGATGTTGGGATATGATCAGAGAAAATTCTTGTTTCCTTTTTGATCTCTAATTGCTTTTACTCTACAATGAGTAGAAATGCTATGGTCTTTGTATTTTTTTTTTTTTTTAATTTATAGACAGTAGTTGAGATTCATACTAGTACCCTAAGAGTTGTCTTTACCCACAAGATATGTTTTTTTGGCAAACAAAGCTTCTATTAAGGGAAAGAGAAAGAGAAAGTAGCTCATGACCAGAGAAAAAGAGGGACTAAGCAATGCTAGCCTTTGTCTCCCCAAGCAAAAATTTGCTGGAGTTTTTAAGGGTTTTGAAACAGGTGGGGATTTTCTGAGAAGAGGTGGCACACATGCGCTGTCCCTCGGAGCACTACTTTGATTCCCAGACAGTGTCCTTGCCTTTAATACTATTACCCTAGGAAGGTCATATAGCAGTCATCTCTTGGTGATGTGCTCATGCTTGGGGATCTGGGAGCTGAGGAGGTTAAATTGTCCAGAAACACCTGCAAAAGATCTTGCAAGATAGGGAGTATGGAATTGGATAGGTTGCTTCCTTACTTCTGTACTCTATGTTCCAGGATGTGGGTTAGTCTTTAGTTATAGTGGTGAGGCTTGCAGCTTGTGCTTTTTAGTTAACCCTTTGCACCCTGTTCACCTTGACTGTCTGTCTATGTATCCATTCATAGATTATTGTTACTACCATTATTGCAGGGAGCTCTGGTAGCATAGTGGCTAAGACACTTGCCTGCTAACCAGACGGCTGGCGGTTCAAACCCACCAGCCACTCCTCGGAAGGAAGGTTGGGCAATCCTACTTCCGTAGTGATACTGCCTCGGAAACCCAAGGAGGGGTCGCTATGAGTCGGGGCCGACTCCACGGCACATAACAACAACAACAACAACAACCATTATTGCAGGATTGTGTCTGTAATAGTGTTCACCTTTGTTGACTTTAATTCATGTAGCCATCCCTTTGTCTTTCACTGCCTTGATCATATTGTGCTGTTCTCCCCCTTAATGTGTACAGTCTTATTCCAGTTAATAGATGCCAACCCTCTCCCACCTCCCTTCTCCTACTCCAGTAACCTTCAAAGAATGATTCTTTCTGTGTGTAAATCTTTTCTTGATTATTTACTTTGTCTCATACAATATTTGTCCTTTTGTGATTGATTTCACTTAGCATGATGCACTCTAGATTTATCCATGTTATGAGGTGTTTCACAAATTCATTTTTACTCTTTAATATTACATAGTATTCCATTGCATATATGTACCATAATTTGTTTATCCATTTATCTGTTGATGGGTACTTAGGTTGTTTCCATATTTTTGCTGTTGTGAATAATGCTGTGATGAACATGGGTGTGTATACATCTGTTCTGTCACAACTTTATTTCTCTGATGGTTCAAACCCACCAGCCACTCCCTGGAAGGAAGATTGGGCAATCGACTTCTGTAGTGATACCACCTCAGAAACCCAAGGAGGAGTTGCTATGAGTCAGATTAGACTTGACAGCAGTGTGCTTGGTTCTTTTTTATTTATGTATATACCTAATAGTGTAATTGCAAGGAGCTCTTGTTGGCTCTATGGTTAAAGCATTGGGTTGCTAAGCAAAAGAACAGTGGTTTGAACCCACCATCTCTTCACAGGAGAAAGATGAGGCAATCTGCTTCTGTAAAGATTAACAGCCTTGGAAACCCTATGGGGCAGTTCTACTCTGTTCTATAGGGTAGCTATGAGTCAGAATTGACTTGATGTCAGTGGGTTTTTTTTTTTTTTTTGATAGTGTGAGTGCTGAATCATATAGTATTTCTATTTCCAATTTCTTAAGGAAGTGTCATACTGCTTTCCACAGTGGTTGTACCATTTTACAGTCCCTCCAGCAGTGTATGAGGGTTCCAGTCTCTCTACACCCAAGCCAGCAATTGTTTTCTGCTTCTTTGAATTTTGCTGAGGTGAGATGATACCTTATTTTTGTTTTGATTTGTATGTCACTAATGGGTAATGATCACAAGCATTTCTTCATGTATTTGTTAGCTGCCTGAATGTCTTCTTTGCGAAGTGTCTGTTCATATCATAATTTTTCAATCGAATTGTTTGTCTTCTTGTCGTTGAGGTTTTTTATAAATTTTAGAGATTAGTTGCTTTTCTGCTATGCCATTGCCAATTTCTTTCCTCCCACTCTGTAGGTTCTCTTTTTATTCTTTTAACAAAGTCTTTTGATGCACAAAAATGAGGACCCAGTCATCTAGTTTGTCTTCTGCTGTTTTTGCATTTTTAGTTATGTTTGATAGTGTATTTATGCCATGTATTAGGTCTCCTCGTACCCTACCCTGCCACTTTGCTGAATCTATTAGTTCCAGTAATTTTCTTGCTGAGTCTTTGGGATTTTCTATGTATAGTATCACATTATCAGTAAATAGAGATAATTTGATTTCTTCTTTATCAATTTGTATGCCTTCTGTTTTCCCTTTTGCCTTATTGCTCTGACCAGGACTTCCAATATATAATGAATAGGAGTGGTGATAAAGGGCATTCTTTTCTGGTTTCTATTTGTGAGGGGAATGTTTCTAGTCTCCCTTTGTTGAGAATAACGTTGGGCATTGCTTTTGTGTTTATGTCCTTTATTATGTTGAGGCACTTCCTTTCTATTCATATTTTGCTGAGAGTTTTTATCAAGGATTGGTGTTGATTTTGTCAAATGCCTTTTCTGCATCAACTGCATCCACATGATTTGATCATGTGGTTCTTACCCTGTTTTATTTATGTGGTGGATTACATTGATTGTTTTTCTAATGTTAACCATCCTTACATAGTGGTTTGATTAATGTATTATTTTTTAGATATGTTGTTGGATTTTATTGGATAGCATTTTATTGATAATTTTTGTGCCAATTTCATGAGAGATATTGGACTGTAATTTTCTTTTTTAGTGAGATATTTACCTGGTTTTGGTATCAGGGTTTTGCTTGTTTCATAGAATGAGTTTGTATTCCATCCTTTTCTATGTTCTGGGATATTTTGAGTAGTATTGGTGTCAGGTCTTCTCTGGATGTTTCATAGAATTCACCAGTGAAGCTGTCTAGGCCAGGACTTTTTTTTTTTATTTATTTTTTTTTTATGTTAGGTGTTTTCTTTTATGACCTATTCAGTTTCTTCCCTTGTGATGGGTCTGTTCAAAGTTTCTACCACAGATTGTGATAGTCTGGGTAGGTAGTGTTTCTAGAAATTTGTCCGTTTCTTCTAGATTTTCAAATTTTTTGAAATACAGTTTTTGACCGTTGTTGATAGGTGCCGTTGGGTCATCTCCACCTCATAGCGACCCTATGTCTGACAGAATGAAACACTGCTTAGTCCTGTGCTAGTCCTCCCAATCCTTGCTATACCTGAGTCCATCATTGCATCCACTGTGTCAATCCATCCCGTTGAAGGTCTTCCCCTTTTTTGTTGACCCTTCACTATACCTAGCATGATATCCCTCTCTAGGGAATGGTCCCTTCTGGCAATGTGACCAAAGTAAATGAGATGAAGTCTGTCCATTCTCACTTTCAAGGAGCATTCCAGCTGCACTTCTTCCAGGACAGATTTGTTAGTTCTTCTGGCAGTCCATGGTATTTTCAGTGTTCTTTGCCAACACCACAAATCAAAAGCATCAACTCTTATTCGGTCTTCCTTATTCACTGTCCATCTTTCACATGCATATGAGGTGATTGAAAATGCCATGGCTCACCTTAGTCTTCAGGGAGACATCTTTGCTGTTCAGCACTGTAAAAAGGTCTTTTGCAGCAGATTTGCCCAGTGCAGTATGTCATCTGATGTTTTGGCTGTCACTTCCATTGGTGTTGATTGTGGAATCAAGTAATATGAAATCTTTAACTACTTCAATATTTTCTTCATTTATCGTGATGCTGGTTATTGATCCAGTTGTGAGGATTTTTGTTTTCTTTATGTTGAGGTATAATCCATACTGCAGACTGTAGTCTTTAATTTTCATCAGAAAGTGCTTCAAGTCATCCTCACTTTCAGCAAGCAAAGTCGTGTCATCTGTGTGTTGCAGGTTGTTAATGAGTCTTCCTCCAATCCTGATGTCCCATTCCTCCTCATATAGTCCAGCTTCTCAGATTATTTGCTTGGCAAACAGACTGAATAAGTATGGCGAAATGATAGAAGTCTGAGGCACTCCCTTTCTGATTTTAAACCATGCAGTATCCCCTTGTTCTGTTCAAACAACAGCCTCCTGGTCTACATACAGGTTTCTCATGAGCACAATGAAGTGTTCTGAAATTCCCATTCTTCTCAATGTTATCCGTAATTTGTTATAATCCACATAATCAATAAAACACAAGTAAACATCTTTCTAGTTTTCTTTACTTTCAGCCAAGATCCATCTGATGTCTGTAATGATATCCTTTGTTCCATGTCCTCTTCTGAATCCCACTTGCATTTCTGGAAATTCTCTGTCAGTATACTGCTGCAACCGTTTATGAATTATCCTCAGCAAGATTTTACTTGTGTATGATATTAATGATATTGTTCAATGAATTCCATATTCTTTGGGATCACCTTTCTTTGGAATGGGCACAGATCTGGATCTCTTCCAGTTAGTTGGCCAGGAATAGCCGAGTGCCTCCAGTGCAGCATCCGTTTGTTGAAACATCTCAGTGGGTATTCTGTCAATTTCCAGAGCCTTGTTTTTTGCCTCTTCCTTCAGTTTAGCTTCAACTTCTTCCTTCAATACCATTGATTCTTGATCATATGTCATCTCCTGAAATGGATGAACATCAATTCTTTTTAGTACAGTGACTGTGTATTCCTTCCATCTTCCTTTGATGTTTCCAGCTTCATTCAATATTTTGCCCATAGAATCTTTCACTATTACAACTTTAAGCTTATTTATTTATTTATTTTTCTTCAGCTCTTTCATCTTGAGAAATACCAAGCACATTGTTCCCTTTTGGTTATCTAACTCCAGATCTTTGCACATTTCATTATAATAATTGACTTTGTCTTCTCGAGCTGCCCTTTGAAATCTGTTCAGATCTTTTGTCTTATCTTTTCTTCCATTTGCTTTAGCTCCCCTCTGATCGAGAACAAATTTCAGAGTGTCTTCTGATACCTGTTTTGGTCTTTTCTTCCTTTCCTGTCTTTTTAATGACCTTTTGCTTTCTTCATCTATGATGTTCTTGATGTCATCCCACTATTTGTATGGTATTTGGTAATTGATGTTAAGTGCATCAAATATTTTCTTCAGATAGTCTCTAAATTCAGGTGGGAGAAATTGATGATCTGTTCCATGGTCAGCTCCTGGCCTTGTTTTGACTGAAGATATTGAGTTTCTCCATTGCCTATTTGCACAGATGTACTTGATCTGATACCAGTGTATGTAGGAATATCATCTGCCAAACCTATATATGGTCATCGGTATATTCCCATCCATCTACCCATAGCTGATCTTCTTGCCTGTCTACCGGGAAATCAGAGCTTAGTCTTATGGGTTCTCTGAGTTTTCTTGACACTGATTTTTGTTTTGTTCTGTTTTAATATGTCCAGGCAATAGTGTGGGTATGCTACTTTGGTTGCTAGTTTGGAAGTACTGGGGTGCTTACCACTTGTCTCCTGGTGGATTGGGTAGCAGGTAGGAGTGTTGGCATGAGTCACTGATCACTGATCCTGCCTAGTACCTGAGGGCAGGCTGGATGGACAAGTGTTGGTCACCTGTCATGTGTCCAATGGTGCTAGAATAGCTGGTGGCACCTGCCTAGTGGATGGGGCAACAGGTGTAGGTGGGTATGACTGGGCAGGGTCATTGTCTCCCAGCTGTTCAAGAAAGATAGGAAAAAACTGAGTGGAAGGGAGAGGGAAGACAAAAAATAAAAAATAGAAAAAGCAATGGGGGAAGTAAGAGGAGATACCTAAGAGAAAGAAAAGGGATAAAAGAAAAATAATAAAAAGAAAAACAACAACAAAAGAAAACATTGCAACACAGTACTGACACAAATGGTAGCTGCCAAACACTTGTGGTGGAATTGTAGCAATCACATCATGGGGACACACACCACCAAATACAGAGAGTCAGAGGTGGCACTCCTGAATGCAGAAGTGGTTGGGGTCTAGATAATCTCTCAGGTGGATCAAAAAAAAAAAGAAAGAAAGAAAGAAGAAGAAGAAGAACAACAACAACAACAAGAAAGAGGAGGAAAAGAAGGAAGAAGAGCAAGAGCAAGAGGAAGAAGAGCATGTAACAAAGGCAGGGGGGAGTGTAAGAACAAGAGAAAAGAAAAAAAAAAATACAAGGAAGGGGAAGACGGAGGCCCTGAGAAGAAGGGAATAAAGAAGAGAAAGAAGAAAGAAAAAAAAAGTATCAGCCACCAAACACAACTGCAGCAAAACATGGATCTCACATCAAAGGAGCACATACCACCATCCACGGAGGGGTGTGATGGGAACTGCTGACCATGTAGTGGGTTTGGGATCAAAATGAAGAAAAGGAAAAGAGGGCATGAAGAGGAAAAGTCAAAAGGAAAATGAAGAAGAAGAAGAGAAAGCAGCATGCATACTGCTGGCAAAGGTCAGCAAAGAGAGCTGTGCAAGATTGCAGTGCTCGCTCTGCTGGAGCACACGCATCTGACCAGGGAGGGGCAGTGGCAGTGGCAGTGGCAGTGGCAGGCGCAGGCGCAGGCACTGCTAGCAATGTGGGCAATGGGGGGAGGGCCTCCTACAGTTTGATCCTAAAAGAAAATAAAAGCAAAAGAAGAAGAAGAAAAAGAAGAGGAAAGGAAAAACAAAAAAGTGGGGAGCAGGAAGTTGGAATAACTAAGCAGAAAAATTTTTAAAAAAGGAGTAGTGGTGGGCGTTAGATCTGCTGTTGGGTAGGTAAGGGTGAAGAGAGCCACCTCTCTGGTTGTGTAAGGTAAGGGGGAGGACACACCTCTCTGGTCACCTTATTACCGATGTGAGTGCTGATGCAATTCTGGGCCAATTGAGAGAACTATTTAAATGAACTTGGTAATTTTATTTTATTTTTTCGTAGAAGACATTCATTTTCAACCTTTTTTTGTTTGATTTCATTTAGCAAATTTAACCATATATTTAATATATTCCTATATACTATATACATTCTTGGGAGCATTGACGATGTAGTGCCTAAGGCATTTGACTGCTAATCAGAAGGTTGGTGGTTCAAACCCACCAGCCACTCCTAGGAAGGAAGGTTGGGCAATCTACTTCCATAGAGATACCATCTCAGAAACCCAAGGAGGGGTCACTATGAGTTGAATCTGACTCGATGGCACTGAGGTTTTTTTTTTTAATATATATATCCTTACATGAAAAATAAAAAGGGATGATCTAAATCTAGAATTGAAAAGGCACATTCATGTTTATTTTCTTTTGCAAAGTGTGTATAATCTAGAATACAGTGCAATCCTGTCAAACTGTGGAAGATAATAATGAATTTCTTACTCTTTTTTGAAAGAGAATATACATAGTTCAGGGCTTTTTCTACTCATCTATTTAGTTAGGTTAGCTTGCATTTCCTTTTATCCTAATATCTGAATTATTAGGATTTGATTAATTATCTCATCCAGGTCCCTCCACACAAGTTTTTTCTTTTACTTCCTATTGCAATCAGTCAACTGTGAAGAAATATCACAGATGAAGCCATCTTAAGTGCTTTTTATTTCAACATTTGGTAAAAAAAAAAAATATATGTGTATATATATATACACATATACATATGTATATATATATACATATGCATATTATGTGTGTGTGTGTGTGTGTGTATATATAGTAGTTCAGTCTATACATTTTATGGTTTTTATTTGATGTTCCAATGCCTGGAGCTGGATATGTACAAAAGTAATACTCTTACATGCATCCTAAGGTTCAGATTACAAACTGTTTCCTTTGTACCTCTACTTGAAAAGTAATTGAGTGCTATCAAAAGGGGTCTGATTATAAGAATATTTTCTGAAAATAATCTTGTTTTAACATGATTTCATCTTTAATATGAAAAGATTGTTGTTGTTGTTATGTGCTGTCGAGTTGGACCCGACTCATAGAGACCCCTCCTTGGGTTTCCAAGGCAGTATCACTATGGAAGTAGATTGCCCAGCCTTCTTTCTGAGGAGTGGCTAGTGGGTTTGAACCACCAGCCTTCTGGTTAGCAGTCAAGTACCTTAGGCACTATGCTACCAGAGCTCCAATTGTTAGACAAGTATTATAACTGGAAGACATTAGTTCCAAATGACATTACTTGTTACAAACCTTTTCTTTCTTATCCCCTTGTTATAAGCCTTCTATATGAGTTTTCCATTAGTATATCCTAGGAAATGAGTTTAGTTGATGGTAGAAATAATCATTTCATTAATATTGCCTTCAGTGAATATAGACCAGAAAAATAGCATCCATGGATTTGACATCTGATTTCTTTCTTTTTTCTTTAAACTGTTAGTTTTTATTGGCTGTTTAGTCTTGTTTTTAACCCTTGCTTCCAACTGTTGCCTAGTGTAGAGTGCTATAACTGATCGCCTTTTTGTAAATGATTATAAATTTTAGAGAATAGGGCCATGGGTTTCAGATATGAAGACTATTTTGAAATTCAAGACTTTTTAGATGTGAATATAGTATTGGTTGTATCTGTATGTTTGAGGCCTCAATGAAGTACTCTCCTAAACAAAGAACTATTATCACCCAACTAACCCTGTAGTTTGGGAAGACAATCCTAAATAATATAATGGACTCATTTTGAATGAGAAAGTAAATATTGCTAAATTAACTCTTTATTGAGCATCTACTACATGTAAAATATTTTAGGGCAAAGGAATTATAAAAGAGGAAGTAGGTATATTCAGAGCTTTCCAATAGATGTGGGAAGTTTAATTGTTTGAGGCTGTTGTTGATGTTTAGAAAGGAGCCCTGGTAATGTAATGATTAAGCTCTAGACTGCTAACTAAAGGGTTAGAGATTCAAACCTACCCAGCAGCTCAGTGGGAGAAAGACCTGGTTTGGTAGTTAAGGTTGTGTGTCAACTTGGTTGGGCCTGGTTGAGTGGCTGGGCAGCTGGTGGTAGTTATTCCCCATGAAGAGACTGGCAATCAACTCCATGGTGGGATTTACCATAAGCAGTTGAGTAGCTACTTTAGCGATGTGGTCTGCTTCCTATATATAAGCAGCAGCTTTGGGAATGGTCTCCAGCTTATGGCACGCTTGAACCATGCATGTAGCCGAGTCATTGTTCAGCATCCTGCCATGCTCTGCCGATCTTGGGACTTTCAGTGGACTTGAGTTAGTGGCTTGCTGTGTTGTTTGGTGACATTGGGACTATGCCTTTTTACTTGTCAGTCTTGGGCTTGTCAGCCTCAGCAGCGAGCAGTTGTCTGAGTGAAGAAAAACCTCCAGCTTCAGTGGGCTGGGAGCAGGAGGCAAAGCTGAAGCCAAAGGTTGAGTGGCTTTCACCCAGCCCCTAGAGCCTGGCACTTGGAACTTGGACTTAAAGCCTCCAAAGTGTAAGAGAATAAGCTCCTGTTTGTTCAAGCCATCCCATTTGTAGTATATTCCTGTCAAAGTGGCACCAGGTAACCAAAACACCTGCTGATCTGCTTCTATAAAGATTACAGTCAAGCAAACCCTATTGGGCAGTTCTAATCTGTCATATGAGGTCACAATATATGGAAATCAAGTTAATGGCATCTAAGAACAACAACAACATTGATGTTTAGGAGTTCCTGGATTCCCCAAGCAATTAAGCACTCTACTATTAACCAAAAGTTTAGTAGTTTGAACTCACTCAACCAGAGGCACCTTGGAAGAAAGGCCTGGAAATCTTCTTCCATAATATCATAACCTTGAAAATCCTATGGAACAGCTTTGCTCTGCACACGTGGCTTCACTATGAGTGAGAATGGACTTGATGGCAACTAAAAACTGATGTTTTGTGTTTTATCTTCATTTCAATTTCTCATTTCATTTCCAATATTGGAATATCAAATCCGTGTTCCATATATCCTAGATACTGGTTCCTTATGTTATTTTGGCATCCATCCAGCACCCAAATGCCAACATCTGCTGTTTTTAGCCTCAGAGTTGTAGGCTTGAACTCTGAAATGCCCCCAAATGTTTTTAAAATTTATTTGTGTACATTTTCAAAATAACCTTCCTTTGAGTTCTCAGTTTTATGTGAACTGTAGTTAAACTCTTTTTTTCCATGACTTGTAGCATATGGTATTTAACTGTTTGCTAGTGCTGCTTTCTCAAATAAACATATTTCTACAAAGGCATTTCAAGAGAACAGTGCATTTAGAAGAACCTCCTTTAAGGTGACTACTGCTTAAGTATAGATTTAAAAATTAAAAATCTATATGGTGTAGCACATTCTTTTATTGTCTTTCGGAGCTCATTATAATATTTAACTTTTGGGAAAGAATAAGCATTTAAAATATTTGAAGCCAAAACAAAATTTTTTTTTACTTTTATCCTCAAATATCTGCCCCTAAAAGAAGAGAATCAAATCATTCTCTTGACATTTTAACCAACCATTATTGATCTTGTACTTGGAAAAGCCATCTATTGCATGCAGTGTGAAAATATAATCAAACATAAATCTAGAATTGGAATTTTCTGACCTAATGGTGTATGAATTGCTTTCCACAAATTGTGCCTTTAGTGGTGTTTTTCTTTTCTTTTTTGATAATCCAGTGTATTATCATATCATTCACCTTGCCTACATTATCAGAAAGGTGATCTAGCATTTTTTGACTCTTCTACTCCTGCAGTAACAAATTTATACTGATATTGGGATGAATATTCACTATTCTAATTCAGTTTTTGACAGTGTTATTGTGTAAGTTTAGGAATGTTACCTAAATCATAAACACAGCTGAAAACATCTAGAGGGAGATTATAGATGTCAATCGTAAATCAGAGATATTTGTCACAGAATAGTTTGGAGACGTGCTCTGAATCATATAATTAGTGGCTGAGTCGTGATCAGTGCTCAGGATTTCTAGCACTGTGCATTAGTGCCTTTGTCCCAGGAAGTCAAGTGATCATACCTAATGTCCAGTAATAAAACAAGTTTGCAAACTGATTTTTTTCAACCATAGAAAGTGTGTCCAATGAAAATTTCAAAGCTTGGCATAAGAAATATCATTATGAGTAATATCTTTGGTTCACACTTAAAATATGAGTAATGTTTGTGCTTATATGATGAGCAGCAAAATGGTAGTGTGACAAGAGTGTGGTTTTTATTTGGACTTTGGATCTAGACAGAATTGAACTCAAATCTTGGCCCTTCCAGTTGCTAGAATTGTGATGTTGGACAAGTCATTTAGATGCCAATAGCCCTGGTGTCTTAATTTAAAAAATTACTGCAAGTTTTGGTGAGAATTAGAGATAATGTATGTAAAACCCCAAGTCAGTGCATGGTGCAAGATAGATGCAAACAAAAGTGATGCCAACAGCAACTTTTCAATGGGTAAAAGGAAGTAAAAATTAAATAAATCATCTCAATATTTTTAAGTCATTTGTTTAAGTTATTTGTTGAAGGTCAGATAACATGTTGACGTAACTTTAACTTAGCTATATATGATAATCAGGTGTCTGGGTGGCACAAGCTAGACTGCCTATCGAAGGATTGGTGTTTGAATTTAACCCACAGGGCTGCAGAAGAAGGGTCTGGTAATATGCTTCTGTAAGAATTACAGCTTAGAAAATCCTGTAACACAGGGGTCACCATTAGTCAGAATCAACTTGACAGAAATGGGTTGGGTTTAGTATGCATGATAATTAGGAATCCAAAGATAATTTAGTAATCCTCCAACTATTTATATTTTAAGTGGAACAATTTTCACCTCCAAGGAAATCAAAGAAACAAAAAGCAAAATTACTTAAAAGTTCAGAAAAGTGGTAGTGTGATTCACTTTGATTTTTTTCATTACAATTTATTAGCTATTTTCAAGAATCTCTTTTTTTCTTAAGTGTGCAATGTTTATATAATATTTAGGAAGGTATTCTTTTGATTATATATCAGTAAATGTCTTTAGGAAAAAGCAGATACTGATTACTTTGGACAAGGATGTGAGCAATTAATCTTTAAAACAAAGTCTGGTTTTAAGATTTGGAAAGCAGAACATGGTTAAATCATTTCAAATATAGAAACTTGAAAAAATCACTAGTTTAAGAAATCTGTTTTCTAGATACTTAAGCATTTCACAAAGATTAATTACTAAATCATATAGGAGAAAATTAATAATGATTCCTGTGTATACTACTAGTTCCCATTCCTGTATCCTAGATTTCATCTGTGCATGCTTATATGAGTTATTTTATATAATTAGTACATAATCTTGTATAGGTTGAAAAGCATCAGAAGCTGCCAGGAGCCTATCAGTATGCACCCACATATTCTGAATCTTGTGAGTGAGTTATAGTATGTTGCTTTCATAGAATGAGTGTCCCAGTAACCTCCCTATGGCCAATCGCTGACAAAGGTTAGTGGAAAAATTACTGTAGGTACAGTAGAGGATACATTAGAGTCAAGATCCTAGTGCCTTGAACATTCCATGCCCTACATTAATATCCTTAGGACACTTGTGTTTCCTGTCAGTGGTCCATCTGAATATCCTATGACATGAAACTAATTTTCCCTGTAGGGAAAATTAATTAGGAAAATTAATTTTCCTCTCTTCAATGGCCCCAGCAGACATTGCAGTCTTGGAAAGTTCCATGTGTTATCTCAGAGATAAACAATAACACAAATAAAACAAGTTCACTGCTGATGAGTGGATTCCCACTCATAGTGACCCTATAGGACACAATACAACAGCCCCATAGGGTTTCTAAGACTATAAATCCTTATGAAAGCATACTGGTACATAGGTCTCCCATGGAGCAGCTGTTTGGTTGGAACCATCAACCTTTTGGTTCACAGCTGAGCGCTTTAACCACTGTACCATCAGGGCTCGTTAATTGACAGTCTGGTTAAGAATCAAGTCAGTCTTCATTCCAACTTTTATTTTTTTCTTTAAGAATGAAGCAAATTATCTAAAAACAGCAGAAAATGCACATGTATTTTAGTTTAAGTGATTGTAAAAATACAATCAGAAAATTTTTGGAGACTTGATATCCTGATGCTGGGGAAATGGACTGAAGGTGAACCCTAAAATCATATAATTCTGTTACTCTTACTTGGGCACAAGTTCTGAAAAACTTTTAAACAATGTAAAATAGAAGAGGATGATCTAGCTCAAAAATGAGAAGGTAATATTCATACCAAAGGTTACTGAATAAAGGGAATAGAATGGAAAAAGCTTTACATTTAAAATTTGAGTGTTATCCTGAGAAAATTATGTTTATTGCTGCCTTTCCTAATACATCAGAGTGCATGAATGCATACACAGAGGCACGTACAAAAATGTCTATTTGCAATAAGAATTGGAATGCAACAAATGAATAGCTTCACTTTGCTCTCTTTTGTGTCATAAAGGGGCATGTCCCAGGGAGGAAGGAAGTACTTGGAGCAAATCCACACATATCATTTAGGAGGGGTTCCTGGTAGTACAAACAGGGAATGTGTTTGGCCACTAACTGAAAGGTTGGGGCTTTTAGACTACTCAGAGCATCTTTGGAAGAAAGGCCTGGTGATCTACTTTCAAAAAACCAGCCATTGAAAACCCTGCAGAGCATAGTACTAGTCTGACACCCATGGGGTCGCCATGAGTCAGAATTACTTGATGGTAAGTGGTTCACATCCATGAGGAAGACAATTTTTTTTTTTTTAAATATCAAGTTTTTGCTAATAGTAATAACTTGATAGAACCCATACAAACCAAACCAAACCGACTGATAGCGATCCTACTGAGTTTCCAAGACTGTAAGTCTTTATGGAAACAGACAGCCTCATATTTCTGCCTTGGAGCAGCTGGTGAGTTTGAACTACGGACCTTTGGGTTAGCAGCCATGCCTTAACTGCTACATCCCCAGAGCTCCTGATATAACCCTCTATTTCTTGATAATTACCACTCCTTGAATGAAGCCTATGTGCTCTAACATTTTTTTTTTTTCTTTTTTCTGAAGGAAAATTGTCCATTTTGTTTTGGAGATGATTGCCTAAATTTCTTATTCTTTGTTCTTAAGTCTGAAGGAGGCATTGATTTACTACATGAGAGCAAAAGAAACTGCACTGAAAGAAAGATCTGATAAACCAGATAGATAAGCAAAACTGCTAAGAGCTACAGCATGGGAATTTAGCATTTTATTCTGGCAATATTGTGCTTGATCATGAACTGGTATCTGTGGCATATGTAAGCATTGTGGCTTGAGTCCCTGGGCACTTGCATTCTCTACTTTTAACATATATAAGCATAGTTTCACTGAACTTGAAGCAATTTTGTTGTAGTGGAGCTACTGTTTATGACCTCTTTCTATTGTTACCTTTGCTGCTCTGCAAAGAGGTATAGGTTTAGTGGGAAAACTGCCTTAAATCCATGTTCTTGTCTAGGACTGCAGCTGATTTATTCCTCATCTCCAGGCAAGCAGCTTTTTCTGTGCTGTGTTTACTGACATGATACTTAATATTCCAGATATGTTGGCAGATCTTTTTTTTTTTTTTTTTTAAATGTCTTTTTCTGGTAGCATAGTGCTTAAGGCATTTGACTGCTAACCAGAGGCTGCGGGTTCAAACCTATCAGCCACTCCTTGGAAGGAAGCTTGGACAATTTACTTCCATAGTGATACCACATCAGAAACCCAAGGAGGGGTCACTATGAGTTGGATCTGACTTGACAGCAATGTGTTTCGTTTTTCTCTTCATTCTAGTCTTCTAGTTTGCAGAGTAACAATGACTCCTTAAGATTGTTTCACTGGTGGAAGAAACATTACTTTCCCATTCTCATTGCTACTCCTATATAAAGTTTGAATAGCTTGCCTTTTTTTTCTCTCTCCCTCTCTCTTTTTTTTTTTTTTTGCCTTTCTGTAAGTCTGTCTGAAGCCATTAGGTTATACATTAGTTTCCTAGAGCTTCTCTAACAAATCACCTCAAAAAAGGTGGCTTAAAACAACAGAAATGTTTTCTCTTGAAACAGGAGGCTATAAGGAGTTTGTAAGCTAACTAATGCTGTCTCTTAGCATTTAATATAATGCACTAGATTCATATAAGCAATAATTAGTGAAAAACAGCAAAAATTTATTGTTTGTAAGTCCTGGAAAGAGTTATAAAGGTACAACAGTAACTTCTTTGTCATTGAAATGTTTTACCATTTAGATTAATATGGAAAAAACTGTTCTCATTTGAGAGGATGGGTATGCTGTATAATCTGATGGTGGAGATGAATGATTTCCATCTCCTTATTCTTGTTCTGCTTGAGGTCACTACATAGAGGGTGACTTTTTTAATAACTGCCTCGTTTGCCATGAGACTAGAAGAACTTGATGGTTTCTGGCTAACATTACTGAATATTTTGATATATGTTTCTATAGAAGAATATTGATCAAAAGGGGGAAAATGCAGAACAGAATTTCAAATTCTTATGGAATCCAGATTTCTGGAGCCATTGTGGCTGAATTAACCCCAGAAACTATTGCTTTGAGGATAATCTTTGAGTCTTAAGCCAGAAATATACCTTGAAGTATTCTTTCTCTATTTTTAAAATTGCCTTTATTGAAAGCAAAGTATGTTTCCAGAGGGGAAAGGACCTCTCTCTCTGTGAGCAGGGAGGCTGTTAAAAGTGAAGGGCATCTTCAGAAGAATGGAGACAGGTCTTTCCTGTGGAATGAGAAAGGCCAAAAGTATTCTTTAAACCACACACTGTTGTTGTTGTTGTTGTGTGCCGTTGGATTAGTAAAGAATGTCTGCCTTGACCATTGTGCTATTTTAAGAACTATCTATATGGGATCAAATTGACAGCATCAACTCAAAAGATTAGATAGGAAATTCAGAGACATAATTTATATTAATGAGAGAGAAACAATTTGGAAAAGGAAGGTGAAAATAATTATACAACTTGAAGAATGTAATCAGTATCATTGAATTGTACATGTAGAAATTGTTGAACTGGTATATGTTCTGCTGTGTAGCTGTCAACAACAATAACCCAAACCCATAGCATACCCACTCCTGCCAAGTCTGTCTCAACACATAGTGACCCTATGGGACAGAGTAGAACTGCCCCATAGGGTTTCCAAGGCTGTAAATCTTACAGAAGCAGACTCCCACAGAATGGCTGGTGGGTTTGAACCGCTGATCTTTTGGTTAGCAGTGGAGCACTTTAACCACTGTGCCACTGAGACTTCTTGTCAATAACAAAATAAAATAAATTATAATTATATGATAAACATTTTGATACTTAATCATACTCTGTCGGGACTGCTGTTCATTTATTTACAATTTATTCATCCTGCAATATATTTTTTAATAAATCTAAAACCTAATTAAATAAAATCTTTTATAAATATTGTACTATATTTCAGTATCAGAATTGTAAGAACAGCATAAATATTTAAAAACTTTAAAAACAGACAAACTGGTAACTTTAGAAAGGTTGAGAAAACGATGTGCCACTGGAAAGGTATTTATGTACCTACAAAGATGTCTTCTCTGACAGAATTTTGCCTTCAAATTTATTGTTCATAGACTGTTTGCTGTTCCCAGACTCCACAGAGGGAAAATTGTCATAGAGGATTTATGAAGAAAGAACATACACAGATGAAATTGCTAGATGATCCCAAACTTCCATTTTGACCAATTCTGAATAAGAAATTGCTACTAGCAAAAGGGGGAACTCTGGTAGCATAGTGCCTAAGGCACTTGACTGCTAACCAGAAGGCTGGCAGTTCAAACCCACCAGCCACTCCTCAGAAGGACGATGAGGCAATCTACTTCCATAGTGATACTGCCTCGGAAACCCAAGCAGGGGTCACTATGAGTTGGGTCCAACTTGACGGCTCATAACAACAACAACAAAAGGGAGCTTTGGTGGCATAGTGCCTAAGGCACTTGACTGCTAACAAGACGGCTGGAGGTTCAAACCCACTAGCCACTCCTCAGAAGGAAGATCGGGCAATCTACTTCCATAGTAATACTGCCTCAGAAACCAAAGGCAGGGTTACTATGAGTTGAATGACTCCACGGCAGTGAGTTTGGTTTTTTTGTTTTACTAGAAAAATTGAGTGATTTCCCGCACTTCCATGCCCATTCTGGGATCAATTCTTAACTTGAATTTTATTTGTTCCACCTTAGACTTAACGTTCATGATGCAGAAGGTATGAGGCTCTCACATTGTTAGAAATAATATATAAACTGATACTATTTTTAAATATCACTACAGTACTTAATCTTTGTTGATTTACTAAATCAAGTTTTGAATATATCAGGTCACCTTTTCTTCCTTCTGCACTTCAGTTTCTGTCTTAGTTTCTGTCTTTTACTATAGTTTTGTCTGTTAACCTGCTCTTGCTGATAATTAACACATGTGCCCTAAATCTTCTGTGGACCTGGATGGGAACATGCATTTGCAACGTTGTTAATTTAAATTTGTTTCTGTTGAAATTCCCTAGAGGCCTTGACTTTGTGTGATGCATTTTGCCTCCTTAGACTCCACCAATGAAAACTTTATTCTCATCTTTCTTCAGGTGAATATGGAGTAAATGAGACTGTTCAGAAACAAATGTTTCAAGAGAGTTTGCTAATTGTTTAGGGAGCTCTGGTAGCATAGTGGCTAGGCACTTGACTGCTAACCAGAAGGCTGGCGGTTCAAACCTACCCGCCACTCCTCGGAAGGAAGATGGGGCAATCTACTTCCGTAGTGATACTGCCTCGGAAACCCAAGGAGGGGTCGCTATGAGTAGGGTCTGACTTGACAGCACATAACAACAACAACAACAACAAGACCCCATAAGAATCATGACCGGTCAGGTGCAGTGGATATACTTGTCAGCAAAAGCAGACATGATGCCTGCCCTCGGAAGGAATATAGTCTCATGAAGAGTTAGGTAAAGTATGTCTAAGTCTGCATGTATATGAAGTCTATTAAGACTATGAAAGAGGCATATATTGTGATCTAAAGCCTATCAGAGACTTCTCCCATGAAATGCTGTTGAGCCAAGATCTGAAGGAAAATTACAAATTAAATTCCCACAGTATCATAAAGAGTAGCCTTGAAATAAACTTGAGCCATTGGCTTTCTTATTTGATTCAATAAAGAATTTATGCAGAATAGGATTTATTGCATTGGGGAGACAAAAGAGCTTCAGAAGTTTCATTTTCTTGTTAGTTTGGAATGAGCAAAATGTCTCTAGTTCTACCAAAGATTAAACATTTCAAAACAATATTTAATGTGAAAACAATCTACTTATCAAAATTATGAGGATATCACATATGTAAACTAATGTTTACATTTATCACATTATATAGTATTATTAATTTAATTAATCATTTAATTTAAAATATTTTCAGAGCACTTTCTATATATGTATAACAGGCGTTTTTTGGGAGTTCTGAGGGTGGTGGTGTTATGTGCTGTCGAGTCAGACCCAACTCATAGTGACCCCTCCTTGGGTTTCTGAGGCAGTATCACTCTGGAAGTAGATTGCTCAATCTTCCAAGGAGTGGCTGGTGGGCAGGAAAGAAAGCCTTAATGACATGGGGACTCTTATACTCACACTCCAGCAACAGCCTGTCTTTGAGAATGGCAAGGATAGGCGGTTTTTCTCATGTCTCACTCTGTCACAGGGAACCCTAGCCACCTTCCTTGTTGCTATGGAATCACTTTGGGATCGTTGTTGTGGAGTATTTTTCCCTGAGTGCTAGTATTGTTGCTCTGTGACTAGCATTTGTATTGAGGTTGATCAATGATACCTCTCCACTGTTGAATGAAATCTTTAGAATCCTAATTACTCTGTCCATTATATATCATACAATGGACTTTAGGCTTATCTTCCAGATTTTTTTTTAAATCACAATTCATTTAGGTTGTATAATGAAATGTTGAACCCCAAACAATTCCATATTCCTTTTTTTTTTTTTGGTTGTACAGTTGTAGAACAGTAGTGTAACAATATCAAGGAAAACTCATCTGAGAAGTGGGGAAAGATGGATAATGTAGAAGGCACAGTGGACAAAGTCTGTTACAGTGGACAGATTCTCAATTTTGGGGTTAGTACACGTGAGTATGATTCCTGTATATGACTCCTACCAGTTATGAGCCTGTGAGTGAGTTGCTTAACTGGATCAATCTGTTTGCTCCTTTTCTAAAATAGCGATTACATCTGTTCTACTTACCTCACAGCATTTGCGAGGATTACATGAGAAATGTGCAGATATATTATAGTGTAAATACAAAGCCACAACTGGTCAGATCTGAGACAGAAAATGTGTTCTAACCACTCTTGGTACAATACAATGTTGCATCTAGGCAAACAAATAAGGAAACTGGAGTTTACTTTCCTCTCCCCCAACTCCTCATTCATTTTTGTGTTTCTGGTATTTCTGATGGTCAAGAGTGAGATTTTTTGGGTGGGGAGGACTTTAATTTTTTTCACAAATTAAATTATGTGAATAATAATGGAATAAATTCCTCATTCCTCAAAGTGAAGCCCCTAAACCAATAGCATCCGCATCACCTAGGAAATCAGAAATGTAAAATCTCAGGCCTCACCCAAGACTTCAGAAATCTGAGTTTAAACAAAATCCATGGTGACTCATATGCAAATTTCCTAATCACTGGGGTAAACAGATACCTAAAATTACCCTAGCCATTCCAAAGGACTGCTTCCAATGTTGCAAATAGACTGATCACAGCTGCCTGCTAGATGCTTTAGGACTACCTGTGGAGAATGGTGGTGTGTAGGGGTTTATAGTGATACAAACAAGCTGCTCTCTGTTCCCAAGAAATCATTTTAGGGGTGAAAGGTTCATATTCCATTATCAGTCCCCTGAGCCCACCAGTGTACAAAAATGTTTTTTTTTTCCCAAGACTTTTATGGTACTTAAGTCAGACTTCTTAATATTGCAATAACAGACCAGAAATGACTGACAGTTATAGTGTCTGGAATTGGGGTGGCGGGGGGTGGGGGACAGATGTTTAGTCAAAAGCACTGGGAATGTATCAGGAAATATGTTTGATTTCATCTCTAGGATTCTGTTTGTAGTCACCTTTGCTCTCTGAGGGTAATGAATAATGCTGTTTTACTCTAAGTTGCATGAGACATACAATCTCAGGAGTTCAGCGTGTGATATAAAAATATCTTACTCTTTTCACTTTTACAGGAGAAGAATAGAGTCAGTTGGAACCAAGAGACTTAAATTCTTGAGAAAGATTAGTTGCATATTTGAGAGTAGCAATTAGTTCTGCATCTCAGACCTAAACCTCTTCCATGCGATAGCAAATTAGTTCTCATGTCTAGCCTCAGCAAAATTTAGTATTAAATAGAACTGAACTAGTTTTCCCTTGGAACAGTGTTTTTCCAGTCACTCCTTGGAAAGGAGATCAGGTAATCTACTTCTGTAGTGACACTGCCTTGGAAACCCAAGGAAGGGTCGCTATGAGTTGGATCTGACTCGAAGACAGTGAGTTTTTTATTTTTTTATTTTTTCCCTACTGCCATTACAACTGTGACTCTGCTCCTTTCTCCCCATTTTTATTTCCTACTGCCTGGTGTCCTGGGTAAAATTTAAGACAGTTTTCTGTTATGCCCAATATTTGCATTGGGGAACATCTGCACTACATGCTATGCAATTCCTTTGAGTATTAACTTCACCTTTAGACTGCAATATTAATAAAAGTCTGCTTTAAGGCTAGAATTAGTTGATTGATTGTGAAAAAGTTTCACCACTTATTTCTTTCAGTTTTGCTACAGATAAGTGAAAGCTTTGTCACGACTGACATTTGGGATCCAGTGTTGTACTTGACTCAAGTTTCATTCATTTTTTCCACAAATAACGAACGTGCCTCTACTATGTGCTAGTGATAATAGAGATGTCTGGGTAAAGGTAGACTCTAGAGACTTGCACTAATTCAGCTTACATTTTATGATAGCAAACTTCCTTTTAAGCCCATAGCTCAAAATTTTGAAATGAACTGAATTGAGAGTTAGCACTCTGCTAACTCATACTAGTTTTTTTCCAGTTTTATCTAAACCTGTTTCAAAAAAAAAAAAAAAAAAAATCCAAATGAGGCTTACCTATCAAAGCAAGTAATCATTTAGTTACAATTGTTTTCCAAAGCAGACTCATGTAAGACTATTGAGAATGTCAAGAATTATTTTGGGGTGTCCTGGAGCTCTGGTGGCATAGCGCCTAAGGCATTTGACTGCTAACCAGAAGGCTGGTGGTTCAAACCCACCAGCCACTCCTCAAAAGGAAGATTGGGCAATCTACTTCTGGAGTGATGCTGCCTTGGAAACCCAAGGAGGGGTTGCTATGAGTCGTATGCGACTTGAAGGTAGTGGGTTCGTTTTTTGGTTTTTTTTTTTTTTGGTATATTTGACGCCTTCTAGAAAAGAAGTTCAGAAGGAAGGTTGGACAATCCTACTTCCGTAGTGATACTGCCTCGGAAACCCAAGGAGGGGTCGCTATGAGTCGGGCCGACTCGACAGCAAATAACAACAACAACAACGACAGAAAAGAAGTCTTCCTGTCTTGGATGTACAGTGAATTGCTAGAAAGAATTAGTTTCATTTTCTCCAGAGCTCATCAGTTATCTCAATTTCTCTTTTAAGGATACTTTTAACTACCTACAGGTGTTCACCTTCTTAAAATTTCAATGTACCTTCCACATAACTAGTTTTTGAGCATTTACTTTAAGGCTTTAGCCATGTAGTAATTCCTCTCTTAAAAGAAATCTGCTGTATATAATGTTAAGGCAGAGTTATCATGGCTGTCATGCTGTGTCTTAAGCCAAATACATTTCTCAGCATTCCAAGGTTATGTGAATACACAAAATTAATTATTTTCAGATGTTGACATTTCACTTGGCACTTTAGTAATATGACAAAATGTAGTTTGAAAGTCATTCATCTAAAAAATAAGGCAAAATTAAAAAAAAAAAAAAAACTACCTACATCGAGTCCATTCGGACTCATAGCTACCTACTAGGACAGAATAGCACTGCCCCACAGGGTTTCCAAGACTGTAAATCTTTATAGAAGTAGACTGCCTCCTTTTTCTTCCACAGCCGTGCAGAGCAACCACGAGTCTGAACTGCCAAACTTTTGGTATGCAGCCAAATGCTTTAAGCACTGTACCACCAAAGCTCCTCAAAGCAATTTACTTGGGATGCCTGAGGCTTTTAAATTCCTCTTGTCATTTTGTGGACAATTATCCATCACCATTAAGTAACACATTATATAGAAAAATTATATTTTGAAACATTTTGAGATTTGAATTTTCTAACTTTTGAAGCTGACTTAAAAACAGAGCACATTAAGTGACAAGAGTATCCAAGAACTGGGGATTTGGCTCAGTAATTAAAAGAGGTTATTTGACTTTGAAGCAAGGCATATTGTCTCTGGACTTCAGTCATGTGACAGGAAATATGCTAACTCTGAACATTGCACAGTCATATCCTAAGTTATAAAGATTATGACAGAAAGCTGATTACTCCAACATATTTCTACATTATGTGTCTGAATGCACACCAACCATATTTACCTGCACTAGTAACCTGTTTTAATTGCTGAGCCAGTCTCTGACTCTTAGATTCTTTTGTCACTGAATGTGTTCTGTTTTTAACTCATTTTCAGAAGCTAGAAATTGTAAATCTTAAAATGTTTCAAAATATAATTCTTCTATATAATGTGTTACCTAATGGTAATGGTTAACTGTCCATAAGATGACAACAGGAATTTAAAAGCCTCTTCTATCCCAAGTAGGAGCTCTGGTAGCGTAGTACCTAAGGCGCTTGACTACTAACCAGAAGACTGGTGGTTAAAACCCAACAGCCACTCCTCAGAAGGAAGATGGGGAAGTCTACTTCCGTAGTGATACTGTCTTGGAAACCCAAGGAGGGGTCGCTATGAGTCAGGTCTGACTCGATGGCACATAACAACAACAACATCCCAAGTAAGTTTAGAAGAAATAGGTTGAGTACAATAAGAGTATTTAATTGTTGGGGAGGGCAAGAGTAAGTTAGAAAAAGAATCTAAATTTATTTTTATCTTAATATTCACATATAACACAGAATATGAGGTTTTTTAAAAAAAACTTCATATTGATTTATCCTCTAGTCAGCATAGAGAAAAAGAGAAATATGAACGAAGTTTGATAATGGTCCACAGTTTCGATTCTATACACTTATGAAAGGGAACATCGTTATCATCGTCTCTTCTTATTACAGTTGCATTTGAGGAGCACCAAATCTATTTGATGCCTGATCTCTTGCAGTTGAAACTATTCAGATCACTGAGTATTGCTGACTACTTATGCTGTAGGACAAAAAATTAACAGTATTATATATGTGGTAGGAAAAGGAAAAGGGCATTTGCTAAGTTTTTATTTTAAATGTATATTTCTGTCTTTACCTTGTAGTCTTATGATACATAATTCAAAATGTTTGCAAAGTACAAGAAGTGTATTATATTTTTTTAACTATCTGTTTTGAATTATAACTTTAAAAAGAGAATGGGACACACTCCCTCCCCCCACCCTAGAGACAGATTTTCCATGACAGAAGAGTTTTGAACATCAGGATGTTGCATAAGTTAGTCTGGAAAAAAATGAAGACAGCCAGCCAGAGCTACCTATTAGAGCTTTATTTTTGCATTAACTTTTCTTTTTGTTAAATGAACTATTCATAAATTTATAATTTCCCTATCTGTTTAGATATACTTTCCAAACAAGTAATTACATCTTTTTCTGATTGTCATTTATTTATATATTTTCTGAAAATAAGAAATTTTAAAAAATAATAGTATGGCATGAGATTAAAAAAATAATAATAATAATAGTAATTAAACTATGACTCTCATGAGTGTGAAAGAAAGCCTATGCAGTGGACATTTGGAAGAGTTATAAGTTACCCATTTTGTCTATTTTGCCCTGATTTTATGTTTTATAAGGGATAGTTTTTATTTAAAAAATATAATTCCAAATTGATAACCACTCTATTTCAATATCATATAAAATGGTGTTCCTATGTAACTCCATCCCCCCTCTGTTGTTGTTTTCACAGATTATATCTTTACACATTGTATGCCCAATAACATACACTTATAAATAATTTTATGCATTTGTCTTTTAAATCATGTGGGGCATAAAAAATGGAATGATAAATTAAAACTTCAATAGTATTAGATATTTTACTTGCTCGTTTAATCACCTTCCAAAGATCCTTATTTGTACATATGGCTTCAGTTACTCTTTCATTTCCTTTAATCAACCTGAAGGACTCTCTTTTAGTATTTCTTGTAGGGACGGTCTAGTGGTAAGAATAGTTTTGCCAGATATAAAATTCTTGGATGACAATTTTATTCTTTCAGCACTTTCAGTGTATCATCTACTGCCCTTTGGGCCTCCATGGTTTCTGAAAAGCCAGCATTTAATCTTATTGGGGATCCCTTATACATGATGAGTTTCTTCTCTCGCTGTTTTCAAGATTCTTCCTTTGTCTTTTGACACTTAAATTATAAAGTGTCATGGTGTGAATGAATCTCTTTGAGTTTACCCTAGTTACCTTTGAGTTCTTTGTTCATGTTTTCTTTCAGCTCTTTGAACGTGTTTAAGACAGTGATTTTAAAAGGAATTAATCTTTAAGTTCTATCCTCCAAAACCTTAGATTCCAAAGAAACTTATAATGAAAAAGAAATTGGTGGGATTCTTTAATATCCTGTAGGTTGTTTGGAGGTTGGCTGTAGTGAAAATTTCATGGGGAGAAGATGAAAGGTCAAAGCCTTTCAAAAAAGTTGGAATCAGGGTGGTAAGCAAGACTATTTTTTATAAGTCTCTTTTGATTTTATTTGACCACTTAACAAAAGAGACCTGGGCTGGTTCACATGTTTTTCAGGTTTCAGTGGTTAAACTTCTGGAATAGTTGCTTTTCAAATGCAAACCTATTTCTCAATAAGTTCCATCACTTACACAACACTTTTTGAATGCTTGTCTACTACAGCATAAACAAAGGGTATCAAAGAACACCAGGCTTACTTAGTGGTGTAGTTTGGAAAGAAGGAAAACACAAACTTTTTCCACAGTCAGTTGTTTATGTGGATTCTTATCTGCCTTGTGACATTTTTATAGCTATGTGAGTGAGGAATGATATTTGACCAATTGTGGAAGATTAACTTTCTTCTCTTTCTACCCTGGAGTACTGGAGCTTTGGGTTTTTGATTGGAAAGTATACATTTTCCTGTAGTATTTCTTATGAATGTGTTGTGCCATTTCAGAATGACTTACCCTATATGAACCTTTGAATACTTACCAGTAACAGAAGGGCAATAACTACCACTTGTGTGGATTATTTGTTGTTAAACTTTATGAATATAAAATATTATAAGAGAAAATATTATACTAATAAATTGTAATCTATTATATGTTAGGATTGGATTTAATTTCTTTAATCATTTAATATTGAGGATCAATAAATTCAAGGAGGTACTACACTAAGTACTATACCAAAAAGAAAAACAAAACAAAAAGTCACTGCCATCAAGTCAATTCTGACTCGTAGCAACCCCCATTGGGTTTCCAAGGCAGTAAATCTTTATGAAAGTAGATTGCC
Organism: Orycteropus afer afer; assembly: GCF_000298275.1. Taxonomy (NCBI): domain Eukaryota; kingdom Metazoa; phylum Chordata; class Mammalia; order Tubulidentata; family Orycteropodidae; genus Orycteropus; species Orycteropus afer. The sequence continues at coordinate 5,633,758 of NW_006921758.1, read as the reverse complement.
CAGTCTTCCTTCCGTGGAGTGGTTGGTGGGTTTGAACTATCAACCTTCTTGTTAGCAGTCAAATGCCTTAGGCTATGCCATCAGAACGCCTTAAAAAAAAAAAAAAAAAAAAAACCGAACTCACCACCATCAAGTTGATTCTGACTCATGGTGACCCCCATTGGGTTTCTGAGGCTGTACATTTTTACAGAAGTCAATCTCCTTATCCTCCTTCCATGGAGCAGCTGGTGGGTTTGAACCGCTGGTCTTCTGGTTAGCAGCCAGATGCCTTATCCACTATGCCACCAGAGCTCCTTCAGAGCTACTTAGTGTCTGAAACCTTCTTTACCTCTCATTTCTTATCACATTTTCCTAGTTTAGTGCCTACTTCTGAAATATCCTTCTCCACCTCTGTTGTTGTTGTTGTTGTTATTTGCCGTTGAGTCGGCCCCGACTCATAGCGACCCCTCCTTGGGTTTCCGAGGCAGTATCACTACGGAAGTAGGATTGCCCAACCTTCCTTCCGAGGAGTGGCTGGTGGGTTTGAACCGCCAGCCTTCCGGTTAGCAGTCAAGGTAGCATAGTGCCTAAGGAGAAGTCTTCACTCTCCACCTCTAGTCTCTCTCAAATCCCCCACCACTGTTCTCATTTATTGTTAAATGTTGAAGCACTTGTTAACCCTTTTACTTCATACAGAACTTGAAAATTCATTACCAGACATGCCATTTTACATCAAAATAGAATTCAGTTGTCAACATGACATACTACATATAGAAATGATATCTAAAATTATTCCATGTAAGTTTTTTTCTCTTTTCAAACTTCTAGTGTGTGACATATAATCATCAGTAGAGTTGTGTACTAGTCAGAATATGCTAAGTTTTATTGCAGTAGCAACTATAATCACAAAAACCTTACTGGCATATACCCAAACAAACAAACAAGAAAAAAAGAAACAATTTTCTTGCTTATACTTTATCTCCATGTGGGTTGGTAGGAGACTGTGTTTATCAGTCACTCCAAGACCCTGGCTGAGGGAAGTTCCCCTTAACATATTCTTCCACAATCACCTAAGCAGGAGGAAGAGAAGATGGTAAGTCACTCACTGGGTCTTTCACTTCAGCCTGATAGTGACGCACACAGTTCACTAACCTCACTAAACATCAGGGTAGCTGGGAAGTGCAAGAAACTAGGGCACAACTGGAAAAATTAGTGAATAGCATTGCAGTGTATACAAGATCAGAAATTGAAGGCTAGTTTTTCACTGAATCTTTTGCATGATCATCCATAGTTTGTAAAAAATGTAGTCAAATCTAGCAGTTGAATAATTAAAACAAAACAAAAAAGCCTTAAGATGTGATTATGTAACTTTTAAAGTCACTATTTCATTTTAAGACACTAAATTTTGAAACACGTACTTCAACTTAACTCAATGAATACATGTAAGCATTTAATGGCTAGGGTACAAAAATGTGTTAAAAGTATCTTTGTCCATTGATAGTGTCAAGGAAAATAAGTTGAATTATCCCTGCAATATGTCATGCCTGAAAGATCCTTTTTGGCGGGGAGGACATGGGCATCATTCAGAATTCATTAGTCAAGGGTGATGAGCAGAGTTTGGATGAATCAAAGTTCCACATTGAAGGCATCCTTTATAGAAGTGCTGAATTTCATAAAAACAAAATGTTTTTCTTAATATTTGTTAACCTTTAATTTGGTTTTGTCAACACTAATTGCTGATTTTGCTTTCCTTTTGCAAGAAGATGTTTTACTGAAATTGGTTGGAGGAAAGACATAGAGCATTAATGTAGCAATGAAGAGAACATCTTACTGTATTCCTTGCATGAACATTATTAAACTCTATCTTTGTAGTTTCACCCCTAGCTTGGATAGAGGTGCTTGACCACCTGGTATTTAAGAGGATAGAAGGAGCCCTGGTGACACAGTGACAAGGCCTACTAACAGCCTTGGTGGGGCAGTGCTACTTTGTCCTATAGGGTCACGATGAGTTGACTCGACAGCATTGGGTTTGGTTTTAGCTTGGTTTGGGGTGAGATAAATTATGGACACATGCCAGAATTATCTGTGGAAGTAACTTACTTAGGAAATACCTCATTATTTTCTCAAATGAATAATGACTATCAGCATGATGAAATATATAGACATAAAATGAGGAGATCTAAACGAAGTATCTATTTGATCCAAACATTTTCACCAGTAACTGGTTTCTGTTCGTGTTTTGTCTTTACTGTTCACTAAGAATATCTCCTTCCATTTTGTATGTGTTAGATAAATATGTCTGAGTAGGTCTCTCAGTTTTCTTTTTCCTAATTTTGTTGAAAACTTTAAAGAGATGCATTAACATAAGTTAAAAATTAAATATAGAAATCATAAAATGTGAAAAGGAAATTTCTTTTTAAAAGAGAAATAGGTATTAATTTTTGGTCTGCTTTTTTACTTAGTAGATTTTCTTATGGAAAACTATTTTCCTGCCTCTCAGAATATTTGCCAAATTGTTCAAGCCTCTCCCACCCTCTCTGAATGCTTGTACTTCCATAACCTACACAAAGAACAACTGTTTTTGTATGTGCTGAGTTTATCTCTATTAAAAGGAAGGTTCATTTAGTCAGCTTCTCTGCGGCAACAGGAGGGAAGAAAAGTACAAGAAGAAGGATAACCTTTCAGTCCTGGATTATGTAATAGAAAGTTAAAGGACAAGAGAGCTTTAAAATTATTGAGCCCATGAAAAATTAAGTTGCTATCCTCAGCACCATGTAGTCAGATGGCATAGTGCTTAAAGTGTTTGGCTGCTAAACAGAAGGTCATCAGTTCAAACCCACCAGCTGTTCCATGGAAGAAAGGTGAGGCAATCTGCTTCCATAAAGATTTACAGCCTTGGGAACCCTATGGGGCAGTTCTACTATGTCCTATAAAGTTGCTATGAGTCAGAGTCAACTTGATGGCAGTGAGTTTGGTTTTTGGTATTCTCCATAATGTAGTGTATATACAGGAGGTTTCAAATACAATACTGAAACTTATATCCTTTCCCTTCTATTGTATAATTAATTAGCAGATACTTATAGGGTACCTATTAATTCAAGATACCTGTGTCTGAGTTTTCATGTCTGTCTTGCTTTCCTTGTCGTCTCTTCCCCAGCTCCCAACCTCTTCATCATGCATTACATTTCCTTTCCCTCTAATTAGCCTTTACAGGCCCCCATTTTTCCTTTCTGGCCCTTAATACATGTAAATAACAAATAGCAATACCTCTTCAATTTAAGCCCACGCAAAACACACACACACATACACACACACAAAAAATGGTTGTATTGGATTTTATCAGTCTATTTACATTCTGAGAAGCCTAATCAATCAGAAATGTTTATTATTCTAAGTCCACTGACTATATCCATCAATCATTATATTGTTTTAAGAATATCATCATTGATTTGGCAATAAATCATAAACATTTAGAAGCTCGAAAGTTACCTTGTGAATTTGCAAAAGTAAAGAATTAAAATCATTCATTCTCTCTGATCTAAAGAATTTAAGACTCAACCTCACCCTGTTTTATAGGAGTGGAAGGAGGGAAATGAGATGAAATGACTGAAGATGAAGTCCAAGGAATGCTTGGTGAATTAAAACCAAATGTGCTCTCAGCCGATGTAGACAGAGGGTAAAGGAAGCCTTTAGATTGTCAGCTTCAGAAATGATGAGAAGACATGACCAGTAATGAAAACAGGAAGTGTTTTTACTGTGAGCATTGAGTATGTTCAAATTAAATCATTTTGTGTTCTATTAAAGAATACAGGCTCTAGGTTTGAGCCCCATGTGGGTCAGTAAATTTTACTGATTTTTACAAAAATTACTTGATTTCTAGCTTTAGAAAACACCTCATACTCTGGTAAGCTGTCAGCAAACTCATCACCATGGCTAGTAAAACACCTCCAAGGACAAATCAAGAGCAAAGCAACCTGGCAGAAATGGCACAAATAAATAGGTTATAAAAGGGAAAAATAGGTAAGTTTCAGAAACTCATTTTGGATGGACCCCACATGGTACTGCTTACTTTAGAAACACAGGGAAAGCCCAGCATGACATTTTTCAGAGATGCAGGAATAAGTGTTAATAGCTGGGGCTGAGACTTTTTCCCTGCTTTGTCCTGAAAATATTTTATCATTTAAGAGAAGCTCACTACATACCTGGGGAAAACTATTTCTCTGCCATATTGTACAAATCTGTGTAAGTCTTTTCGGTTTTTTCCCTGGTGGAGTTGAAGTTACACAAGTATCTGTTAAGACTTTCCAAATACTTTCTTAAGCCTAAAAAACATTTCCTCAAAACTTTTACAGTGTGTCCAAATGGTTGCAGACTACAGCCAAATGTGAGTATGCATGCGCATATGGAGTGAAGCCAGTTTTTGAAATGTGGGTGGCAATGTCTTTAACAAAGACTCAGAATGCTTTCCACAGTAGTAGGAGACATCTTGGGATCGACTTAAAGTTCTTTAAAAGCAAATAGGATCTTGAAAAGACCAAGGAAAATGGGACTGTGGCTTCATCTTCTATTTCACACTGACAGCATAAATACTTCCCTCGCTGTGTTGTTTATTGTTTCTTCCAGATGATCTTTTCATCCCCAGTCCTTGGAGTATAGAGTCATTGCCCTGGACTCATTTTTCCTTCCTGAAGGTATAAATAGACTGATGACGTACTATGCTCTCTGCAGTCTGTGCATCATTCATACAGTACATCTCCTTTCTAGGTCACAAAGCTTTTTAAAAAATCAGCAGTGGTAGCAGCATGTGAGAAGATGAACATATGACCTCTTCCTCTCACCTCAGAGCAGTGCCTTTGATAGCATCCAGACAGCAGTGCCAGTGCATGGAAACATGACATTTGGGCAGTTCAAGAGTATCAGAGGGGAAAACAGCCATTCTTAACAAATAACTTAAAAATAGCATAGTCTGAGCATTTATTCCTCCACCCTTTCTCCCCCATGTGCCTAAAATGAAGCCATTCCTATCCAAAGCATAGCGAGGAATTTGTGTTTTGTGAATATTTGAAGAGCCTACCTCTCCTGCTTCAATATATATCTGCCTTTGTCCTTTGTCCAGTTGTATATGCTCAAATTGAGAAAATCCCTCTTTTCTCTCCACTGAAACAAAAATGCTTATGCTTCCAGGCTTTTATTACTGAGTGTCTACTGCATTAGGAGCTCTGGTAGTATAGTGGCTAAGGCATTTGACTGCTAACTAGAAGGCTGGCAGTTCAAACCCACCATCCACTCCTTGGAAGGAAGGTTGGCCAATCTACTTCCTTAGTGATACCGCCTCGGAAGCCCAAGGAAGGGTCGCTATGAGTCAGATACGGCTCGATGGCAGTGAGTTAGTTAGTTAGTTACTGGAAGAGGAACGATGTATAAATAGGTACTTTAAGATGATGCGAGGAAGAAACGCTAATTCTCTGCTCTCTTCCAACTTCTTCACTATGTTTGTAAGCCATGATAGCTAATCCAACCCCTCCCAAGAAGTTACGCTTCCAGAGCTAGTTTCTCACTTGGGTAACGTTGGGAACAAGGTTGGTGAGTGGTGGGAGTTTTCTGAGGTTTTGTCCTTGATCCCAGGTATATCCTATTATCTTCTTAGTCTGTCAGTACTTTTTAGATAGATAGCTGCTGTTGAGTTGACTCTGACTCATGGCAATCTTATGTGTAGCACAACACAATGTTACCTGGTCTGAGTAATCCTCACAATCATTGGCATTTCATGTCCATTGCTGCAGCTGTTGTATCAGTCCATCTCACCCAGGGTCTTCCCTCACCCTTGCTGGCCTTCTACATCACTAAACCTGACATCCTTTTCCAGTGATTGATCCCTCTTGATGATGTGTCCAAAGCAAGTAAGTCAGACAAATGTTATGTGGTGATCATTGGTTTTCATTGGCTAATTTTCAGAAGTAAGTCACCAGGTTTTTCTTCCTAGTCTGTCTTAATCTAGAAGCTCCACAGAAATCTGTACACTATGGGTGACCCTGCTGGTATTTGGAATGAATACTGTTGACATAGTTTCTAGCATCATAGCAGTGCACAAACTATGGTAGTACAACCAAGTGGAGAATAGGTAGTGGTTAATACTTTTTAACTCAAAACCAAACAAAAATTAATTCTTTTAGTAAATATTTATCAAGTACCTATTATGTACCATATTCTAAGCATTTATTTAGGTAACCAGTTAACAAATAGATAAATTCCATATTCAGTTTGAATTTCATTTGAATATATAATGTTGTATAGAATAAATGGTATGAAGAAGATTGAAGCAGGCTGAGTATTATCCATGGTAGCTATGGAGCATGAGAGCTATTTTGTATAAGTTGGTCAGGGAAGACCAAACTGATAAAGAGAAAATTGCTTCTTTGCCTGAAAAAAGCAAGAGAGTGGGCCATGTGCATATCTAGGAAAAGTGCATTCCAGGAAGAGAAAACTGCAAGTTTAAATCCCTTAGATAAGGGCAGAACAAGAGTCATGACAAGAGGTTGTTGATGCACCAGGGGCACCACCAGGGAGACCCATGTAGAACCTGTTGAAAATTTTGCATTTTATTCTGACTACAAGTGACAGCACCAAGGAGTGGCATGGTCTGACTTATTCTTCAGAAGAGTAATGTGAGACATAAAATATGTGCAAGGGACATAAACAAGTGCCAGAGACAAGTTGGGCTCTTGCAAACCACCCAGGTGGGAGAAAATAGTGATTTAGATGGAAGGTGTCAATGAAGGTAGTGGGAAGATATGGGAATTTTTTTCAGCCGGATTTTGTGTGTGTGTGTGTGTGTGTGTATGTTTGTGATTTGGGTGAAAGTTTACAGAGCAAATTCTTTTTTTTTTCTTTTATTGTGGTGAAAGCATACACAAGACATTTGCTAACATAACAACTTCCTCATTTGTAGTTCAGGGACATTGATGACATTTGTCATGTTGTGCCACCATTATTGTTATCATTTTCCAAAATATCCCACCATCATTAGCATAAATTCAGTGCCGCACAAACAAAAGCTTCTCCTTTTCCCCTCCCTCCTACACTGGTAGCTAATAATCTTTGGTTTCTCTCTCTCTCTCTATAAATATATATATTTTTTCAACTTATTTAGGAATTTAGCCTCCCCTCCTGTCCTATCCCTGGTAACCAACAAAGAAAATTTCCTTCCTTAGGTAAACTTTTCCTTGACTTTTTACAGTGGACTAATACAATATTTATCCTTCTGTGATTGACTTATTTCACTCAGGATAATGTCCTCCAAGCTTATCCATGTTATGTGGTATTTTCTAGATTCTAACATTATTCTTTAGGAATCCATAGTATCCTATTGTGTGTATGTACCCAGTTTGTTTATCCATTGCTCTGTTGATGGACATTTAGGTTGTTTCCATCTCTTTGCTATTGTGAATAGTGCTATGATGAACATGAGTGTGCACATATCTGTTTATTTCCTGCCTCTCACTTCTTTAAGGTATATACCTAGCAATGAGATTGCTGGATCAAATGGCATTTCTATTTCCAACTTCTTAGGGAATTGCTATATTGATCTCCATAGTAGTTGTATCATTTTACAGTCCCACCAGCAGTGTATGAGAGTCTCAATCTCTCCATATCCTCACTAGCATTTGTTATCTTCTGGCTTGTTGAACTTTGGTGTTAATGCAAAATGGTATCTCATGGTAGTTTTGATTTGCATCTCTCTATAGAATGGCTAATGATCATGAACATTTCTTCATGTGTTTGTTGTCCACCTGAATATCTTATTTGGTGAAGTGTCTGTTCATATCTTCTGCCCATTTTTCAATTGGATGGTTTGTCTTTTTGATGTTGATGTGCTAGAGTTTCCTATAAATTTTAGAGATAAGTCCCTTGTCAGGTGTGTTATTGTCAAATATTTTTTCCCAATCTATAGGTTCTCTTTTTACTCTTTTGGAGAAATCTTTTGATGCATATAAAAATTTAATTTTAGACGGTCCCAATCATCTGGTTTATCTTCTGCTGTTTGTGCATCTTGGGTTATGCTTGGTAGTCTATTTATGCCATAAATGAAGGCCCCTAAATTTGCCCCTATTTTTTTTCTTGATGAACTTTATAGTTAAAAGTTTCACATTTAAGTCTTTGATCCATCCAGAGTTAGTTTTTGTGTAAGGTGTGAGGTATGCATGTTTCATTTTTCTGCAAATGGATATCAAGTTTTGCCAGCACCATGTTAAAGAGATCATCTCTTTCCTGTAGAATGGATTTCAGCCCTTTGTCAAAGATCAGCTGGCCATAGGTCAATGGATCTATTTCTGGGTTCTTAATTCTATTCCATTGGTCTATATATCTGTTGTTGTGCCAATACCTGGGTGTTTTGACAACTGTAGCTGTGTAGTACGCTTTGAGATCTGAGAGTATTTTTGTTCTTTGTTTTTTGTTCTTTGTCTTCAGTAGTGCTTTGCTTATCTGAGGTCTCTTTCCTTTCCATATAAAATTAATGATTGGTTTCTTCATACCCTTAAAGAATGTTGATGGAATCTGGATTGGGATTGCATTGAATGTGTAGATTGCTTTGGTAATATTGGAATTTTCACAATGTTCAGTCTTCCTATCTGTGAGCATGGTATGTTCTTCCATTTATTTAGATCCCTTATGGTTTCTTGAAGTAGTGTTTTGTAATTTTCTTTGTACAGGCCTTTTGTGTTCTTAGTAAGATTTATTCGCAAGTATTTTATTTTTTTTAGTAGCTATTATAAATGGTTTTGATTTCCTTTTCAGCAATCTCTTGCAGGTATGTTGTTGTTGTTGTTGTTATGTGCCGTGGAGTCGGCCCGACTCATAGCGACCCCTCCTTGGGTTTCCTAGGCAGTATCACTACGGAAGTAGGATTGCCCAACCTTCCTTCTGAGGAGTGGCTGGTGGGTTTGAACCGCTAGCCGTCTGGTTAGCAGGCAAGTGTCTTAGCCACTATCCTACCAAGAGGAATGCAATTGATGTTTGGATATTGATCTTGTATCCTGCCATTATGCTAAATCTCTCTATTAGTTTCAGTAATTTTCTTGCTGAATCTCTTAGGTTTTCTGTGTATAGGATCATATCATCTACAAATAGGCATAGTTTTACTTCTTCCTTATCAATTTGGAAGACTTTTATTTCCCTTTCTTGTGTTATTGCCCTGGCTAGGACTTCCAATACAATGTTGAATAGAAGTGGTAATAGAGGGCATCCTTGTCTGCTTCCTGTTTACAAGGGGAATGGTTTCAGTGTCTCTCCATTGAAAATAATTTTGTTTGTTGATTTTGTATATATGTCCTTCTTTATGCTGAGGCATTTCTCTTCTGTTCCTATTTTCTTGAGAGTTTTTTTTTTTAATCAGGAATGGTTGTTGGGTTTTATCAAATGATTTTTATGCATCTATTGACATGATCATGTGATTATTTTCATTTATTTTTCTTATGTGATGGATTATGCTGATTCTTTTCTAATGTTGAACCATCCTTGCATGCCTGGTATGAACACTACTTGGTCATAATGTATTATTCTTTTGATATGTTGTAGGAGTCTATTGACTAGGATTTTGTTAAAGATTTTTGTGTCTATATTCATGATGGATATTAGTCTGTAGTTTTCCTTTTTATGATGTCTTTGCCTGGTTTTGATATCAAGGTTATGCTTGCTTCATAAAATGAATTTGGAAGTATTTCACCCTTTTCTATGTTCTGGAATAGTTTGAGTAGGATTGTTGTCAGTTCCCCTTTGAATGCTGGTATAATTCTCCAGTGAAAATGTCTGGGCTAGGACTTTTTTTTTGTTGGTAATTTTTTTATGACCTGTTCTGTTTCATCTTTACTTATGGGTCTGTTCAAATTTTCCACCTCAGTCTGTTTTAGTTTAGGTAAGTAGTATATTTCTACAACTCTGTCCATTTCTTCCAGGTTTTCAAATTTGTTGGAGTACAGTTCTTCATAGTATCTTGATATTATCCTTTGTATTTCATTTGGTTCTGTTGTGATGTCACCCAGTTTGTTTCTTATTCATGCTATTTGTAGTCTCTCCCCCTTTCCCTTTGTTAAGTTTGCCAGTGGTTTGTTGATTTTATTAATCTTTTCAAAGAACCAACTTCTAGTCTTGTTGATTTTTTTGTCTTTTTATTTTCTGTTTCATTTATTTCTGCTTGAATCTTTGTTATTTCTTTTCTTCTGGTGAGTGTAAGCTCTTTTGCTACTCTTTTTTCTAATTGTTTTAATTTACCTTTTCATGCAAAGAGAAAAACAAGGGATGGGAAGAGCTAAAAAGAAAAAAAAGAGATGGAATCAAGAAAAGGGAAGAGAATAAAAGACAAAAAATAGAACCCAGGAAGGGAAAAAGAAAAAGAAAAACAAAAAAGGAAGAAAAGAAGAATAATTTAAAAATAAACAAAACAAAACAAAAAAACAAATCGGAGTGGAGGGCAGGGCACCCATTCTGTCAGAGAACACAAACTGAGATAGAATTCCTGCTGGTCCAGAAGGTGGGTGGAGGTGGGGGTTGGCCGCACCTCCATTCACCAAGAGGATGTGGGGTATAAGAGTAACAAGTGGAAGACTGAACCTTTCCAGTTGTCAGCCTTCAATGTGGTTGCCTGTGCTATTCTCAGCAAGCAAAACCTGTTCTTAGGTCACTAGGATTGGAACACTGCTGCTTTAAATATCCAAAATGGCTGCACATCTTGCAAATATTCAAAATGGCTTTGCCTCTAGAACACCTGAAAGTCCACAGCTCAGTTTGTCTCCTTATTTTCTGGTTTCCTTTCTAGTCATCAGCCACCAGTGTAGTTTTCCATGCTGCCCTTAGTGAACCGGGCTGATTTTTAGGTTATTGCCCAGGTGCTAACACCATTTGTGAATATTCAAACTGACCATGGTTTCAGGGTAGCTGACAGTCCTCAGCTCCATTTGTCACCTTATTCATTGTTTTAATTCAGGTTCTTCTACTACTTGGTATTTAATCCACTTCTGTATCCTTTTTTTCAAAGCTCAGGGCTCCAGGATTATCTTCTGTATCTGTGTCAATTGGTTTCTCATTTCTTTGTTAAAGAAGGTCTGTGTAGCTTATCTGTGTATTCTGCCATCTTACTGGAAGTCCTGAGGATATTTTAAAGGTAGAGTCAACGGAATTGTCTAATGGGCTTAGATGTTGCTGTTGTTGTTGTTAGCTGCCATTTAGTCAGTTCCAACTCATAGCCACCCTATGCACAAAAGAACAAAACACTGCCCTGTCTTGTTTGAGCCCATTATTGCAGCCAGTCTGTCAATTCACCTTATTGAGAGTCTTCCCTTTTTTTGCTGACTCTCTACTTACAAAGCATAATATCCTTCTTCTCCAGGGACTGGTCCCTTGTGATAACATAATGAAAGTAGGAGAGACGAAGTTTGACTATTCTTGGCTATACTTCCTCCAAAACAAATTTGTTTGTTCTTCTAGCAGTCCATTCAATATTCTGTACCCACACTACAATTCAAATGCATCAGTTCTTTTGTGGTCTTCTTTCTTCATTGTCCAGCAACCAAGATGCACATATGAGGCTGTTGAAAATACTATGACAGGTCAGGTGCATACTGCCCTAAAATGCCCTGTGGTTTAATTTATCTATTCATCCTTCTAACCTCCACCTGAAACCTTGGCAACCACTGATCTTTTTACTGTTTCTTTAATTTAGCCTTTTCCAAAATGTTATAGAGTTGGAATCATGCAGTATGCAACTTTTTCAGACTGGTTTCTTTCAGCTAGTAACATGTATTTAAAGTTCTCCATGTCTTTTTGTAGCTTGATAGTTATTTTATTAATTGCAGAATAATACTCCATTGTGTGAATGCATCCCAGTTTGTTTGAGAACATCTTGGTTGCTTCCAATTTTTGGCAATTATGAACAAAGCTTCTATAAACATTTGTGTGCACATAAATTTTCAACTCATTTGAGTAAATACCTAGAAAAAGATTGCTGAATTTATGGTAAGCCTATGTTTAGCTTTGTAAGAAACTGTAAAACTGTCTTCCAAAGTGGCTGTACCATTTGCAATGCCCCCAGCAGTGAATGAGAGTTCCTGTTGTTCCACATTATCACTGGCGTGTGGTGTTGTCAGTGTTCTGAATATTAGCCTCATTGTTATTTTAATTTCCAGTCCCTAACAGCATGTGAACACCTTAGCTCTGATGATGCAGTAGTTAAAGCATTTAGCTGGTAACCAAAAGGTTGATGGTTTGAAACCACCAGCCACACCTCAGGAGAAAGACAAGGTAGTTGGCTTCCTTCAAAAATTAGGAGCTCTGGTGATACAGTGGTTAAAACATTCAGCTGCTAACTGGAAGGTTGGGACTATGAACCCTTCATCCACTCTGTGGGGAAAACATGAGGCAGTCTGCTTCTGTAAAAATTTATTGCCTTGGAAACCCTATGGGGCAGTTCTACTCTGTTCTAAAGGGTCACCATGAGTTGGAGTCAACTTGACGGCAGTGGGTTTTTGGTTTTTAACAGTATATGATGATGAACATGTTCTTATGTGCTTATTTGTGGTCTGTGTATGTTCTTTGGTGAAGCTGTTAGATCTTTTGAACATTTTGTAAATGGGTTGGTTGTTTTCTTATTATCAAGTTTTAAGAGGTTTTTGTATATTTTGGATAAAAGTCCTTTATCAGAGATTTGTTTTGCAAATACTTTCTCCAAGTCTGTGTTTTTTTTTTTTTCATAACTTTCCATATTTTTAATTTTAGATAATCATTAATTGATTTTAGTAATTATTTTAAAACATAAAATTTTGTTAGTTAAAATACAGTTAAGCATTCTAATACCACATCTAGCTTTCTCCAGACAAAGGGTTTTCTTTCGTTTTTACAGTAATGCAATGCAACACACTGCCATCAAGTCGGATCCAACTCATAGCTACCCCTCCTTGGATTTCCAAGGTGGGATCACTACGGAGATAGACTGCCCAACCTTCCTTCTGAGGAGTGGCTGCTGGGTTTGAACCATCAGCCTTCTGGTTAGCAGTCAGATGCCTTAAGCACTAGGCCAATCATTTTATTTGGTGTGTTTGAGGATTTATATTAGTATGCTTATAAATTCAACAACTGTTTATTAAGTGCCTTATAGAATTACCTACTTATTAAGTTGTCAGTGTGAGGTTTATTCTACATATTGGGGAAAAGGCAGAGAATGAGACATAATTCTTGCCATTCAAGAGCTGATAGGCAGGGGCATGAGCTAATCACTCTTCCTGACTTTTGCTAATTCTAATTTTAAAGTGGTTGTAGACAAGGCAATGCCATATTATTAATACTCAGTTCAATAAAAGTAAATTTGCCCATATTCATTTTCTTTCCTTCCTTCCTTGTTCCTTCCTTCCTTTCTTCTTCTCAAGAAAGTGACATTTTATTACAAGTAAAACTGCTTAGGGCTTTTGACAGGATAGTTACAGTTAAACTCCTTAATTGTACTCATGAGGAACCTGTACATAGACCAGGAGGCTATCATTTGAACAGAACAAGAGGATACTGCATGGTTTAAAATCAGGAAGGGAGTTTGTTTTATCCCTTCACCATACTTACTAAATCTGTGTGCTGAGCAAATAATCCAAGAAGCTGGACTACATGAAGAAGGATTAGAGGAAGACTTATTAACAACCCACGATATGCACATGACACAACTTTGCTTGCTGAAAGTGAGGATGATTTGAAGTACCGACTGATGAAGATTGAAGTCTACAGTCTGCAGTATGGATTACACTTCAATATGAAGAAAACAAAAGTCCTCACAACTGGTCCAATAAGCAGCATCATGATAAATGGAGAAAAGATGGAAGTTGCCAAGGACTTCATATTACTTGGTTCCACAATCTACACCAATGGAAGCAGCAGTCAAGGCATCAGATAATTTATTGCACTAGGAAGATGCGCTGAAAAGACCTCTTTCAAGTCCTGAAGAACAAAGATGTCTCCTTGCAGACTAAGGTGCACCTAACCCGAGCCATGGTATTTTCAGTTGCCTCCTATGCATGTGAGACCTGGACAGTGAGTAAGGAAGATCAAAGAAGAGTCGATGCTTTAGAGTTGTGATATTAGTGAAAAATACTTAAAGTACCATGGACTGCTAATAGAACTGACAAATCTGTCCTGAAAGAAGTGCAGCTGGAATGCTCCTTGGAAGCAAGAACAACCAGAATTTGTTTTACCTACATTGGTCGTGTTGTCAGAACGGACCATTCTCTGGAGAAGGATATCATGTTCGGTAAAGTGGAGAGTCAATTAAAAAGAGGAAGGCCCTCAACAAGATGGATTGACACAGTGACCACTCAGGTATGGCAAGAATTGTGAGGCTGGCACAGGACTGGGAAGTGTTTTGTTCTGTTGTACATAAGGTCGCTATGAGTTGGAGACAATGCAACGTCACCTAACTACGAGGCTCAGCCTTTTTTTTTTTTTGATGCTCCATAAATGTTTTTATTTTTTGTAATAATTTATTTTTTGTTGTTGAAAATATACACAGCAGAACATTCACCTACCCAACCAATTCTACATGTAATTCACTGATGCTATATTTTTCAGGTTATGCAAACATTCTCACCCTCCTTTTCCAAATTGTTCATCCTCTATTAACATAAACTTACTTTCTCCCTAAGTTTCCTATCTAATCTTTTGAGTTGCTGTTGTCAATTTGATCTCATGCAAATAGCTCTTGAAAGGGCAAGATGCTCAAAGCAGACATTCTTTACTAGTTAAGCTGAACTGTTGTTTGGTTTAAAGAAGACTTCAGGGGATATATTTGGGTTAAAGTTTAAAAATTAGGGCAATAGTTTCAGGAGTTCATCCACTATCACTGGCTCCAGAAAGTTCAATAAATGTTTTTTGTTTGTTTGTTTGATATATTTATTTTTTCATTTAAATTACAAACAAATATACGTTGTACATAATTTCTGTCAGTGGATTATGAGCTTAATCATTTTTAATTTTTTAAAATTTCATTAATTTTGTTGTTGAGAATATACAAAGCAAGACACATACCAATTCAACAGTATCTACGTGTAACACTTGTTGTTGTTGTTATGTGCCGTCGAGTCGGACCTGACTCCTAGCAACCTCTCCTTGGGTTTCTGAGGCAGTATCACTATGGAAGTGGATTGCCCAACCTTCCTTCCGAGGAGTGGCTGGTGGGTTTGAACCACCAGCCTTCTGGTTAGCAGTCAAGGGCCATAAGCACTATATTACCAGAGCGCCTATATGTAACAATTAGTGACATTGATTGTAATTTATGTATATTTCTACAGTGCCAGCACCACACCAATATATTTTAAGATTTGTATTTAAAATATGAAAACTCTCCCTTTTGAAACTGCCTTTTATTCGAAGAAAGTCAAAGACATATTCGTAGACTACGATAAAAGATGTTGTTGTTGTTGTTGTTATTTGCCGTCGAGTCGGCCCCGACTTATAAAAGATACATGTGAAAAATTGGAAACCTTGGATGGTGAATAATCCTTTACATATTATTTTTACATTTAAGACAGTGTTATCCTAATGGAGAATTGGATAAAAGTGTTAGGAGTTGTCCAAGTTATCTTCACTAAAGTACCAACTGAAATTTGACCATGCCCTGGTGTAATAAAGATTTTTATGTGTATTTGGTTAAATTTTGACAAATATATTAAATGTATTTTTGTTACAAATCATGATAATATGGCAATGCCTGTCAGAATTTTAAGCTGATTGAGTGATGCTAAAGGGAGCTCTGGTAGCATAGTGGCTAAGGCACTTGACTGCTAACCAGAAGGCAGGCGGTTCAAACCCACCAGCCACTCCTCGGAAGGAAGGTTGGGCAATCCTACTTCCGTAGTGATACTGCCTCGGAAACCCAAGGAGGGGTCGCTAGCATGGTAGGAAGCTGGTGCTAGATAAAGATGGAATGTTTGCTTGGGTTTATGAGAACTCTGCCATGACTCTATCCAAGAACAACTTCAAGGCAGTTAGCAATTTTTAACTCAAGTAAAAGTAGAGAGCAAAGGATGACCAAGTGAAAAGTGCATTTCCTTACTAAAAGGTATTTCAGTTTTACAAAGCTTGGTGTTTAAATCTAGTATTTACCTTTTAATCCCTTCAAATATGTTAGTCAAAATTCTGATATTTAGATGTCTTGAGCAGCTGAAAAAGAATATAGAGGACATTAAAGATAAAATACCCATATTTTAAAAAGCTGTTCAAGCTTCCAATCCAGAAACACTTCAGACTTCAGTACATTATCAACTCTCCCAGACACTATTAAGTGGTCTTTCATTCACCTATAGTTTTTTAATTTTAGGGGTGAGGTAGGACCAATGACTAACCCTTTTGAAAGTTAATTACTTAATAGATCTCAGGGCACCCTGGTTTTTAGAAGTATCTTCCCATGCATGAGACTAAAGTGATGGAGTTTTTGTTGGAAATAGCCACATTTTCATTTCAAAATATATGTCTATAATATGTTAGTAGTTAAATATGACACACAGGCAGTTTTAACTCTATATGTTTCACTGCCTTTCAGCTTTTGTGCTACTCACACTAAATTTCTTTTTGTTAACAGTATTTAGATCTGGTTCACTCACTGAGCCCTTTACCTGTTCAGTCTTTCTTGTCCCTGTGTCTGAATGATCTTTTCTCTTACCACCTGATTAATATGCTGCTTCAGGTCTCAACTTAGATGTCATTTCCTCTTGGAATGCTTCCCTGAACAATGCTCCCCACATTCCCAAATCCAAGTTAAGTATTAGTGCTTCCAAATCATGACACTCCTCTGAGCTTCTCAGCATAGTTCTCATGTTTGAATGTAATTGCTCACATAAACTAAGTGATGCAAGACCAAGAATGTTCTCCTTTTTGTTTCTTAGTCATCTTTGTGTGCCTCATTTAATGTATAGAACATAGAAATCAATAAATAAATGGCTGATGAATATAACTGAAACAAAAGATAATTTTGTAAATATAAATTGTTTTAATACACACTTTATTTCTATTCTTCTGCCTTAGCTTAAGAATTAAAGTCATATTTATTTATTTATTTATTTATTTATTTAGTGATTTGGGTGAAAAATTACAGAGCAAATTCATTTTTCCATACAACAGATTATACACATTTTGTTTTATGACATTGATTGCAATCCTCATAATGTAATAGCTCTCTTTCACTTCCTCTTCGTGGTTACCTTTTCCCTGTGTCCTTCTTTCCTATGCATTCTTGCCCTCTGAGCTATGTACCTGTACAAAAACTGCCCTTTTGGTCTCCCATGATTGATTATTCTAAAGAGAGTACCTACCTGGTTTAAATGTTCACCTTATATGCCTGTTTATTGTTTGGCTGGAGGGCACTGGAGTGGGTTCAGTTTTAAGCCTGAAGGGCAACTAGGGGCCATAGTATCAGGGTTTCACCAGCTTGTATCAGACCAGTAAGCCTGATCTTTTTTTATGATTTTAAGTTTTGTTGCACATTTTTCTCCCACTCTATCCAGGATCTCCTGCACTGAACCCGTTCTGAGTGGTTGATAGTGATAGCCAAGCACCATTTAGTTCTTCTGGTCTCATGGTCATGCAGGCTGAGGTTTGTATAGTCCCCTAGTCCCTTGAGCCATTTGTTTCCATGCTTCTTTGTTTTTTTAATTCTTCTTTCCTCTGGATGAGGAGAGACCAATTGCAACTGCTAGAGTTTGACTGCTAACCAGAAAGTTGGAGGTTCAAACCCACTATCCACTCTGCAAAAGGAAGACTGGGCAATCTACTTCTGTAAAGATTTACCACCTCAGAAACCCAAAAGGGGTCACTATGAATTGGAATAGACTCAGTGGCAGTGGATTTGGTTTGGTTTTCTTAGAGAGCCGCTTGCAAACTGCATTTGAATTAAAGGCATCTTTGATATCTCATTCTCCCTCACGGAGTCGTTCATTCACTCACCAATATTAGACAGTTTTCTTTTGCAGTTATGCCTTTAAGTAGTCATCATCTTCTCATTGTCCTCATTAAGGTCTTTGTTTTCTTTTCCTGTTGGTAAAATAAGTTTGCTGCTTAAACAATTAATGCTTTAACTACCACATGACTGACCAAAGCCTTTATTGAAGGAGCCTTGCAAATTTCTTCAGGAGGAACATAGAATATTTCCTACATTTATCTTGTCAGAGGACTCTTTCATAGTCTCAGTGCATCTTACATGGTTAAAGATCTGCAGAACATACCTGGGAAAATCCTGGCCAACTGAAGAAACCAAACCTGTTGCTGTTGATTCTGACTCATAATGACTCTAAAGGACATAACAGAACTGCCCCATAGAGTTTCTAAGCCTGCAACAGACTTAGAAACAGACTACCACACCTTTGTACCACAGCTACTTGTAAATTCGAACTGCTGACTTTTCGGTTAGTGGCCCAGTGCTTTAAGAAATGATGGCAGAAATTGGACTCATTCCTGTGGCGTCCAGCCAAACAATAGACAGGGTTATAAGGTGAACATTTACACCAGGTAGGTACACTCCTTAGAACAGTCAACCATGGGATATCAGAAGGGCAGTATTTGCCAGAGGGCAGGAATGCATAGGAAAGTAGGACACTGGGAAAAGGTAACCACAAGGAAGAAGAAAAGAAAGCTGTTATATTATGGGGATTGCAATCAATATCATGAAGCAAAATGTGTATGACCTGTTTTATGAAAACTAGATTTGCTCTGTAAACATTCACCCAAATCACAATTAAGAAAAAAAATAATAATACTGGCAGAGGTCATGAAATAGATCCCTATAACCCATGGACTGAGGATCATTTGGATTTAATTTTATGCAGGCATCAGCTGGAGACTGTAAACACATGGGAGGAAACACATCAGATCGCTAACAGTGAATGACTTGTGACTTTTACACTCCTTGGCAGCTCGCACCAGTTTACCTGGATTAAATGATTGAGCTCCAAGTAGGCAAGGAGGAGGATCAAGAGTGTGCATCTTACTCACCTGCTAAGAGACTGCTATTTCTCCCAACAGTGTTGTGGGCTGCTTGCTTTCCTTAAAACTAGCTTGATAAGATTTTAAAGAGTTGAAGGCCTCTTATTTAGGTAGAAGCTCTGGTGGCACAGTGTTTAAGACATTTGCTTGCTAACTATAAAGGTCAGCTGCTCTGCAGGAGAAAGATGAGGCAGTCTGCTTTGGTAAAGATTGTTGTTATATGCCGTCAAGTCAGACCCGACTCATAGCAACCCCTCCTTGGGTTTCTGAGGTGGTATCACTATGGAAGTAGATTGCCCAACCTTCCTTCCAAGGAGTGGCCAGTGGGTTTGAACCACCAGCTTTCTGGTTAGCAGTCAAGTGCTGCCTTGAAAATTCTATGGGAGTCGGTATGAGTTGGAGCTAGCTCAATAGCACCTAACAAGAAGCATGTCCTTGCTTCAGGGCCTTTGCACATACTGTTTCCTCTGCCTAGAATGTACCTTCAATAATCACATAGTTTATCCCGTTATTTTTCAGTAGTCTTTCTTCAAATTTTCCTTATTCATGAGTCTGTCTCCCTATTACCTTATTTAAAGAGTGTCATACATGCTGACCGTTATCTATCTCTCTCTCTACCTGACTATATTATTATTAGTATTATTTTTGCGTTATCCATATTATAACATGACATGTTTATTTCCTTTATTGCATGTTTCCTCCTACTAGAAAGTGAATTCAATAAGAAGGCTTTCTTTTATCCATTACTAAGAACAATACTTGTTAACAGGGCTCCTGACATATACTAGGCATGAAACAGATATTTGCCAAATAACTGAAAATAAAATGATGCAGGAACAAGCTTTCTTGTTAGTTACGGTAGTCAAAATTTGATAAGAAGTAGTAAACTGCTTTTCTAGAACTCCTTGTCACCTCTGTATATTTATGCTAAAATTGGTAAGCTTTCTAATTGTCAACATAAAGGAAACACATTATTAATTGCTGCTTTCTTATTTCTCCCTTTTTCTATTGTGTGAGAGACAAGTGAGTATTTAAAAATGTCATTCAGATAGGAGGTAGAATAATCCTTGTAGATAACTCCTCTTGAATGTGCCTAAGCAAATTTTGGGAACTATTACTCTGTGATGTGTCTTATTCTTTCCTAAATCCAAGCATTACAGATCCCTAGAACATTTCTATCATTGTAATATTTTTAATGAAAAAGAAATTGGATCTTGAACAATATTCTTTCTTTCCTTCATAAAAAAATACATGAGGAAAAACATTTTTTAAAAATTATGGGGTAACTAAAACTTAGCTACATATCTTAATGATTACATCCAGGATATCTTGAAAAACTGTTTGTAGGTTTTCACATGAAGTGATTTTCCCCTGTAGCAATATTACGCCTGCTAGCCAAGGGAGTCTGCCATTTCAAAACAGAGAGAATTAGAGGGATTTACTATTTTCTGTCCACATAAGTTTGCAGCTGACAGGAGTAAGTAATATAATCTAATTTTACTAAAATACAGAAGCAAACTGAATTTGTAAACACTGATGTTGGTAGTATTTTCTCTGGCAGTTTGTTTGCTTAAGTTATATACCATGTCACCAAAGAAAAGATATTCTATAAGCAAACTTGGGAAGGAGTGAATAAAACAAACATGAATATTTCACATTTGGGCCATAATGTCTATATCTAAAGACTACTTCTTAGGAAGTTATAGTCTCAAAATGTTGATAAGGACAGGCATCTCTCTATGCTGTGCGGTTGACCAAACCTCACATGAACTAAATTGGTAGTTATGAAGCTAAACTACTAATTTACAAATAACAGGCCAGAATTGGAACAGTTAAAAAAAAATGACCAATTCAGTACAATACTTTTGATATATTGATAGTAAAATATTTTTACCAAAAAACAGAACAAAACAAAAATCTAGAAATCCAGCTAGGTACATGTATGTCTATGGGCAGCATTGCCAAGCATTCATTGCATGGTAGTAAACTTAGTTAAATGCTAAGATTCAGTAAATTATAGTGATTTGATTATGGCAGTTTATGACTATAACATTTTAACAATTCTTAGTAGCTTGCTTGATTCTTTACTGAGGAACCCTTAGTCACAGGTAAAAAAAATTAAATTCCACAGACTTGCCCACAAAAAAATCAAACAAAAGGCTTATGTTGCTGGATGAGTACTTTGTTCTGGTTCCCTAGTGCCGCTCTGATAAGAATATACCACAGATGGGATGGCCTTAAAACAGGAGTTTATTCACTTATAGTTTGGAGGCTTTAAGTCTAAGTTCAAAGTGCTAGGCTCTAGGGGCTGGGTGAAAGCCCCTCAACCTTGGGCTTCAGCTCTGCCTCTTGCTCCCGGCCCACTGAAGCTAGAGGCTTTTCTTCACTCAGACAGCTGCTGGCTGCTGAGGCTGCCAAGCCCGAGGTTGACAAGTAACAAGGCAATGACAGGGCTACATGCAGGGTTCAAGATGCCATAAGCTAAAGACCATTCCCAAACCTACTGCTTATACATGGGAAGTAGACCACATATCCAAAGCAGCTACTCAGCTGCTTGTGGTAGATCCCACCATGGAGTTGATTGCCAGTCTCATCATGGGGAATAACTACCACCAGCTGCCCAGCCACTCAACCAGGCCCAGCCAAGTTGATACACAAACATAACCACCACATTTGTCCTCATGGTCCCTGGGCTATATTCTGAAAATAACTACTGTCTCTCAGATGAAACACCGAATACTTTGGTTAACTAAACTTAATTTCTGTTTTATCCTCCCTTGGTCTGAGTTATACCAAAGACTGCTTCCAGGACATCATTTTAATTCCCTTTTATAAAATACTAATTAGTGACTAAATTTCCAGAAATGTGTCTGTTAAAAAAAAAAAAAGAAGAAGAAGTTGGAAATTCACATAGAGATAACATTTCAAGCATATTTTGAGAAATGAAGTTCAGAAGGGAAGGGCTATTCCTCCTGATATTGAAAGTTAATATAGGAAAGGGACTCTCTAACAATATATTTCTAATGTAAGTTGAAAAGATACTTATTAATTTTATTTTGTTTTTAATAATAGCCACTCTATACTTCCAAAAATAAAACCAAACTGACTGCTCTCAAGTTGGATCTGACTCATAGCAACCCCTCCTTGGGTTTCCAGGGTGGTATCTCTACGGAGTTAGATTGCCCAATTGTCCTTCCAAGGAGTGGCCAATGGATTTAAACCACCAGCCTTCTAGTTAGCAGTCTAATGCTTTAGGCACTACATCACCAGTGCTTCTACTCTATACTTAGACCTTGGATTTATATGTGCCTTATAATAGTATTATGTTATTCACTTATGGATAAAATAAAGCACATATGAATTAAGGTGTATATGTGTATGTATATGTTTTTTTGTGTGTTCATATATGCATACACACAACCCTCACATCAAACACACACACGTATATTCCATAATTAATGTGTTTCATTTTATCCATATGTGAAATATTATAATTCTATATAGACATGATTTATAAGTAAATTTTTATATCATGCTGTCTTATGTAATATCTAAGTACTGGATCCAGAATAGACTATAGGTGTCCTAACTTCTCAACCTCTGCTGAGGTATAATCCATATGTAATCTGTATAAAATTGTGTAGAGGTATCATAAGGGTTAATCTACTTTTGACAGGGTAGAAGTTAGAACATTTTCTCATCTCAGTTTTTTTATACGTTAAAAAATAACTTGCTATATAATTAAATTTGCCACAGTTGGTGTATGGCAATGATGTAATTTTTTTAAGAAAAAAGAACTTCTAAGTTATCCCCTGATCAAATTAATAAACATGTCAGATAAATTACCATTTAGTTAAAAAGCTCCTGTAAAATATCAATACACTTAGGAAAGTAAAATCTATATTCTAATTATACCCAAGGTAAATTTTCTCAGCTATAATACAGTGTCTATATCTATCTAATAATAGAAATAAGAACAGTTTCTGTTATCTCCACAAGAAGACCTTATATGAATAAATATGAAAATAGTTTACAAGTAATTTAAATTATAGTTATCAAAATTGTTACAGTATAAAGTGCAACAGAGTAAATCCCAAAAGACTTTTAGCTGATCACTGATCGAGCTGGAGATAGGTATATGATCTAAATCTCCATTTCTTCATTTGTAAAATGGGAATAATTAACTTTTCCTTTGTTAGTCAGGCTGTTATTTGCTTTATTAAACATGTTGATAAATAAAAATAAGTATATTTTTTAACTCTTCAACATAAATATTAAACATATTATGTGTCGATCAACCAAATCTTGCCTTAATGCTATAAACCTAGTATTTAAGCTATTATAATTTATTCCTATCATCTTGATCTATGATAAATATATTAAGAGTTACCATTTGCAGTTATATCAATGTGAACAATTTC
Organism: Orycteropus afer afer; assembly: GCF_000298275.1. Taxonomy (NCBI): domain Eukaryota; kingdom Metazoa; phylum Chordata; class Mammalia; order Tubulidentata; family Orycteropodidae; genus Orycteropus; species Orycteropus afer. The sequence goes on along the minus strand of NW_006921758.1, from coordinate 5,610,356 downwards.
TAGATCTACACAAATCTACAGCTATTGTTGTTGTTGTTATGTGCCGTCGAGTCAAACCCGACTCATAGCGACCCCTCCTTGGGTTTCTGAGGCAGTATCACTACGGAAGTAGGATTGCCCAACCTTCCTTCTGAAAATCTACAACTAGGAAATGAGAAATACTGTATATTGAGAGATTACTGCCTTTACTCTTGTTTTCAATTTTCATATTTGTTTTAGTACTCTCTCAGAGCATTTTGAAATACTGTACTTTCTAATTATAAAAAAGTAATATATATTCTCTGAGGAAAAAGCAGAAAAACAAGAAGGGGACACAATGTCACTTTTAATTCCACCACCCAAGCCTGGGCACTGTTAACATCCTGTCAAGGTTCCTTCTATCTCGTAGGTCTGTCTCTGTGGATAGTGTATGCATGTGCACCTGTTGTTCTTGTATTTGTGTGTTATTCTTGTTTTAGTCTTTTTTTGATTTTACAAAATGGGACCATGCTACATACAGAATATATAAATTTTTCATAGGTAGCTTTTTTTTTTTTTTCCAACTTGATATGTTGTTTTGATTTCTTTTTTTCTGGGAAGAACCATTAAAATTTGTATCTGCCTAGATTAGGTTGTTTATGATGATATTTAAAGAGCTTTGGTGGTGCAGTGGGTAAGGCATTTGGCTGCCAACCAGAAGGTCAGTTGCTTAAACCCCCCAGCTGCTCCACTAGAGGAAGATGAGGCAATTGACTTCTGCAAAGATTTACAGCCTTGGAAACCCAATGGGGGTTACTATGAGTTGGGATTGACTCAATGGCAGTGGGTTTGGTTTTTTGGTTTGGTAAATTTTACAGGATCTATGTTCATATTTCAAAATGAAGAATTTCCCAGCCATTCTTCAATCTTGAGAGTGACTAATTTTCACTATGAGTCAGAATTGATAGCAGTGGGTTATATGCCAATGGGTTATACTGCCAATGGGTTATACTGCCAATTTGATGACATAATCATCCTTTCACACTTACCACTAGATGGCTCTGTTCTTGGAGTGAAATTTTCCAGAAGCTTAACCTGTGCGTTGAAAAGATAAGAAATTTTATTGGCCTTCTCAGCATTCTAATAAAAATAGACAAACATACTTGCATATCTATTCATTAAAGTAAGCCTATATTATTTTTAAGTACTATTGAAGTAGATGGAAAATTTAACATACAAAAAAAAAAAAAGAAGAAGAAGAAAACCCAAACCTGTTGCTGTCAATTATGACTCATAGCAACCCTATGGGACAAAGTAAAACTGTCTCCGTAGAATCCCCAAGATTGTATGTAATCTCTGAAGATGCAAACTGCCACCTGTTTCTCATGCAGAGCAGCTGGTGACTTCAAACCACTGACCTTTCAATTAGCACCTGAGTGCTTAACCCCTGTGTAACCAGGGTTTGGGGGTACAGTGTACATGGAAAGCAATATATTCATCTAACAAGACCCACTGCTAATTAGTAAAAAAGTTCCTGAGTAATTTTTCCAGGTTTTGCTTTTTAAATTTATAATTATGGCATTACATGTATCATGATATTTTCCATTAGATTATTTTCACCCTAATTTTCTCTTCTGCATTTTTTATATATAATTTTATTTATTTTGTTGTTGTTGAGAATATACACAGCAAAACATAGACAAATTCAACAGTTTTTGCAGACATCATTCAGTGACATTGTAATCAACGTCTTCAAGTTTTGCAACCATTCTACCTTTCTCTGAGTTGTTCCTCCCCAATTAACATAAATTCACTGTCCTCTGGTTTCTGCGTAATCTTTGGAGTTGCTTTTGTCAGTGTGATCCCATATATATCTTAAAAGAACATAAAGCTCAAGGCAGACATTTTTTACTAGTTAAGCTAAAGTATTGTTTGATTTTAAGGAGATTTCAAGGTATAATCTTAGTTTAAAGTTTAAGGATTATCTCAGGGCAGTAGTTTCAGAGGTTATTCAACCTTCATGGCTCCCTTCTGCATTTGGTAGGGGTGACACTCTGTCATTCTGTAGGCCTATGAAATACACTATAGGTGTAGATTTTATTCTGGATGGTTGTTGTGGTAAGACATTTTACCATGGCCTGAATCATTACTTGAAAGCTTGGCTGTTTTGTGTATGCCCTAAACTCATGCTAATTTAATTTCTATGACCAAGCCAACATTTTATACAAACGTTCTTTTTCCATGAAGACTGACTGTGCAGAACTGTAAATGGGTGACCTGATATTGAATGAAATGAGACATATGGATATGGCTATTAGTTCGTCATCTGTAAATAAATTTTCATCTCTGGAATGGTTTATCCAAAGCTTTCCAGACATATCTGATTAGTTAGCAACAATGTTTATCTCATAGGAGGGAAACCAAATATTTTAGGAGAAATGCTCTCACCATTTTATAAATTGATTTGATATCGTACTCAATCTATATGACTAAGAAAATTCTAGCATTGTGAATTAAGAAGCAGTTAATAATTTTTGATAGTATGAAATAATCCTGAGGGTGAAATTAGAAGTTTCACCGTAACACATAGAAGCTTGTGGTGTATAACTGTTTGCTTCTGTGCTTTTAAATTTGTGATATCCTATTTATTATTTATCATTTTTTGTGAAATTTTAAGTTGCATATTGCTTATAAAAACTCTGCCTGTTTTTCTTAGTTCATCAAACCTTCCTCTCTAAGTATTGAAGTGGATAAAACTAAAAGTTACACTACACAGCCTTTTCTCTTCCTTAGTATGTTGTTGTTGTTATGTGCCATCAAGTCGGACCGAACTCATAGCGACTCCTCCTTGGGTTTCCAAGGCAGTATCACTACGGAAGTAGATTGCTCAACCTTCCTTCCAAGGAGTGGCTGGCGGGTTTGAACCGCCAGCCTTCTGATTAGCAGTCAAGTGCCTTAGGCACTACACTACCAGAGCTCCCTTCCTTAGTATACCAGTCTGCATTTCTACAGTTCCCATATTTCAAGAGCAGAGTAGCCCTCATGCTAGTTTCTGTTACGTTATAACATTGCACAATTGTTATTCAATTCCCGTTATACAAACTTATTAACCTAAGTAAACTTACCTGTTCTATAATATTAAGGATCTTGAATACTTATCTCTTGAAGTTTTAAAATGACAGCATGTCCTGAATAAAATATAAAATGAAAAAAGTGGAAGCTCCTGGAGGTAATTAAAATGGGGACAGCAGATAGTACAAATGGTTTCTACTTCTTGGAACTTGAAAGACATGATCTAAAGAAATGTTCTAGAAGAAGAAAGTATTATAAACAATACAGATTTGTGCCAAATATATTAGTCATTTTAGATCTCCTTTTTTGAAATTTTGAGTCAATAAGAAATCATGTTCAAATGGCCTGCTAGGGCATTGTTGAGTGTGTGAAGAGCCAATGAACTAAGTCAGCAGGTTAAAATCTGACACTGTAGCCCATTTATTTTTCTCTCTTCTGACTCTTGAAAAGCTTGTTCCCTAGAGACATATCCAAATAGTCTCTGAGAGTCCTGAAGCCCCACCCTTTGTCCAGTACACTGAACTGTGTTATGCAACATGCAAACTGCTCCCATTCCAATCCTTGACAGCCACACTCTTAGAAGTCAAGCAAAGAAACAGGATGCTTCTGTGAAGCGCAAACACTTCACACTGATAGCTATGATCTGTGAATAAACTAATTTTTGTTATATACACAAATAGATTATTTTAAAAAAGAAACTTTAATTTATTTTCAGAAAGCAAGTGCACTGAAAAGAATCTGTAATAACTAAGAATTCTTCCTGAATGGTGTGGTGGTTAAGTCTGTGTGTCAGCTTGACTGGGCCTGGTTGAGTGGCTGGGCAGCTGATGGTAGTTATTCCCCATGATATGATTGGTAATTAACTCCATGGTGGAATCTATTGGAGCAGCTGAGTAACTGCTTTGGGTATGTGGTCTGCTTCCCATATATAAGAAGCAGCTTTGGGAATGGTCTCTAGCTTATGGCATGCTTGGAACCTGCATGTAGCCATGTCCTTGTTCAGAAGCCTGCCATGTTTTGCCGACCTTGGGACTTAAAATGGACTTAAATTAATGGCCTGCCATGTGGTTTGGTAACATTGGGACTGTGCCTTTTTACTTGTCAACCTTGGGTTTGTCAGCCTCAACAGCCGGCAGCTGTCTGAGTGATGAAACGCCTCTAGCTCCAGTGGGCTGGGAGCAGGATTGACCCAAGGTTGAGGGGCTTTCACCTAGCCCCTAGAGCTTGGCATTTTGACTTGGACTTAAAGCCTCCAAACTGTAAGAGAATAAACTTCTGTTTGTTAAGGTCATCCCCTTTGTGGTATATTCTTGTCAGAGCAGTACTAGGTAACCAGAACAAATGGGAAGCAGCAGTTCTCTTATATTTCATTTATGTAAAAGGAAGAAATGGTGGATGAGATGAAAGGATTTCCAATTGGTGAACCATCTAACAAGGTGCACTGAGGTTGTATTTAGGTAATTGAATGTGATATGATGAATGGTTATAAGTAATAATTTGAATTATAATGTTTTCTTTAATTTTCAATGTACTTTTAAATCTATTTTAAGGCTAAATGAATTATATTAAAATGTCTCATTGTAAGAAGCCATTTTATTTATTTTTATGTTTCTAGCTCTGTTTTAAAGAGCTCTGGTGGAGTGATACTCTAAGGGATTTGACTGCCAACCAGAGAGTTGATAGTTCAAACCCACCAGCCTCTCCAAGGAAGGAAGATGGGGCTATCTACTTCAGTAAAGATTTACCGCCTCAGAAACCCAAAGGGGGTTGCGATGAGTCAGAATCGATTCAATGGCAGTGAGTTTGGTTTGGTTTTTGGAGCTCTGTTTTTGTGTAGGAAACATTCTAGATAAATCCAATCTAAATAAATTGTCATTTTAGATGCCACGGAGTGAGCATCTGCTCATGGTGATCCCATGCATGGAAACAGTACCAGGTCCTGTGTGTCATCCTCACCATCACCAACATGTTTGAGCCCATCATTGTGGCTGTTGTGCTAGTCCATCTCGTCAAGGGTCCTCCTTGCCCTCACTGACCCTATACTTCACCAAACATAATTTCCTCCTCCAGTAATTGATCTGTCCTGATAACATGCCTAAAGCAAGTGAATCAAACAATGTTTTATTGCAATATATAACATTTTATTTTGCTCATTTTCAGAAGTAGATAGCCAGACTTTCTTCCTAGTCTGTCTTAGTCTGGAAGCTCTGCTGAAGTCTATCCATCATGGGTGACCCTGCTGGTATTTAAAATACTGGTAATATAGCTTCCAACATCATAGCAACACACAAGCCACTGCAGTACTACAAACTTATGGATGGGTGGTGAAATCTGATGATAGAAACCAATTAATCTGTTAATAATTATGACTACCTGATTGTGCTTTTGTGTGTGATAGAAGTTTGAATTTTGAGATACATAGTGAATTGTGGTATTGCTTCAGAATAATGAAAATACCATGAAGTGCCAGAAGAATGAACAAATTTGTCTTGGAAGAAGTGCAGCTGGAATGCTCCTTAGAAGCAAAAATGGCCAGACTTTGTCTTACCTACTTTGGTCATGTTGTCAGAGGGGACCAGTCCCTGGAGAAGGATATCATGCTTGGTAAAGTGGAGGGTCAGAGAAAAAGGGGAAGACCCTCAAGAAGATGAATTTACACAGTGGCTGTAATGACAGGCTTAAGCATGGCAAGGGTTTTGAGGATGGTGCATACCAGGGAGTATTTCTTTCTATTGTATATAAGGTTGCTATGAGGTTGCTATGAGTCATAATTCGGAAGGAAGGTTGGGCAGTCCTACTTCCGTAGTGATACTGCCTCGGAAACCCAGGGAGGGGTCGCTATGAGTCGGGTTTGACTCGATGGCACAGAACAACAACAACATGAGTCATAATCTACTCAACTGCACATAACATTTCTTCTTCTCTCTCCTCCTTTACTATCATCACATGCTCCAGATACTAAGCACCTGTCTTTCCCCTATCACCCAATTTTTAGTGTGAAAGGAAGAATGAGATCTTAAATTTATGCTTCTTGTTTTATGGTTGTTGTTGTTGTTATTTGCCATCGAGTCGGCCCCGACTCATAGCGACCCCTCCTTGGGTTTCCAAGGCAGTATCACTACGGAAGTAGGAAAGCCCAACCTTCCTTCCGAGGAGTGGCTGGTGGGTTTGAACCGCCAGCCTTCTGGTTAGCAGTCCAGTGCTGGGGAAAAATTGTCATTGGAGCTCCAAATTTGAACTCAACATTTGTGGAAATAAGCACAAATTTCATTAGTGTTTTGGAGATTATGCTTTTCATCTTCCTTGTTTTTCTAGATATTGGGTGGGCAGTCTTTGTTAAATATGCCTTCCAATTTTTTTTTTTTTGGTTGTTGAACTACTTGACCTATGTGTTATTTTAATAAGTACACTCAATTTTCATCTAATTGGGAGTAAACGGACACAGCTGTGAAGCATAAATTCTGAGTTATTGGTTGTTTTCATCTTTAAAAATTTCTGATATGAGAAATGGCACATAGATTGGCTAAAATAATGATGTTGTTGTTGTTGTTGTGTGCCATCAAGTTGGCCCCAACTCATAGCAACCCCTCCTTGGGTTGCCAAGGCAGTATCACTATGAAAGTAGATTGCCCAGCCATCCTTCCAAGGAGTGGCTGCGGGTTTGAACCGCCAGCCTTCTGGTTAGCAGTCAAGTGCCTTAGGCACTATGCTACCAGAGCTCCTAAAATAATGATAGTTTATAAATATGTTAAATTTCTGAATGTGATTCTTTAAGAAGATAAAAGAAAGATCAATGATAATGCTTTTTTTTTTCTTTTTTTAAAATAATCTGTGTACTTGGGAGAATATTTTATTCGTAAATGACTTCTAGAAATGATGTAGTCCAGCTCCTTGTTTAAATAATTCAGGACACCCTTGCATCCAAAATATTGCATAATGATTTATTATATTCTTCTCAAGTACTCTTCCTTTTACCATATAAAACCAGACCAAACCCACTGCCATAGGGTCAAGTCTGATTCACAATGACCTGATAGGACAGAGTAGAACTGCCCTGTAGGGTTTCCAAGGCTGTAAATCTTTATGGAAGTAGACTGCCTCATCTTTCTCCTGTGGATGGCTGGTGGGTTCAAAGCATCAACCTTTTGATTAGCAGCCAAATGTTTTAACCACTGCACCACCAGGGCTCCCTCCTTTTACCATATAGCTGTAGATATTTCAGCATTAAATGTTTCTTAAAAACAAATTTATGATCTTACTGTTGAGGACATAAAATGATTTTTACAAATTATAACATTAAAATCTCTTATTTATTTCTAAGAGGTGATACTCTTTTAGAAGTATTGAAAATGCATCTTTTGCTATATTTTACTTGATTTCAGGCACTTTCTTTACACTTTGTTAGAATATCCAATTTAAACTGAATATGTGGGCTATTTAAACAGTGGAATGTTGGTCAATGGATATGAAAATTTCTTGAAATGCTCATTTAAATTAATAGCAACTTTGCCTTTTCTAGTAGTTTTGTGATTTTGTCCCTTATGCTCATGCAAATAAATTGCATTGCTTAGGTTTTAAAATTGCAGCATCATTGTACTAGGATTTAACTCCGTTCATAGTCATTAAGGCATTTATTTTTCCATTTATAAGTGATTTCTGAGTATTTCCTTTTATACTAGGAGAAGTCTCCAAATCTTATGTTTGTTCATATTAGTAACATTTTTCAAATTGTGTATTTTGAATTTGATGTATCTGTTGCTTATTATCATTAGTCATTTGTCTAGAAATTAGAAAAGCAGATGATTATGGCCTGTACTAACCTGTGGTCTTGGGCAAGTTATTTAATACCTCTGGATCTCATTTTCTCATCTGTAAAATTGCCCCTGTAATTTACAGTCTGTAATATTGATCTCCAAGATTGATTGTAAAGCATTGATGAAATGATAAATTGCCTGGCATGGCATCAAGAACTCAGTAAGTACCTGCTAATCACAGTTATGGAAAGATGCCAAGGTACAATAATTAGTCTCTATTTGCTTGGAGCAACAGAGGGTGAAGAAGAGTCAGGAATAGGTGGAGGAGATGAAATGTGTGGCTAATTGCCTCTGTGGACAACTGTCCCCTTTGCCATGAGACCATAAAAACTGAATGGTGCCTGGCTATCATTGCTAAACATTTTGATCAAGGATTCTATAGAACAAATCTGATCAAAACAGATAAAATAAAGAATAGAATTTAAACTCCCCATGGAATACAGAATTTCTGGAGCCAGGGAAACTGAATGAATCCTGAAACTCTTGTCCTGAGATAATCTTTAAATTTTAAACCAAAATATCTCCTGAAGTCTTAAAACTGAACAATAGTTTAGCGTAAGTAGAAAAAAAGTCTGCCTTGAATATTGTGCTCTTTTGAGAACTGTTTATATGAGATCAAATTGACAATATCAAGTGAAAATATGAGATAGGAAATTTTGGAGATAGTGAATTTATGTTAATGGGGGAAGAACAACTCAGAAAGAGAGGGTGAGAAGGATTGTATAACGCAAAATATTATCGATGTCAGTGAACTGTAACACCCTACAGATAGAAATTGTTGAATTGGTATGTTCTCAACAGTCACAAAAATAAAATAAATTATTTTAAAATAAGAAAAAAAGAGAGTGCACTGTACTTAGTTAAAACATTCAAATAAATAGGAAATTCAAACTACACTGGCAAAAAGGTCTGCCTAGTGTCTCTGATAATCTCACTTTTTGCTTCTTCCACCATTATGCAGCTTCCAGAATGCCAAATTTAAGAGAAATATCTCACTGTTGCTGTTATTAAGGCTTTTAACCTAACAACTGTTAAATATGATCTAGAATAAATCCCTCCTGAATTAGAGACCATCTGAAGAATATATTTGATGCATTGAACACCAATGACCGGAAACCAGATGAATTGTGGGATGACATCAAGAGCATCATTCATGAAGAAAGCAAGAGGTCACTAAAAAGACAACAAAAGAAGAGAAGACCAAAGTGGATGACAGAAGAGATTCTGAAATTTGCCCTTGAATGGAGAGTAGCTAAAGCAAATGGAAGAAATGACAAGATAAAAGAATTGAACTGAAGATTTCAAAGAGCAGCTCAAGAAGACAAAACCAATTACTATAATGAAATGTGCAAAGACCTGGAGTTAGAAAACTAAAAGAGAAGAACAGGCTTGGCATTTCTCAAGCTGAAAGAATTGAAGAAAAAATGTAAGCCTCAAGTTGCAATATTGAAAGATTCTAAGGGCAAAACATTGAATGATACAGGGAACATCAAAAGAAGATGTAAGGAGTACACAGAGTCACTGTACCAAAAAGAACTGGTTGATCTTCATCCATTTCAGGAGGTGGCATATGATCTAGAACCAATGGTACTGAAGGAGGAAGTCAAAGCTGCAATGAAGGAATTGGCAAAGAACAAGGCTCTGGAAAT
>NW_006921758.1:5586088-5599813 GCF_000298275.1 Orycteropus afer afer | reverse complement strand
CAATCGCCTTGTATGCATGTGAGAGCTGGACAATGAATAAGGAAGACTGAAGAAGAGTTGATGCTTTTGAGTTGTGGTGCTGGCAAAGAATGCTGAAGGTACCATGGACTGCCAAAAGAACTAACAGATCTATCCTGGAAGAAGTGCAGCCGAGATGCTCCTTGGAAGCGAGAATGGCCAGACTTTGTCTTACCTATTTTGGTCATGTTGTCAGAAGGGACCGTTCCCTGGAGAAGGATGTCATGCTTGGTAGGGTGGAGGGTCGACGAAAGAGGGGAAGGCCTTCAACGAGATGGATGGACACAGTGGCTGCAACAATGGGCTCAAGTATAGCAAGCATCGTGGAGCTGGCGTGGGATTGGGCAGTGTTTCGTTCTGCTGTGCATGGGGTCGCTATGAGTCGGAAACGACTCGATGGCACCTAACAGCAACAACAACTGTTGAGAGGATTAAAAACAAACACTTAAGAAGTGTTTGTTTTTTTCATGTTAGTGGTGAACTGGCAAGCAGTATAATTGAATTTTCTAAGACTTCCGTACACAAAGGATCGAAGAACCCCTAAAGCATCCTCTCAGACTTCAAAAGTGTTTTCTGGCAGGAGTTTTTTTGTTAAATACCTCTTGAGGAGAGGTTACTAAATAGTTTATTTTGCACTCTGTGAGATTGTCATTTTGTCACGAAGTGTATCATTAATGATGTGGTCTAACTATATGACTCACAATTCCACATTGAACTGGGAAGTGAATTCTAAAGCCTTAGAGCTCACTACCTCTTGGGAACCCATTTAATGGTATGCTTGAAAATCAATAATCATAAAATAAGAGAAGTCAGAAATGCTCAAGAAATCACCCAATGTCACTATCCTTATTATTGTCACTTACTGTCAGCTCTGGGAGCTCTGGTAGCGTAGTGCCTACGGCACTTGACTGCTAACCAGAAGGCTGGTGGTTCAAACCCACCAGCCACTCCTCAGAAGGAAAATGGGGCAGTCTACTTCCGTAGTGATACTGCCTCGGAAACCCAAGGAGGGATCGCTATGAGTCGGGCCTGACTCAACAGCACATAACAACAACAACACTGTCAGCTCTGGGTAGTGCATTTGGCTGCTAACCAGATCAACGGTCCAAACCCACCAGCTGCTTCACAGGAGGAAGATGAGGCAATCTACTTTTGTAAAGATTTACAGACTTGGAAATCCAATGAGAGTTGCTATGAGTTGTAATTGACTCAATGACACTGGGTTTGGTTTTATAGTTTGTCAAATTTTGCAGTATGTTTGTTTATGTTTCACAATCAATCTGGGGAGTGACTGTAATTTTCAGATTTACCTAGCTGCCCTATCAGCCAGTATTCTTCTAGTTACCTAGTTGTGACATGCAAGGTCCATTTTTGCCTACCCTCCAAGCTTCATACCTCACTTTTAATTCATTGTAACATCGTTGTCCAGTTGGATTTGTATTTGTCAATTTCTCTTTTAATTCATTTTAGTCATCCTCACCTTACTGGTTGCCACGGCTCCATAATAACCTTCTTGTTTCCAGCTTCTCTTTCACCCATCAATCTTTCACATTGCCTTTGGAGTTACTTTCCTAAAATATACATATACCGGATACTTATGCAGCATAGAAACTGATTGAATCTTTCTGAATTTGATAAGTTAATTCAAATCCTATGTTGTTGATAATTATTTAGGGACTATTTCAGTTTTAAAAACATCCAAAATTTCCTTTAAATAAACACAGATGTTTTTAATATGATTTTAAAAACATTACCTAGTGAATAATGTTTAGAGAAGCATAATATTTTTAGGCACAGTCTGTTATATGTTTTATAACATTTGAAAGGCAATATTATGTTGGATGAGTTAAGAATATAATAAGTTATTTAGGAAGTAAAAGCAGTAAATTATTTAGCACAGCTTTACAGGGCTGTAATTGTAAGTAATTCCTAAATTCTAAAGTTAAAGGTCAAGGTGGAGAATGCAAGCAGACAAAATAGTTATTCCCATGGTAGAACTTTTCTTTTATGGGCTTTCAGAGAACTCTAAATGGTGTTCTACGCCAATAATGACTCTGGAAAAATGCCTCTCCTTTTTACGAATTTGCTTCCATGTCTACCTCTTCTTGGAAATCATCTCTTAAATTTAATGTTATTTCCTGGTTTGTTTTATCTTGTTGTATGTTTTAACAAAACACAGATTTTTTTCTCCCCTCAGTTGCATAGCAGTAATCATTCAACATCATCATTATTTTTCTTAAATTTTAGGTTTGCATGTTTTTGTGTGAGTATGTATGCATATATATATATATATATATATATATATATACACATATACATCAATGTGTATACATACATAGGTCTATGTGCATCCATATATATATATGCATAGATATTATACATATGTAAATGTACTTTTATATATGTATGCACACTTATATATTTATATAAATACATATATATGTCACAGCTTTGTATTATGAAAAAATAATTTTATTGCTAGACTTCTTGGAATAAAACCAGCATTTTTAGAGGAATGTGGAATAGGTTTCATCTTGAGTGTTGTTCCTGCTTAATCTAGAATGCAATGTTAAGAAGAACTCCAAGGTTATATCAGGGTTCAGTGGAAAAGAGGAAAAAAAGAAATAGTGATGTCTTACCTGAGGACAAATGGTTAAGTGCTTAGGTACTAACATAGAGGTTGGCAATTTGGTTCTACCCAGAGGTGCCTCAGAAGAAAGGCCTGGCAATTTGCATCCAAAGATCACAGCATTGAAAACCATATAAAATACAGTTCTACCCTGAAACATGTAAGGTAACCACAAATTGTGACTGGTTGTTTTTTTCTTTTTTGGTTACCTGGGCATATTAAGGGAGAAGTTGATGCCCCAGGGGGCCTTTGAGTGTAACTACTGTTTATAGGGTTTTGAACCTAGAAATATATTTTTTATAAAGCTCAAATTCTTAAATAACCATTCTCTATTGCCTCTCAAAGTAATTTATAAGTGATCAAGAAAGTAAGGAGCTCTAGTGGCATAGTGAGTAAGGTGTTTGGCTGCTAACCACAAGGTTGGTGGTTCAAATGTGCCAGCTGTTCATAGGAGAAAGATGAGGCAATCTGCTTCTGTAAAGATTTACAACTTTGGAAACCTGATGGGGGTTCCTGTGAATCAGAATTGACTCAATGGTAGTGGATTTTGGTTTTTGAGGTCAAGAAAGTATTAATAGTGTGCAGTTAAAATGATTAGACAGGAATGGGAGGAACTATTTATAGACATTATGTGAGTGTGAAAGGTGAACAGGTTATTTTCTTTTCTCCTTAAATGAAATATCTCTCTTTGATTTTGAGTCTGTAAGTATCAGCCTTGACAACATTATTGGTGACTATATATATATATGGACTTTACCACTTGGAATTCACAAGAATCAAATCAACTACATCTGTAGAAAAAGAGAATGGAGAAAATCTCTATCATCAGTCAGAGCAAGGCCAGTGGCCAACAGAGGAACAGAAAGAACAGTTGAACTACTCATATGCAAGTTCAAGTTGAAGCTGAAGAAAATTAAAACTCTAGGAAACACAACCTTATGTAAATCCCACCTGAATTTGGAGACCATCTCAAGAATAGATTTGACACATTGAACACTAATGACTGAAGACCTGTCAAGTTATGGTATGACCTCTGGTCATCATACATGAAGAAATCAAAAGGTCATTAAAAAGACAGAGAAGAAGAAAAAAGGTTAAAATAGATGTCAGAGGAGACTCTGAAACTTGCTCTTGAATGTAGTGTAGCTAAAGCAAAAGGGACAAATGAAGTTAAAGAGCTTAATGGACTATTTCAAAGTGTGGCTCAAGAAGACAAGGTAAAGTATTATAATGAAATATGCAAAGACCTGGAATTGGAAAACAAAAAAAAAGAACATGTTTGGCATTTCTCAATCTGAGAGAACTGAAGAAAAAATTCAATCCTTGAGTTTCTGTATTAAAAGATTCTATTGAAAAAATATTAAATGGCACAGGAAACATAAAAGGGAGATAGAAGAATACAGAGTTACTGTACCAAACAAAATTGGTTGATGTTCAACATTGTCAGGAGACAGCATGTGTTCAAGAACCAATGATGCTGAAGGAGGAAGATCCGGCTGCACTGAAGGCATTAGTGAAAAACAAGACTTCAGGAATTAATAGAATACTAACTGAGATGTTTCAACAAGCAGAGGTATTGCTTGAAAGTGCTCTCTTATTTGTGCCAAGAAATTTGCAAGATAGATACTTGCCCAACTGACTGAAAGAGATCCATACACATGCCCATTCCAAAGAAAGAGATCTACTGGAATGTGGAAATTATCAAATTATATCATTAACATCACACACAAGTAAAGTATTTCTGAAGACAATTTAAAAAAAAAAAAGTTGCAGCAGTATGTCAACAGGGAAGTGCCAGAAATTCAAGCCTTATTCAAAAGAGGATGTGGAATGAGGGGTTATCATTGCTGATGTCAGATAGACCTTGGCTGAAAGCAGAGAATACCAGAGAGATGTTTACCTACATTTTATTAACTGTGAAGAGGCATTGGATTGTGTGGATCATAACAAATTATGGATAACATTGCAAAGAATGGTATCCAGAACATATAATTGGGCTCATAAAGAACCTGTACATAGACCAAGAGGTAATTTTTTGAACAGGACAAGGGGACACCAAAGGTATGTGTCAGGGTTGTATCCTTTCACCATAGTTATTCAATCTGTATGCTGAGCAAATAATCTGAGAAGCTAGGTTATATGAAGAATTTAGTATCAGGCTTGGAGGAAGACTTATTAACAACTTGCAATATGCAGATGACATAAGTTTGCTTACTGAAAGTGAAGAGGACTCGAAGCACTTACTGATGAAGATCAAAGATGACAGCCTTCAGTATGGATTACACTTCACAAAAATCCTTACAACCAGACCAATAAGCAACATCATGATAAACGGAGAGAAGATTGAAGTTGTCAAGGATTTCCTTTTACTTTGACCCACAATCAACACCCATGAAAACAGTAGTCAAGAAATCAAATGACATTTTGCATTGGGCAAATCTGCTTCAAAAGACCTCATTAAAGTGTTAAAAATGAAGGATGTCACCTTGAAGCCGAAGGGGCACCTGCCCAAAGCCACAGTGTTTTCTATTGTGTTATTTTCATGCAAAATCTAGACAATAAGTAAGGGAAACCCAAGAAAAATTAATGCCTTTGACTTATGATGTTGGCAAAGAATATGGAATGTACTACAGACTGCCAGAACAACAAACAAATCTGTCATGGAAGTAGTACAGCCAGAATGCTCCTTAAAAGGGAGAATGGTAAGACTTCATCTCATGTACATTTGACGTGTTATCAGGGAGGTCCAGTCCCTGAAGAAGGACATCATTCTTGCTAAAGTAGAGGATCAGCGAAAAAGAGAAAGACCTTCAACAAGAGGGTTTGACACAGTGGCTACAACAATGGACTCAAACAGCAACGATTGTGAGGATGGCACAGAACTGGGTTGTGTTTTTATTTTGTACAGAACTAACTATTGTTGTTGTCAATGGATGCCATCAAGTTGTTTCTGACTCATAGTAATCTTATGTACAACAGAACAAAGCACTACCTGGTCCTGTGCCAGCCCCACGATCCTTGCTATACCTGAGCCCATTGTTGCAGCCGCTGTGTCAACCCATCTTGTTGAGGGCCTTCCCCTTTTTTGTTATCTTGCTTCAGGGAGTCGTCTCTTCTAACAACATGATCAAAGTAGGTGAGATGAAGTCGGGCCATCCTCTCTTCCAGGGAGCATTCCAGTTGCACTTCTAAGACAGATTTCTTCATTCTTTTAGTAGTCCATGGTACTTTAAGTATTCTTCACCAACACCGCAACTCAAAAGCATCAACTCTTCTTTGGTCTTCCTTATGCATTGTCTAGCTCTCACATGCATATGAGGCAATTGAAAATACCATGGCTTGGGTTAGGCACACCTTAGTCTTCAAGGAGACTCTTCACTCTTCAGCTCTTAAAAGAGGTCCCTTGCAGAAGATTTGCCCAATGCATTATGTTGTCTGATGTCTTGACTACTGCTTTCATTGGTGTTCATTGTAGACTGAGTAATATGCAGTCTTTGACAACTTCAATCTTTTCTCCATTTACTATGATGCTGCTTATTGGTCCAGTTGTGAGGATTTTTGTTTTCTTTATATTGAGATGTAATCCATACTTCAGACTGTAGTCTTCAGTCTTCATCAGTAAGTGTTTCAAGTCATCCTCACTTGCAGCAAGCAAAATTGTGTCGTCTGTGTATCATAGGTTGTTAATGAGTCTTCCTCCAATCCTGATTCCATGTTCTTCTTCATTTAGTCCAGCTTCTCAGATTATTTGCTCAGCATACTGATTGAATAAGTGTGGTGAAATGATACAACCCTCACATGCTCCCTTTCTGCAGTGTCCCCTTGTTCTGTTGGAATGACAGCCTGCTAGTCTATGTATAGGTTCCTCATGAGTACATTTAAGTGTTCTGGAATTCCTATTCTTCTTAATGTTGTCCGTATTTTGTTGTGATCCACACAATCAAATACTTTTGCATTGTCAATTAAACACAAGTAAACATCTTTCTGGTATTCTTTGCTTACAGCCAAGATCCAACTAGATGGTACCTAACAACCACCACACATATGAACCTTGGCTGTACATCAAAATACTCCTGCAACTTACATAATGCATACTTACAGGTTTTATCCTTGTTGATTAATTCAACAGATCTTTGATATAGCCACAACTGGACCCTTCAAATCACCATAGGATTTTCTAATATACATTTAGGTTGAGTAACAATCAATTTTTAATTTGCCTACAATTGGTTTTCAACTCTGGCTGAACACTGGAATCTCCTTATACCAAAGCAAACTCACTGCTGTTGAATTGGACCTGACTCGTAGCGACCCCTCCTTGGGTTTCCGAAGCAGTATCACTACGGGAGTAGATTGCCCAACCTTCCTTCCAAGGAGTGGCTGGTGAGTTTGAACCCCCAGCCTTCTGGTTGGCAGTCAAATGCCTTAGGCACTATGCTACCAGAGCTCC
Source organism: Orycteropus afer afer (assembly GCF_000298275.1). NCBI lineage: Eukaryota > Metazoa > Chordata > Mammalia > Tubulidentata > Orycteropodidae > Orycteropus > Orycteropus afer. The sequence goes on along the minus strand of NW_006921758.1, from coordinate 5,592,716 downwards.
CTTGGAACCTCCTTAGGAGCTTTTAAAAATGTCTGATGCAAGGATTCATCACAGATCAATTAAACTGGAAGTAGAACCAGGATGTTGATGCTTTTAAGTGGTCACTAAATGGGTGTAACATGCAGTCAAAGGAGAGAACCACTTGCCTAACTTCATCTATTTTGCTCCATAGACCCCAGGTTTAGGAAATCTGGAGTACAACTGTAATCTCTTCCGTTTGGGTTCCTTTTTCCACATCTCAGAGCAACTTTTTCAATATCTCTGAACAGTAAATTCAATTTTACAAACCATCTTTTTCCTACTATCTCAATTTCTTCAATATTTAATATCTGCGAATGAACTTGAAAAAGTGAGTGTGTGCATTTTTAAGTTTTTGAATTCTGGGTTGATTGATATTATTTCTTTAAAGCTATACATTTGAAAGAAATAATGAATTTTAGATTTCCTAACAAAATAATAATTGATATGTGATAGTGTTCTTATGGTTATTTTTTTCACTTATTTTCAAATAGTTATTGAATACCATTTATATGCTTGTTGGGTACTGTATTTGGCAGTACAGATAGAAAGGGGAATGTAATGCTTAGAACATCTAACAATCATTATGGTGCTGACAAGTGAGCTCAGGTGTTGCATTGTTTAAGGGCTTGACTGCTAACCCAAAGGTCAGCATTTCAAACCTACCAGCTTCTCTGTGGGAGAGAGTTTTAGAAAACTTACTTTGCAGTTCTACTCTGTCCGAGAGGTTTGCTATGCGTCAAAATCAACTTCATGACAACTGGTTTGGGTTTTGGTTTTTGATGTTGTTGTTGTTATGTGCCATTGAGTCGGCCCCAACTCACAGTGACACCTCCTTGGGTTTCCGAGGCAGTATCACTACAAAAGTAGGATTGCCTAACCCTCCTTTAGTTTTTGGTAGTATGGACATAATCAATTCCAAAGGAAACAAACTATAAAACCCATTGCCATCAAGTCTATTCTGACTCATAGCAACCCTATAAGAAAGGGTAGAACTGCCTCATAGGGTTTCCCAGGCTGTAATCTTTCCAGACTGCCACATCTTACTCCCACAGAGCAGCCAATGGATTTGAACCATGGACCTTTTGGTTAGCGGGCAAGCATTTAGCCACTGTACCACCAGAGTGCTTTAAGTAGACTATAAACAGCCTTTCTGTTCATACTGATGCAGACTGGCCTCAAATTTAATATTGAAAAGACAGATATATCCTTACCTTGTTGGGACCAATAGTCTCTTGCAGTCTTAAATTTTAATGTATGTCAGCATATGTAGGCCAAACTTGGATATCAATCACATCCAGAGATTCTGACTCAGGAATTGAAGTTGGGGCTCAGCAATCTGCATTTTTAACATATTTCCTGGGTGTTTCAAAGTGGTAAGACAATGAGAAAGGGATTTCTCAATTGTTGCAAAAGACATTTCAGAGAATCTTTAGGAAATTCTGGCCAACTCCATGTACTTTTCTCTCATTCCTTTCAGAATTTTTAAGGAAAATCTCAACTTCTTGATAATTGACATCTTTGAACTTAATTTTATGAAGGGTTAGTTTTCGCACATTCTTACAATTTCAGCTCCTCCCTTCACTCCCACTGCAAATCTCTATCAATCGGAAATCAGGAAACTTGAAGAGAGATACGTTTCCCCCCTCTTCCCATTCTAAAGGTACAGCTATTGAGATAGACATAAAATCCTTCACTTTTCAGTTGTTAAATGTCTCTTGGAACCTAGTCATCCCTCAGAGGTTTTAGTCATCTACACGACCACGTTATCACAGCTGCAACTCATCTTCACAACTATTTCTCAGAAAAACAGTAAGTAGCTTGTGACTCTTCTGTGCACTGAGAAAAAACAAAGAGCAGTTTAAATTTTAAATTTTATCATGGTTTCTCTTAAAATTGTTTCTAGATGTTGTTGGAATGTGTAGCTTTTAATCTTGTTTGTAGAAATTTTTTAATTTCCCTTTGATTAAATGGCAAAATGTTTGAGAATGTAAACAGCTTAATATCTAACCATTAAATATCTAAAGATATTGAAGAAAATATATTTTCTCATTTGCATTTTAAATAAACTTAAATGACTCTTTGCCGCTATGGTAAATATTTTAAATGTGTTTCAGTGGACATATTTTTAAGTGATACTCCACACAAGCATATTGTATGAAGTCTTACACATACGAAGCTGTGAGATCCTTGGCTTTTTCAACAATCAGTAATGAACTTAATAGTAGGTAGACCATAGAAATGGTATCTAATTTGCTTAGTGTAGCAGCTCTGGCGAGTTTCGTCACTGAATTTTTGTAGCTAAAAACTTTTAAATGTGAAAATAATATAGACAAAAGAGAAAAGGTATACAAAAGATATATTGTATATAACATAAGTTGGGCATTCCTACTTCCGTAGTGATACTGCCTTGGAAACCCAAGGAGGGGTCACTATGAGTCGGGGCTGACTCGATGGCAAATAACAACAACAACAGTTTAAAGAATAACACTAATATTCTGTTCGTTTGTATTAAAAAATACATTACCAGTGATTAAATCCCTCTGGGTGCTCTCCCCTGATCCTGTACCACTCTCTCCATTACAAAGTTAACTCATATCCTGAGTTTTGTGAAAACCATTCCCTTTCTTTTATTCATCATATGGATCCTTAAAAATACGATCTTTGGTTTTATCAATATTGAACCATTATAATATTGAGTCATGAGGGAAAAAGAACAAAAAAAGACTCACTGCAATCGAGTCATTTCCAACTAATAGCAACCCCTCCTTGGGTTTCCAAAGCAGTATGTCTGTGGAAGTAGATTGCCCAATCTTCCCTCTGAGGAGTAGCCACTCCTCCTGGGTTTGAACTTCCAGCCTCTGGTTAGCAGTCAAATGCCTTTAGCACTATGCCACCAGAGCTTCCACATTGAGTCACAGTGCCTTTATTCTTCTATGACTCCCACATTGAGTCACAGTGCCTTTATTCTTCTACAACTTCTCTTTCCACCCAACATTGCTTTTGAAACTCAACTGTGTTGATTTGGATACCTGTACCAGAAAAACAAATCTGTTGCTGCCGAGTCAATTCCAACTCTTAGTGACCATATAGGATAGAGTAGAATTTCCCTATAGGGTTTTCAAGGCTGTAAAACCTTATGGAAGCAGACTGCCACATCTTTCTCCTGCAGAAACAGCTAATGGGTTTGAACAGCAGGTAGACTTTTTGGTTAACAGCTGAGCCCTTAACCACTGCACCACCAGGGTTCCTTTAGATAGCTATAGTTTATTATTTTTTTTCTACTGTATGAAGGTACTATGTTGCTGTTAGGTGCTGTCAACTTGGATCCAACTCACAATGACCCTATGTATAACCCAATGCAACACTATCCAATCCTGTACTATTCTCCAGATTGTTGCTGTCTTTGAGCCTCTTGTGGTGGCCACAGTGCCAATCCATCTTATTGAGCATCTTCCTCTTTTTCACTCACCCTCTACAAAGCATGATGTCCTTTTCCAGGGGCTTGTCCCTCCTGTTAACATGTCCAAAGTACATGAGACCAAGTCTATCCTTATTTCTAAGGATCATTCTGACTGTACTTCTTTCAAGATAGATTTGTTTGTCTTCTGGCAGTACATGGTATATTCCATATTCTTCACCAACTTCATAAATCAAAGGCATCAATTCTTCTTGGTCTTCCCTATTCATTGTCTAGCTTTCACATACATGCAAGACAATTAAGAATACTGTGCATTGGGTTATGTGCACTTCAGTCTTCAAGGTGACATTTTTGTATTTGAACTCTTTAAAGAAGTTTTTGAGCAGATTTCCCCAATGAAACATGTTGCTTTATTTCTTGACTGCTGCTTCCATGGGCATTGATTGTGGGTCCAAGTAAAATGAAATCCTTGACAAGTTCAATCTTTTTTGTTTATCATGATGTTCATTATTCATCCAGTTGTGACGATTTTTGTTTTCTTTATATTGAAGGCTGTTGTCTTTGATCTTCATCAGTGTGTGTTTCAAGTCCTGTTCACTTTCAGCAAGCAAGGTTGTGTCATCTGCATATCACACGTTGTTGATTTTCCTCCAAACCTGATGCTTCATTCTTCTTCATATATTCTAGCTTTGCAAATTATTTGCTTGGCATAAAGATTGAATAATTATGGTAAAAAAATATAGCCCTGGTTCAGAGGGCAGATTTTAAACCATGCAGTATCCCATTCTATTTGAATGAATGCCTCTTGGTCTATGTACAGGTTCCTCATGAGCACAATTAATTGTTCTGGAATTTCCATTATTCACACAGTTATTTGTTATGACCTATACAGTGGAATGCTTTTGCATGGTCAATAAAACACATGTAAACATCTTTCTAGTATTTGCTTTTAGTTTAGATCTATCTGACATCAGCAGTGATACTCCTTGTTTTATACCCTCTTCTGAACCTGTCTACATGCTGCTGCAAACATATTTGAATTTTCTTTAGCAAAATTTCACTTGTGTGTGATATCAATCATATTATTCAATAATTCTGCATTCTGTTGTATCATCTTTCTTTGGATCTGGCATGTGTTTTGATCTTTTCCAGTCAGTTGGCTAGGGAACTGTTTTCCAAATTTCTTGGCATAGCCAATTGCTGCATTTCATCTGTTTGTTGAAACTTCTCAGTTGTTGTTCTGTCAATTCTGGGAGCTTGCTTTTACCAATGCTTTTAGTGCAAGTTAGATTTCTTCCTTCAATACCATTGGTTCTTCATTCTGTGCTACCTCCTGAAATGATTGAACTATTTCTTTTTGGTACAATGACATTGACATTGTGTATCCCTACCATCTTTTTATGCATTCTGCCTTGCTCAACATTTTGCCCATAAAATCCTTCAATATTGCAACTCGAGGCTTCAATTTTTTCTTCATTTCTTTCAAAAACCATAAAAAAAGAGACCAGGATTACTGATTGGATACAGATTGGATACAGTTTGGTAGAACCCCAAGACTGTCATATGATTGATTCAGAAAGGCAAATACCAGTCCATTTTAGTTTACAAATGCTTAGGATATCAGTCTTCAAGTATTCCATCCATTTCATTTTGGCAACTTCTAATTTTCCTTGATTCTGACTTTATATATTCCTTATTCTGATTACTGATGGATATTTGCAGCTATAGCAAACTACAATATGCATGTCCTTTTTAGTACTGATGGACTTTTGAGTTGATTTCAGTATTTTTGGATATTACTGTCTAACAATATGTATAAAATTTTAAGTGATTCTGGTGCATATGTATTTCTCCTAAGAAATACCTGTGTGTGAAAATTGCTAAGTCAGCAGATATATATATATATATATATATATATATATATATACACTCACCTTCACTAGATAAACCCGAACTACACTCTAAAGTGGTGGAAATGATACACAGCTTCCTGAGCAGGTTGTGTATATCTTAGTTGTTCTACATACTAGTAGATCTAATGATTGTAAAATGAAATTTACTGCAATTCTGATTTTCATGTCCGTGTTTAATAGTGAGGCTGACCCTTTTTTCATACGTTTAGAATATCTGGTAGCGTAGTGCCTAAGGTACTTGACTGCTAACCAGAAGGCTGGTGGTTCAAACCCCCCAGCCATTCCTCAGAAGGAAGATGGGGCAATCTACTTCCGTAGTGATACTGCCTCAGAAATGCAAGGAGGGGTCGCTATGAGTTGGGTCCGACTCGACAGCACATAACAACAACAACAACAGAATCCATTTATAAAATGTTTTTTTTTTCCCCCCCACACTTTCTCTCTTTATATTTTTGGCCCCATTTATTATTGGAGGTCTGTTTATTTTGTTTTAGTTCATTTATTATTTCATAAAATTTAAAAAATATATTTTGGATATTTATATTTTGTCATTTATATATGTTGTAAATGTTTTTTCTTAATTTTTCTTAAATTTTCACTGTCTTTTATGTGATTTCATGAACAGAATATTTATCAATTTTAATATTAGTATATCCATTTCTTATGGCTGGTATAACAAATTGCCACAGACATAGTAGCTTAAAACAACACAAATTTATTTTCTTAACAGTTCTGGAAGTCAGAAGTATGAAATTGGTTTCACTGGGCCCAAATCAGTGTTTTCATCTCTCTGGAGACTCAAGGGAGAATTTGTTTACTTTTCCAATTTTTAGAGCTACATTCCTTGCATTCCTTGGCTCATGGACTCTTCTTCTGTCTTCAAAAGTAGCAATTTAGCATCTTGTTCAGCTGTCACATTGCCTTCTATCTCTGCTGTCCTTGGATCTCCCTCTGCTTCCCTTTAATAAGGGTACTTGTGATGACATTTAATGCCCACCCACATAATTCAGGATAATCTACCCATGTCAAAATCCTTAACTTATTTTTAAAAGTCCCTTTGTCATGTATAGTGATATTCACATAGTTTCTGGAGATTAGGTTTTGGGGGACATTAGTCAACCTACCACAGTAGATAATTTTATATATATATACCCACCAGCCACTCCTCGGAAGGAAGGTTGGGCAATCCTACTTCCATAGTGATACTGCCTCGGAAACCCAAGGAGGGGTCACTATGAGTCAGGTGTGACTCGACGGTACACAACAACAACAACAA
>NW_006921758.1:5578900-5585988 GCF_000298275.1 Orycteropus afer afer | reverse complement strand
GGCAATCCTACTTCCATAGTGATACTGCCTCGGAAACCCAAGGAGGGGTCACTATGAGTCAGGTTTGACTCGACGGCACATAACAACAACAACAATATATATATGCATAATGTAATGGGAAGGAACTGTGATTATTGAATTGTCACAGGTCAAATTAGTCAACTGATTTGTTAAGTTGTTGATCAAAAGTGGGTGACAAAAATATTTTGGCCACTTAATGATGAGGGTATATTCCTGTTTCCTAACCTCTTACCACTATATCAAATGTAGGAAAATATATACAATATATATTTGTTATAAACATATATAGTAAAAGTACAATGTGTGTGTGTGTCTGTGTGTGTGTGTGTGTGTGTGTGTGTTTCTTTTCTTTTCAAATTCCTGGATCCTCTTCTTTGTTTTACATTGAAATCAGAAGCTTGTCCAAATCCTTGTGCTGAATGTCCTGGGTGAGCTCACATTTATTTTTCCATGGAAACCATGTTCTATGTAAGTATCTAAGTAAAAGCAGAGAGAAATGATATGAAGGTGTTTTGTACCTCCTTTGTCTAATTAAATGGTTCATTAATTTTAGGCATGCTTGATAGTGAATGAAGGAAAGAAGTGCTTCTGGTTTGTCTAGAAATAAATTGTGATTTAAAGGGGCTGAAATCACAAACTCTACTTCTAAGAAATGAAGGAACTGAAAAGCAGATGTTGTTGGAACCATCAGTAGGGAATGCAAGAGGCTGGTGCTAGATAAGCATGGAAGTAGATACAGTAGTAGAGCAAGTCAGAGCCAAGAAGACATAAGCACAAGAATTGTTTCAACGTTTCAGTTGGGTTTGTGTTCACGTTCATGCTAGAAGTTATTATGGAATTTTAAATCAGGTAATTTTTCTTAATGTAAATGCTCCTTTGTCATGTGAAGACATTATGCTGAGTGAAATAAGTCAATCGCAGAAGGACAAATACTGTATGAGCCCATTACTGTAAAAAGACAGAGAAGGGTTTGCTTGGGAAAGGGAGCTCACCTAGTAGGTTACCAGGATGGGGAGGGAAGGGGAAGGATTAATTTTTGGCTAGTTGGGGCCTGCACGCTGACGTGGGTAGGGGGAGGCATATACAGGAAGGATATATGAGCACCATAATAACATTGGGAAATGAGACGACACCAAATTGTCCACATAAGAGATAGATGACAGATGCTAATACCATCCATTGTGTCCACAATGCCACATTTCCATTAACACCAAACACTAGTCTATACAGATAAATACATAAACACCTCAGTGAACAAAGGTATGTTCTAGATCAAGGATAGATTCAGCTGAGGCTAATCTTGCACAGACACCAGTGATACAAAATACCTGCAGTCCTTACAGAAACAATAGAAGATAGACACAGAGTAATCCCTCACAGACAACCAGACACTATGGAAGAGAGATCCAATAGATCTACTGCCTCAGGACCATAGTACTGGGGGGCACCAGACTCAATTGGCACAACAAAATAGATAAAAGCATTGCTCCACATCTTACATTGGTGAGTAGTGATTGGGGTCTTAAAAGCTTTCAACCAGCCATCTAAGATGCAGCTAATCATTTCCTAGTATCAGAAGTGAAGAAGAAAAAAAAAAAAAAAAAGGCATTTAGAAGCAATTAGCCCTATGACATGATGGCCCTGGAGGCCAGAAGAACTAGATGGTGCCTGGTTCCCAATATCAAATCTGGAGATCGTGGATAGAGTGGGAGGGAAAACATGGAACAAAATCCAAAAATTCAATAATGACCAGAATTACTGGTCAGATGAAATCTGGTGAAACTCCCAATACTATGGCTCTAGAATATATTCTGCGCCTGGAATAAAACTCACCCCCAGGGCGGGGTCTCAGCCCAGTAGTTAACAAGATGTACACACAGACCACTCAACCCAGGATGACGTACCCACATACTCTATGGTAATACATCCCTTAGAGCAGTAGACCATGGGGCCCCAGAGGACCAACATTCAAACTGAAGAAATGCAGGACAAACAGGAGTGCATAAATATGAGGGGCACAGGGGGAGGGTTGAAGGCTAGGGAGGAGAAGAGACTGGGTTAGGTTTGGACATGGCGAATGGAGAATGGAACTAGATGTACATGTGACTTTGAATGTAAGACAAGCTCTTAAAATAAAAAATAAAATACAATTTTATTTTGCAATATAAAGAAAGATTTTGTTCTACTGTCTTTTATTCTTATTTTATGGATTGTGGAAATATTTAGAACAGCATTAGCACATTGTTGCTATTATTGACAAGAAAAATGCTAATGTCACAAACTTATAATTGATTTACAATGTCTTTAGACCGAGGAAAATCATTGACACAGTTATATCTATGGCAGGTGCTGAAAAGAGACAAGAGTGATATTTGTGTTCTGCTATATAAAGTTTGATTTTATGATATTTGTTTTTGTTGAATTAGATTTGATGGATGTTTTGATCCTAGTAAGTGGATATTGTTATTTCTTCTGTGACTGGCATATAAAATATTTAATACAAAAAGTTTAATAACCATGATTGCTTGAACAAAATGAGTAAGTAATATTGCTGCTCTGAAGATAGGAACTTAAAAGCAAAATTTCATTTCACTAGTCCATCTTGATCATTGCCTGCCCTATTCTAAACCTACTGCAGGAGAACACAGTCAGTCATGAGGGGGAAATATAGTCATGTGATTATCTATATTGTCTAAGAAGGATAGTCTGTGAGTATCTTGAACATATGCTCAGATCCATAGGAATTCAAACCAAAGCCTCGGGGTTTGGATGAAAAGTCCTTCCCCAGAGCAAAAAGATATGCCAACAAAATTATAACCCTTGGCAAATTCCATCAAATTATCTTGACTCTCTGGGCTGAAAATGTCACTTCTTATTAAACCATACATTGAAAATTATTAAGAATTTAATTGCTTAACGTTGTATTTCTTTCTGTCATTAGCAGTGAAGTAGGAGCTGAGCATTTGTTTGTCTGATCTAAACAAAGTTATTGTTGATTATGAAGAAAAATTGGAGGACAGAGAAATTACCCTCCTCTCCTACTAATGCTGTCCTGGAATTTGGTGAAGATGGATCAACCCTTGTTCCATCCACATACTCACTGCTGAGACATCTTTTGAGGGTATTTCTGGGTCTAACACTTAGTGAACACTTCTTAGAAACTGAAGTACAAAAAAGGAAAGGCTAGTTACTGACATTTCCAAGGATTTCAAAGTCCCATGAATAATCATTGGGAAATAAAGAAGTATTACACCCTTAAATAGAGATCATCTATGAAATCTAGAGCTGCTAAATAACTATCTTCCCTGTTTCTAAAAACACTATGCAAAAAAAAAAAAAAAAAAAATCCTGTATGCCAGCAAATAGATTGTTGTTGTTGTTGTTATTTGCCATTGAGTCGGCCCCAACTCATAGCGACCCCTCCTTGGGTTTCCGAGGCAGTATCACTACGGAAGTAGGATTTCCCAGCTGCCATCAAATCACTTTCAACTCATGGCAACCTTATGTACAACAGAACAAACTGTTGCCCTGTCCTACAGTCACACACATGTTTAATTCCATCATTGTGGCTACTGTGCCAATCCATCTCACTGAGGGTCTCCATTATCCTCACAGGTCTTCCATTTCACCACACATTATGTCTTCATCCGGCAATTTAATCCCTCCTGAAGACCATTCCAAAGCAATCAAGTCAAACTATGTTCTATTGGGTTCCATATGGTTTTCACTGGTAGTTTTTGGAAAGAGATCACCAGACGTTTTTTTCTGGATTTGTCTTAGTCTGGAAGCTCTGCTGAAACCTGGCCATTGTGGCTGACTCTACTGATATTTGAAATACTGGTAGCATAACTTCCCGCATCACAGCAACACACAAGGCACCCCCAGTATGACAAACCAACAGATAGGTGATGGATGCCAGCAAATGTTGTTAGTTGCCGTTGCCTTGTCTCTGACTCACAGCCACGTTATATATAACAGAATGAAATGTTGCCCAGTCCTCTGTCATCTTCATGTAAATACCTTCCCTTAATTATCATGCAGTTTGCAAGAAAGAAAGGATTCTAGTCTTCCGATTTCTGATCAGATATAATACCCCCATACTCCATTGTTAAACAAATACTTTATTTTAATAGAGTCATAAAGAGCAGTACTTTTAGCTAGATCCCAACTATTAAGACCAGAAGTTAAAGGAACAATTCAATATCTAGATAAATAAACTAAAGGAATATATAAAAAAAACTTAACTCTGAGTTTCTGCTAGAGTTTTATCTGAATATAAAGATAAGTGATGGTGGCTATCTGCTGGCTTGGGCTTTGAAGAGGGGAGTGGGTTTTGAGTTTTGTTCCATAGACTTATAGAGACAGTGGAAAGTAATTTTGAGATTTGAGGGTGATACACATATATGGCCTGATTCTTAAATGTTAGTAAGTAAGATGCGAAGAAATACTTTCCTTTTACATACTCTCCAGTTCCATCAAGTACTAGTTTCTTTTTCAACAGGATCAGTTTAAGACAGAGGAAATCTCATGACCTACTGACTTTGTTTTATGTCATGAGATAAAGAAAAAAGAATTGTTGATTTCATCAGTGTGATTCATATATTAGCCAGACGACTCAGGCTTCCTGTATTTTGTTTAACATTCCAAATGTCTTAGCAATACCTTATATACATTATTTTTGACATGAAGAGAAAGGCAATTCAATCCTCTCTCCAAATTCCCTTTATCTAGAAATGAACATTGGAGTTTTTCAGGAGTCAGAGGCTTATATGAGATATGATGGGCAGTTATACTTTCTCCCCACCTTTGTATATGGAAAATTTGAAACATGCTGAAAAGTTGAAAAGATTTTATGTTGAACAGCCATATAGCCACCAGCTAGATTCCACCATTAACATTTCACATTATTTGCTTTATCATGTATCTATCCATCTCTTAACCTTGTCCATTTATCAATCCATCCAAAACTTTTAATACATTTCAAAGTAAATCTAGATATGGGTACACTTTCCTAAAACCAGTCAGCTTGCATATCATTAACTAGAATTTGATATTTATTAATAGGTGGTTATGTTTTGAACTTAACTAGTTTAGAGCTGTTTAACTGAAAAAAGTATGTATGAGGAGAAGAATCTTCGTCTTAATATCTCGTGCTGCTGTAACAAATACCACAGGTAGGTGGCTTTAACAAACAAATGTATTTTAGAAAGCTAGAACTCCAAATTCAGGGCAGGAAGGTTGGGCAATCTACTTCCGTAGTGATGTTGTTGTGTTGTTGTTATGTGCCGTTGAGTCAGACCCGACTCATAGCAAGCCGTCCTTGGGTTTCCGAGGCAGTATCACTATGGAAGTAGATTGCCCCATCGAAGTAGATTGCCCCATCTTCCTTCCAAGGAGTGGCTGGTGGGTTTGAACTGCCAGCCTTTTCGTTAGCAGTCAAGTGCCTTAGGCACTATGCTACCAGAGCTCCTTCCTAAACCCAAGGAGAGGTTGCTAAAAGTCCCATCTGAGTCAACTGGCAAATAACAACAACAAAGCTCTAGGGGAATTCTCTGTCTGTTGCCTCCTGGGGAAGGTCCTTATCTCTTTTCAACTTCCATTTCCAGGTTCCTGACAATCCCTTGATCTGTATCTTCCCTTCTGTTTGTGCTAGCTCCCTTGCCTGCTTAATCTGCTCTTTTAGATTTTAAGAGAGATTGATTTAAGACACACTCTATACTAATCAACGAAGAAAATCCTTTCCCAAATGGGACTCTAACCTTAACTTCAGGTTGTTGTTGTTGTTGTTATTTGCCATCGAGTCAGCCCTGACTCATAGCAACCCCTCCTTGGGTTTCCGAGGCAGTATCACTACGGAAGTAGGATTGCCCAACCTTCCTTCCAAGGAGTGGTTGGTGGGTTTGAACCACCAGCCTTCTGGTTAGCAGTCAAGTGCCTTAGGCACTATGCTACCAGAGCTCCAGGTTAGGGTTAAGATTTGCATGTATTTTGGGGCAGGAGGGTGGGTTGGTGACACACAGTTCAATCCATAAGAAGCTGTCAAATGTAGACATGCTTGACGGTTGGCTAGAAAGAAGTAGCTTCTTCTTAGATTAGTAATAAATCAAATCTACTGCTATGCCTTTCATTTATTCTCACCATGCTAAACACTTTATGTATACTGTTTGATTTGATCCTTACAACAACTCTGTAAATTTCTTTTTTAACCCTCACTTTACTCAAGGAAATTGAGGTTTGGCCAGGTTAAGTCACTTGCCCAAAGTGTACAGCAGGGCCAAATTTATGTCACATGTGTTGAACTTTAAGACTTTTTTTTTTTTCAACCAACATCATGATAATGGGGGAAAAAAAATTCTCTTGTTTGTTTAAAAATATCTTTGAGATCTAGATCATGTTTTCAAAATTACCCAAATATAACCTCTATTTTCTCACAGTTGCAAATTTGGTACTCAGAAAGGTTTTATTAAAAGTTTTTCTTTCATCAGGCAATATAAAAACCCCAAACCAAACCCACTGCTGTTGAGTCGATTCCAACTCATAGCCAACTTATAAAACAGAGTAGAACTGCCTCATAAGGTTTCCAAGGCTGTAATCTGTGTGGAAACAGACATCTTTCACCCACAGGGTGGCTGGTGAGTATGCACTGACCTTTTGGTTAGCAAGCCAGTGACAAAGCACTGTGCCACCAGGGCTCCTTAGATAGAAATAGTGCAACTCAGTTAATTTGTGCTTTCATTTCTTTTGTTATAGACTGATACTAAAGTATTTGGGCTTATTTCTAGTATCAAACTTATTGTTCAGAATTATACTTATTTCTAGTATCTTAATTTTTCCCTATTGATATATGACAGAGTAAAGATGTTTTATCTATTTTTAAAACTGTTCAAAATTTGTGGTTGAGATTGCTGAGTTACACTATTGTTATAAATACCAACTTAATAGCCCTTGTTTAGCCATAAATATTCCTAAGGAAAGCACTGCTTATATTGTTGTTGTTGTTGTGTGCCAGTTGAGTCAAACCCGACTTATAGCGACCCCTCCTTGGGTTTCCGAGGCAGTATCACTAC
>NW_006921758.1:5576266-5578430 GCF_000298275.1 Orycteropus afer afer | reverse complement strand
TTGAACCACCAACCTTCTGGGTAGCAGTCAGATGCCTTAGGCACTGTGCTCCCAGAGCTTCTTAGCTATTATTATGCTAACATATAATTATTATGTTGTTTAGCTTATGTTCCTTGAACATACTATGAATTAAGATACCAAACAATAATGTCAAGTAAGTCTTGTAAGAGGTGATATATACTGTTTATACTGGTCAATAAATCAAAGGCTTCATGCTTTAGTATTTTGCCAAGAATAATCAAGTATATATTTTTGTTGCACATAGAGAGAATTATGTATATTCTTTCATTCTGCCCTATATTAGAGCCCTGTGCTTGTATCAGGATTTATAATCTTATGCAGACCCCATGTATTCTTCCATATATATTCAATATGCATTTTTTTAAAAAAAATTTTAATGAATTTTATTGAAATATAATTTATGTACAATGAAATACACAAAACTAAAGTGACATGGGTCAGTGCATTTTTTTTTTTTGCAGTGTTCCTTCCCCTCCCCTCCCACCCCGTAACCAACACAGAAAATTCCTTTCCATATATAATCCTTTCCTTGACATTTTACAATAATCAACTAATACTGTATTTGTCCTTCTGTGATTGACTTATTTCACTCAGCATAATGTCCTCCAAGTTTGTCAATGTTATGCGGTGTTTGCAGAGTCTACATTATTCTTTAGGGTTGCATAGTATTCCATTGTGTGTCTGTACCACAGTTTGGTTATCCATTCTTCTGTTCATGTGCACTTAGGTTGTTTCCATCTTTTTGCTCTTGTAAATAGTGCTAGGATGAACATGGGTGTGCATATATCTGTTCTTGTCCTGGCTCTCACTTCTTTGGCTATATAACTAGTAATGGGATTGCTGGGTCAAATGGTATTTCTAATTCCATTTTAAGGAAGTGCTGTACTGTTTTCCACAGTGGTTGTATCATTTTACAGTCTTACCAGAAGTGGATGAGAGTCCCAGTCTCTCCACATCCTTGCTGTTGCTGTTGTTGTTATGTGCCATTGAGTCGGACCTGACCCATAGTGACCTCTCCTTGGGTTGCCGAGGCAGTATCACTATGAAAGTAGATTGGCCCATCTTCCTTCTGAGGAGTGGCTGGTGGGTTTGAACTGCCAGCATTCTGGTCAGCAGTCAAGGGTGTTAGATACTATGCTACCAGAGCTCCCACATCCTTGCTAGCATCTGCCATTTTCTGTCTTGTTGAACTTTGCCATTAGTGCTGGGGTGAGATGGTATCTCATTGTCATTTTGATTTGCATCTCTCTAGCTAATAATCACGAGCATTTCTTCATGTATTTGCTGGCTGCCTCAATATCCACTTTGGTGAAGTGTCTATTCATGTCTTCTGCACATTTTTTAATTGGATTGTTAATCTTTTTGTTGTTGAGGTATTGGAGTTTTTTTTTATAAATTTTGGAGATAAGTCCCTTGTCAGATATGTAATTATCGACAGGTATGAATTTGTTGCTGTCATTTTGTTATGGGATTTTTCATGGTATGGATTTCTTTGTTTCATATAATTTTTCTGTGCTGCACTTGTTTTGTTTATGAATCGTGTTATCACTTCCTTCATTACTATTGTTTTAATATTTGCTAAATATTTGTGCTGGTCCTCTTTTTTATTTTGTTGTGAAAGTTTATCTTTTTTCTCTGAGGTTACCCTGTTATTTATAATTTCTTCCCAAGTTGAAAACAGTCCATTCTATCTTGTAGTTGTCTTGACTTCCCTACCATTTAGAGATTCTATCACTACACAGTTTTTTCCCTTTTTTTGGTTTGCAATTGTCTTCATTTATCTATTGATTTCTCTGATTCCCTGTTTACAATCTTGTAGGCTTATTTACTTTGGATACTTCCATACCTGGGTTGGTTTCTGGGTTATGTCACCATGTTTGCTAATGGTCAATTGTTTGCTGTTGTTAGTTCTCTGTCCAAAGGACTCCCTTTAGCATCATCTAAGGTTGGTCTATAATAAAAAAAGGAAGAAGGAAGAGGCCGTCCACTTCTGAAAGAATTGGCCAGGGAAAACCTTATGAATAGCAAAGAAACACTGTTTGATACATTACCGTGCAACTTTAGGAATAGTCCGTTTAGGCTAAAAGGCTCGCAAAATAGGATTGGGAAAGAGCTGCAACATCTGAGTAAACCCAGCCTTACT
>NW_006921758.1:5567941-5573516 GCF_000298275.1 Orycteropus afer afer | reverse complement strand
GGTGCGGGATCGGGCAGTGTTTCGTTCTGCTGTGCATGGGGTCGCTATGAGTCGGAAACGACTCGACGGCACTTAACAACAACAACAACAAGGTTGGTCTGGTTTTTAACAAATTTCCTTAATTTCTGCTTATGTAGAAATCTCCTAATTTCACCATCATATTTGATGGTGAATATAACTTTTGCAGGGTATATAATTTTTGGTTGGAAATTTTCTCTTTCAGGGTTTTATATATACCATCCCATTGTCTTCTCGCCTATGTGGTTTCTGCTGAGAAATCTGAGCTTAGTCTTATTGGTTGCACCTTGTAGGTAACTTTCCATTTTTCCCATGCTGCTGTCATGATTCTTTCTTTGTCTTTGGTTTTGGTGAGTTTGATGATGATGTGTCTTGGTAATTTTCTTTTGGGATCTATCCTGCTTGAGGTTCGTTGGACTTCCTGAGTGGATATATTCTCATCTTTTCATCATACCAGGAAAATTCTCTTCCAACAATTCTTTGACAATTTTTTTCTGTGGTTTTATTTGTCTCTTCCTGTTCTGGAATTTCGATTACACATAGGTTATTCCTTTTGATGGTATCCCACATGAACCTTAGGCTTTCTTAATTTTATTTTGATCTTTTTTATGATTCTTCCCTTTCCAAAGAAGTATTGAGGTATTTGCTTTTAATCTCACTAATTCTGTCTTCCACTGATTCAATTCTACTCCTTTGCCCATTCAATGTGTTATCTATTTCTGAAGACTTAGTATTAATCTTCTGAATTTCTGTCTGTAGGTTTTGTATCATTTCTAATTTTTCATTTGTTTTGTCATTTTGTTCTTGGATTTTCTTTCAAAATTGTTCTAGGATTTTCTCTGTGTTTTCAAACTTAATTTTGTCAGTGATTTCCTTGATCTATCTCTCAATTCGTTGAAGGTACCTAGATTTAATTCTTTTGAATTGCTTATCAGGGAATTCCAATGCTGTGTCTTCCTCAGGGATGTGTTTTGGGTCTATATCCTGGTCCCTTGTTTTTCCTGCTTTATCTTGCTTCTTTGTGTGGACTGTGATGCTGTGTTATCTCTGAGGCATTGTGACTTTTTTGTGTTCGTATTTAATTGGTGATTGTATATTGGAGTGACTTGCCCATAATTTTCGTTTTCTTTGAATATTATCTACATAACCAGGGTACTATGCTCTATTCGCTAGTTGGCAGCACTTACACACTTATACACTCACCACTTGTCTCCTTTCCCATTGTCTGCCTCCTGTATGTCCCTGCCATCCTTGACAAAGGGCGCCTATTCTTAGGCCCCTGGAATCTGAATGAGAATGCTGTCACTTTAAATATCCAAAATGACCACCACACATAAACAATCAAAATGGCTGCGCCCTCCAGAGAGCCAAAAGTGCACGGCTCAGGTTGTCTCCTTCCTTGCTGTTTCCCTTCCTAGTAATAGGCCGCCAGCACAGTCATCCCTGGAGACCTTGATGACCAGTACTGATCTTTAGGTCAATTCTCAGGTCCCAACACCACTTGGAAATATTCAGGCTGTTGGTCCTGTCAAAGTATCTGACAGTCCACTGCTCTGACCATCTCCATACTCACTGTTTTTGTTCAGGTTTTTCCACTCGCTGGTGCTTAATCCATTTCTGTATACTTCCTTTCAAAGTTTAGGTCTTCAAGATTATCTTCTGTATCTCTGTCAACTTGTTTCTATTTTCTTTGTTGAAGAGGATCTGTATAGCTTGTCTGCCTATTCCATCATCTTACTGGAAGTCCAATATGCTGAAGATTTTTAAGGGAGTAAAAGATTCATCTATTTTAAAATAATTGAAATACTCTTGATTTAAAGATGTCTTTTTCTTTGCTATTGAGTGTGTCAGCCTTGGGAATGAGACCTTAAACAAGTTAAGCTAATTCTTTTTGAAAAAAGTGTTAGCCCACTTTTTAATAACCAAAAATGGAGCCTGAAAAGTTTTTCATGATTCATCTGTTTCAGCAACTTCCTTTATCCTTGCCACCAGAAGAAGCAGTTTTCCCCAGAGTTAATCTTCTGCCAGAAGCCTCAAGTTTGACTTCTTGAAATCTTAGAAGTGCTCATTTCTAAAATAATTAATTAAGAAAAAATAAATAAAATGTGTAAGACTTTAAGTTTCTGCTAAGACTCACATTCTTCCAGAATAGTCTGTCAACAATAGCAGTGTTCATAATAATGATTGTGAGAGAGAAATAATTAACTTTAAGAATTGTTCTTCATCTTCATGTTTACTAAGAAGAAGGATGGCTTATTCCTGTTGACAGCTTAGTCCATGTTGAATAAACAGGGGACCATATTTGGAGTACAGCATGTGAAATTGGAAGGAGCAATGTTTCAAAAGAGAATACTGAGAAAATAAATATACTGATAGTTGTAATCAGACATAAATAGGGCAAACATCTGTTTGCATTTATACACCCTCATATCAAGCTTCTAGAAATATTTAGGTTATATTACATAGGTAATAAGTACTAGATCCAGTCTATGACCTTGACCACTATACATACCGCCTTCAGTGAGCTATATTTCCATAGTATTAATACTGTTCTAAAAAGTCCTTCTTTTACTCTGAATCCCAGTTATCCCAAGGTCAAAATTTTGGCATGCACGTTTTTGCCTAGATTTTTGGATAGTTGAAACATCTACCACCTTTCTGAATTTTCTCTTACCTTTTCCTCACCATCTTGATAAAAGAGCTGAAAGTACTCACACTAACTTGAAAATGTATGCTTTGTAGTGTTTTCAACATTTTTTGATACTCAAAATTTTTTCATGGCCAGATTTCTTTTCAATACTATTCATTAGAAAAATGTCAATTAGCTTATATAGGTTTATGATTTTCAGGTAGTGCTGTAATATTTTTCAGGAGAAACAGTTGAATTATGGTATTCTTTCTTCTTAAAAAGTTTTTAGCCATTATCTTAAAAAATTGCCAGCACTCTAATATTGTTTCTCAGTGTTTCTGTTCTATCTCCTGGTTTGTTGTGTAGTGTCTGGTGTTTTAAAAGCTAACAAGAGGTCATCTGAGGTACAACAATTTGTTTCTGTCCACCTGGAGCATGAGAGAAAGAAGGAAAGTCAGCAATCAGAGGAAATCAAACATGTTTCTGTTTACCTCTATAAGCAACTATGTTCTTTGCCATGATACCAGAGAAAGTGAATGATGCCCAGCTACCATTACTGAACATTTTGATCAAAGATTCTATATAACAGTCCTAGTCCAAAGGAGAGAAAATGTAGAACAGAATTTCAAATTTTCAATGGAACCATTGAGCCTGGATTAACCCCCAAATGCCCTGAGATAATCTTTAAACTGTAAACCTTAAACCAACACTGCCATGGGTTTCTTGGGTTCTCTTTGAACCAAAGAGTATAGTTTTTTTTTTTTTTTTAATTGGTAAATATGTCTTCCTTGAGTAATGTGCTCTTTAAAAAAAATATGTGGATTTGGCTGACAGCAACAGCAGCAGATGTTATATGGAGAGCTTAGGTGGCAGTGAATTTAAGATAATGGTGGTGGAATGATTCGGAATGGAATAGTGAGTATCATGGCACACTTTGGGGATGTAATCAGTATTGCTGAGATTTTTCTGTGAACATTGTTGAAATTATATATATTTGGTGTATATTTTCACCAGAATAAAAAAAAATAAACATTATTTTCTACTTTGAGAGTGTACTTTGAAGAGCTACAGATACTACTGTTGAAAAATTTAGGGGTTACTAACCAACATTATGAATCTGATTTTATTGTGACAATTTCTGTTACAAAAAATAAAAATGATAGTTAGTATAAAAAGCACAGTTTAATAGAAATAAAAAAATGAATAAGTAATTTTTTCCTCTTTATGAGCTGTATCAAATACAGTATCCCCTAAAAGCTACCATTAGAACTAAACATGCATTGTAATGAGTTCTAATGAATTGTTCTCTATAATGGCTGTACTGTAATTGTACTGGCAAGCCCAGATGACCTTTTGTTACTACTACTCTTTCATCAATGTCCAATTCATTCATCTTTATACCTAAGGTTTTTTCATTTTGTTCTTCTATGACAGAGAGTGGGCACATCTCATGTGTCTGTTTTTGAAGGCAAGAATTATAGACTTACTCCTGATTTACACTGTATGTAACAAATGTTTAGGAGTTAAAAGGAAATTAAGAAAAAGGAGATTACTACAGAAAAAGTATTTTGGTTACTGATCATATTGTCTAAATCTTGATTCTTTGAAGTTATGATCAAACATGAGCACATTTATAAAATGCTTCCTTGGGGCCAGCATAACAAAAAATGTGGTTGGAAAGTAATTGAGATTATACTGAGGACACTTGGACCAAAGACTTCTGCAGCTGGAATTGCTTAGAAGATTCTCACCAATGCTTAGAATATTTTTGCATGTTATACTTGAACATTGGGAGCTCTGGTAGCATAGTGGCTAAGGCACTTGACTGCTCACCAGATGGCTGGCGGTTCAAACCCATCAGCCACTCCTCGGAAGGAAGGTTGGGCAATCCTACTTCCGTAGTGATACTGCCTCGGAAACCCAAGGAGGGGTCGCTATGAGTCAGGGCTGACTCGAGGGCACATAACAACAACAACAACAACTTGAACATTGTTGATTTTAAGTTGATTGGTGCCACAAAGCATATATGATATCAAACCCCAAAAGATTAATGATCTAAATCTGAAGTCACCAAATGACTTAAAAGTTCAGTTTGTCAAAATTTAAATGATTTTCTGAGTCCTTTCATCACAGTTGACAAAAAAGTATCTTAAATAATTTTTCTTTTGGTATTAGAAGGACAACAAAGATGAGTTTATCTGTCTGTGAAGTTCAAGTTGTTGCCTGTGCCCTCATTTAACTGCCTACTACCTTTTAAAAGATCATACAGTACTTGAGTCTTCTTGGAAATACATCAATAACCAAACAATAAGAGGCACCAGGCAATCATTGCTATAAAATGATAAAGTTAATTAGAGAAAATGATAGGATAAAACTCCAAGTCAAAGCAATAGAATGTCATCTTTTCTCATATTTTTTAACCTTATAACAGAGGTCCTCTGCATTCACAACTTCTTAAATTATTTCTTTAATATCTTTATCATTCATTTAGAATAGGATTCAGAATTTTTAAAATGTTTTTGATTGTGGGTGAGTTGTAGTTTGTACTAGGCATTGTATAATTTAGCATGTTCATGTGTGTCTTCTACAAGTGTTCTTTCTAAAAGAAATTATACACTATTTGCAAAATTAGGACATTGATCTTAATTATTAAATTAATATCTTAGTTATGTGCAATTCTCTTAGGACAAAACACCTTTAACTTTATCTTTTGGCCATATCCATCTCCTGCAAAGTTTTCCTTCTTAAAAGTCTGCTTTGGATTATGTAACTTCCCATTTATTTTTTGTTGTTGTTGTTGTTGTTGTTATGTGCCGTCAAATCGGACCTGACTCATAGCGACCATTCCTTGGGTTTCTGAGGCAGTATCACTATGGAAGTAGATTGCCCAACCTTCCTTCTGAGGAGTGGCTGGTGGGTTTGAACCAC
>NW_006921758.1:5566080-5567816 GCF_000298275.1 Orycteropus afer afer | reverse complement strand
CCTACTTCCGTAGTGATACTGCTTCAGAAACCCAAGGAGGGGTCACTATGAGTCAGGTGTGACTCGACGGTACACAACAACAACAACAACAACAACATACCCTTCAGCTTAAAATACTACAGGAGGGCAATGAAGAGTGTATTTATGAATAACTCTCTCTCCAGTATTTTCTCAGAAAGACCAGTTCAAAGCTCCTAAGGCACTTGACTTCTAACCAGAAGGCTGGTGGTTCAAACCCACCAGCCACTTCTCAGAAGGAAGATGGGCAATCTACTTCCATAGTGATACTGCCTTGGAAACCCAAGGAGAGGTGTCTATGAGTCGGGTCCGACTCAATGGTACATAACAACAACAACAACCCAATAAAGAAACAAAATTAACATTGACTGTTAAAATCAAACCCATCTGGTTATAAACTGAAACCGTAAGATATCTCTTCACTGCACTTTGACTAGCTTACCTGTTTAACCAGTGCTATTTTCACTGATGTTCATCAGTTTATTTGCTCCCAAACTAGTTTATGCTACTAATACTCAACTACTGCAGTTACATAATTTAGTTGAACATTGCACAAACTCTTGAAATATGAGCAGGAAAATATCTCTGTTTCTATGAAAACTTGATTGAACGCTTTGAAAATCTTGGTGAAGGCAAAGTGAATGTAACACATATTTAGTTAGGTATAGGTGATATAACAGTAAAATATTTAAAGAACTGTAAAGATCAAAGAACTGTGCTGCAGTACAGATGTTTAAGTGACCTTCCTATCAGAGAAACAAATTGTGAATTAGAGATAATGCAGTATTGACATCGTTTATGTGCAAAAAATGGTGATGGGGAATACCTAACTAGGAAACCTACATGTTGAAGGATCTCAGCCCTTCATCAGAAGATTGGTGAGTGACTACATGAATAGTGAATGTTTCAAGTTAAAATTGAATGTTTATTATATTTATATTTAATTTGCTTAATTGCTTGTCTGCTTTAAGTGACTCTGTCAACTTCATTAACTGATATTTTCTTAACCAATTACCAGTTCTGGTCACATGGGTCAGAAGACTTGCTATATTAAATTTAGCCACAACCAATTTGGGGTACTATCAGACCTCCTTGTCTTTTCTAGTTTAATATAAAGTAATACAATGCAGTTAAACAGGTATATATGTAAAAAAAAAAAAATCCTATTTTTTTAAAAGAAGCTTAAAATGAATACTATTTATTCTATTTATAACATCTATTCTCAAATTCCCCAAACTTTCCTCAGATTCCTGGCTTGAACAATTGATTTCAGTGGACTAGTGAATACGTGGAAGCTCTGGTAGCATAGTGGCTAAGACACTTGCCTGCTAACCAGACAGCTGGCGGTTCAAACCCACCAGCCACTCCTGGGAAGGAAGGTTGGGCAATCCTACTTCCATACTGATACTGCCTCGGAAACCCAAGGAGGGGTCTCTATGAGTTGGGTTTGACTCAACGGCACATAACAACAACAACAACAGTGAATACATACTTTAACAAACTCCCCCAATTTTTTATTCCTACGGCAAGTAGGAAGAAGGAAGAGGCCATCCACTTCTCAAATAATTGGACAGGGAAAACCTTATGAATAGCAAAGAAACACTGTTTGGTACGTTACCACACACCTTTAGGAATAGTCCATTTAGGCTAAAATGCTCTCAAAATAGGCCTGGGAAAGAGCTGCAACATCTGAGTAAACCCAGCCTTACTCATATGGA
>NW_006921758.1:5561986-5563747 GCF_000298275.1 Orycteropus afer afer | reverse complement strand
CTGGAGGAAGTGCAGCCAGAATGCTCCTCGGAAGCAAGAATCGCCAGACTTCATCTCACCTATTTTGGTCATGTTGTCAGAAGGGACCATTCCCTGAAGAAGGATGTCATGCTTGGTAGGGTGGAGGGTCGACGAAAGAGGGGGAGGCCTTCAACGAGATGGATTGACATGGTGGCTGCGACGATGGGCTCCAGTATAACAGGGATTGTGGGGCTGGCGTGGGATCGGGCAGTGTTTCGTTCTGCTGTGCATGGGTTCTCTATTAGTCAGAAACGACTCGGTGGCACTTAACAACAACAACTAACAACAACAACACGGCAAGTATTGGAAGCACTGGATTATTTCTCATTGTCTCTTTAAATTTTACATAATTGACTACTTAATTGGAAAAGGAAAAATATTGTGTTGTTTTTGTGTCTAAAATTATTCACTATACCTGTGTGCTTTTCTCCTGCACTATAAAGAAACTTTTAAGAATGTTTTTAACCTACGTAGACATAAATATTTGTTTCAATTATAAACAATCAGAAAGTTGTGGCATAGAGAAATTCTCTCTGCTGCTTTGGGGTGTGTGTGTGTGTGTGTGTGTGTATTAAATGAGAAAATAAGGCTTTATCTGGGAACATATAGGAAAGAAAGAATCAAGTTCAAGTCGAGGATGAGAGAACTATGTTTTTGATGAAGAGGAACATATTCTGATACATGAAAGTTAAAAAAAAATGCAAAACATTGAAGCTAAATTATGCATAAGCTGGCCTGGATATAAGATACATCAAAATAAAATAAAAATTCCTTCTCAAAGTATAAAGTTGGAGCTAAGTGTGTCTGGCTGTTTTAGAGATAACCACTTCCCAACTTCTAGTGTAAAAGAAGAAGCTGGTGTTTATGTAAAAGAATCTGTGTAAAAGCCATATGGAGCTGTCTCTAATAAATATCTATTTAATCAAATGTCACTATGTTTTTTTTTTTAATGTTTTGTAGTTAGATGCAGAGAATGTACTTTTATTTCTTCAACAGCTGCTCTTTTTAAATGTGTGCAGCTGTAGTACAGATTTAATTGGCAGCAATTGCTTAATTTTTAGTCTGCTGTTTCCAATCTTTCAAAAGCTGTTTCATGTTTCTTTGGAAGGGAAAGGCTGGATTTCTTTTTCCTAGAAAGTGAGGAGTATGCTCTGAAGTAGGAATTAAGCAAATAAAAGTTTCTGCCTGATTTCTTAAAACACAAAAATACTATTTCCCCTCCTTATAGCAATACTTTCTTAGACATCAATTTCAGATCATACCAACAAGGGGATTTGATGCCCATACATCAGTCTTCTCAAAGCTCCCAAAACATTGTAAATGAAAAGAAAAAAAGTTCTTTCAAATGATCTGAAAATTATGAGGAAAAAGTCTATTGCTCATTAATTTTAAATGTTCTTTATTTTGAGAATAACCCAGCATCATATCCTTGTTGTTTGATTTGGAATTTTAACATTTTAATATATAAAGATACTTGTAACTTGATATATTTGATTAAATTAACTAATAAAGTGCATGTTGTCTTCTCCCTACTCCTTATGTTACTATGTTTCTACACTAATATTTCAAAATCTACTCTTTTAATTAGTTGCTATAGAGAAGTCATCTTTTTGTTTTGTTTTGTTTTTTGAAACTGCATTTTTTTATTGTGATTTGGGTAAAGATTTACAGAGCAAATTCACTTTCCATACAGCAGTTCACATATACTTTGTCTCATGTCATTGACCACAGTTTACCACA
>NW_006921758.1:5546925-5561886 GCF_000298275.1 Orycteropus afer afer | reverse complement strand
ACTCCTGCCCCCTGAGCTTCTCCCTGTGCATAAGGAGCCCTTCTTTCTCAATGATTGAGAGAAGTCATCTTTTTCCACGCCTTAACTTCAATCTTTTTAAAACCTAGGGGAGAAAAAAAAAAATTGGAGGGAAGATAACCATTAATATGATGGTATCTAGTATTTATCCTAGCTTTAACATCTTTTACTTCTCATAACCTTATCTTTTACTTCTCATAGCCTTTCATCCTCCAAATAAAACTATGAATGTAGATGTACAGAAATTTAAAACTTGATATAAAAATTGGGCAATACACTTAAATCTTTCTTCTTATAAGACTTGTTTGTTGTTGTTAGGTGCCGTCAAGTCAGCTCTGACACATAGCAACCCTACATACAACAGAACGAAACACTGGCAATCCTGCGTCAGGCTCACAGTCCTAACTATGCTTGAGCTCCTTGTAGCCACTCTGTCAGTCCATCATGTTGAGGCTCTTCCCCTGTTTTGCTGATTCTCTACCTTACCAAGCATGATATCCTCCAGGGACTGGTCCCTTCGGACAACATGACCAAAGTATATAAGATGAAGTCTGGCTATTCTTGCTTCCAAGGAGTATTCAGTTGCACTTTGGTGTAGTGGTTAAGGCCTTTTTGGCTGCTAACCAAAAAGTCAGAGTTTTAAATCCACCAGCCATTCCGCAGAAGAAAGAAGAAGCAATCAGCTTCCGTAAAGATTTACATCTTTGGAAACCCAGTGGGGGTCACTATGAGTCAGAATCAACTTAATGGCAATGAGTTTTCTTCCTTATTCTAGAGAGCTCTGAATGTGGAGGCCGGCCAAGGGAAGCCTCACAGCTTACTTGTTCCTTCACTCTTCCCATATACACGTAACTCATAGTTCAGCCATGAAGTTTTTGTTTTTCTAAGTTACTTCTTCTCTATGGAGTGTTTCCAAGATCTCCATGCATGTCAACTGTTACCTAGTTAATTCTTTGATTCCTTACATAGTAGATAGTTCAGATAGAATTCTGTCATCAGTGTAAATTGTTATCTCCCTCCTGGCCAACCCTAGTTATACTTATACCATTGTTGCTCAGGTTAAAAGCTAATAATGAAATTGTTTCTAAGATTACATTGTAGCTTTCCATCACTTAAACTTTTTTTTATGCTTAATGGTAGGAAGGAAGCTGGTATATAATTTAGTAGCCTATGTAGTCTGTTCTAATTTTTATTATTTTTTTTCTTTAACATTTGATTTTAGTTGTTGCTTGTTATAACTATAACCCACTCATAATAAATTATGTAAAAGAATAAATACAGGTATAGCTCTGTATCTTCTCCAAAGCTAATGAATTCCACCCCCACCCTCCCCATCCCCCAGTTTCCAGTCTTTTGTCTAAGGAGAAATGTGATTTTTACTTTACCTCTTGGTCTCTGCAGGAAAGGGTTCTCTCTCTAGCTTAATGTGCTTGTTTTTTCTCACATTAAGGTTGATATTTACTACTGGATAATAGCCTCCTTTTTTGTTAATCATTTTAGAAAACTTTTGAATTTTCTTTAAAGCTTGGTTTGATCTTTAACCTTTTTTTTTTCCCCTTTATTCCACTGTCCTGTTTTATTTATATGATATCTAAGGTAAAACATGATTTTTGAATTATGTTTTTGAATAATCTTACAACTTAAATGTTTTGAATAATCTTACAACTTAAATGTCTGAGAGTAAAATGTGGTATGACTGGTGTTATGGAAGCATCGTTAATAATGGTAATTGATGTATTGAAGGACCAGAATATTCAGTTGTGATTTGTATTTTAAATTTAAAAAAAAAAAAAAAAAAAAAAAACTGCTTTTCCTTCACAGATTTATTTCTGCTGCCCTTTTTCCCTGGTGTGTGTGTGTGTGTGTGTGCATCTGTGTGTATGTGTTGATGGAGGATGAGTTGAGGAAGAAAGAAATGAGTCTAAAGAAAATGTCTTGGTCAGTCTGGTGGTGTAGTGCCTAAGGCATTTGACTGCTAACCAGAAAGCTGGCGGTTCAAACCCACAAGCCACTCCTGGGAAGGATGATGGGGCAATCTACTTTCATAGTGATACTCCCTTGGAAACCCAAGGAGAGGTTGCTGTGAGTTGGATCCCGCTTGACAGCAGTGAATTTGGTTTTTTTTTGGAAGGAATATTAAAGATTTAGCATACCATATTGAGATCATGTGTAGTATATGAAATCACACACTGAAATAATTCTAAACCATTGTTTTATTCCATTGTTTGCTTTTCATGGTGCCATTTTTTCTTACTCTGATTGGAATAAAAGGAAAAAGTATTCATAAAACATATTAATTTATTCAGTAGGAAAATGGACAGAGATTCATAATGATACATAATAGAGTCGACTTTCTGTCATCTATGTGTTGATGTTAGTATTTTTTGAACATTGTTGTTGTTGTTGTTATTATGTGCTGTCAAGTCAAATCTGACTCATAGAGAACCCTCCTTGGGTTTCCGAGGCAGTATCACTATGGAAGTAGGTTGCCCAACCTTCCTTCTAAGGAGTGGCTGGTGGGTTTGAACTGTTAGCCTTCTGGTTAGCAGCCAAGTGCCTTAGGCACTATGGTACCAGAGCTCATAAGTCATAACTATTTGTTTGACTATAGTTTACACAGAATCACTTTCACTTTCTTTATAACCTGTAATATTTACTTCCCTTTTTCACACTTATTTACTTGTTGTTATGTGCTGTCAAGTCAGACCTGACTCATAGAAACCCCTCCTTGGGTTTCTGAGGCATTATCACTACGGAAGTAGATTGCCCAACCTTCCTTCCAAGGAGTGGCTGGTGGGTTTGAACCTCCAGCCTTCTGGTTTGCAGTCAAGTGCCTTAGTCACTAAGCTACCAGAGCTCCTACTTATTTTCTTATTACTTTTTATTTTTAAGTATTATTATTTATTACTATACTAATTTTACAGCATCTGTTCTCCTTTTTAATATGGCAGACTATAGAGTACAAAGATTATTTATTTAAAATTTTTCTGGACTAGAAAAAAGTACTGTAAATCCAATAAATTTAGATAGAGTTCTTTAAAACAACTGAGGAGACTGTGGTCTGACTAACTGAATTAAATATTTTTCTATATTAATACTTAGGAGCTCTGGTAGCATAGTGGCTAAAGCACTTGACTGCTAACCAGAAGGCTGGCGGTTCAAACCCACCAGCCACTCCTCAGAAGGAAGGTTGGGCAATCCTACTTCCGTAGTGATACTGCCTCGGAAACCCAAGGAGGGGTCGCTATGAGTCGGGGCTGACTCGACGGCACACAACAACAACAACAACAACAACATTAATACTTGGACATCACTGCTTGAGGTTTAATTTGTATTTCACTACTTTCAAATAAAATCCCACTCTGAATTCTTATTTTAGTCTCTTTCTAGTAGGCTTTTAAGAATATATTGCTTTAACTTTTATATTGAAGTAGTGATTTATTCATTGGGATTAACAATTCCAAGTTCCTAGTATATATGTCCTTCATGCTTCTAAAAATGAAAATATGGTAAGTATGGTGTTTTAGATATTGGCTACTTTTATGTGGTTCACCCAATCACAGATTTAGATACAAGGGCAGAGACTCTCAAGGATTACTTTAGGTTTCTTAGTTTGTTTTTTGTAACTTCCCCCCTACTCCAATTGTTGAATTAATCCAGGTTTATTGAACAAATATTAGAAAATACAAGAAAATGTATAGGTAAGAGTACCACAATAAAGTTAATCATAAATTTCATTAGTGCATGTGTCTGCCTATGAGTGAGTGTGCTTGTGCATATGTGTAGAGTTAAAGAATAATTTTTAAAAAAGTAAATCAAAACTCATACAAATATGTAGTAAAACATGGCAATGATTTTATTTAATAGATAGATTAATGAGGAAACTGATAAAGTGTTAAAAAGTCAGAGTATCACATATTTATTATCAGATAAGGAATGCTGAATGTCATAGTATCTAATTTACAAATAGATATAAATCTGGTCAGTATCAACAGGCAATAATCAGTTGTATTTAGCAGATACAATATGCATTTCTGTTACTATCAGTTGTCTGATTAGAGCAGCCACTAATTTGTCTTCTTTTATTTTGTTCAAAGTCTTTCATAAATTTTTCATGTGGTGCTTTGTGTTCATATTTATTTCATTTTTACCAGTTGAAATCATGTTTTTACATTTTTCTACCTAAACATAATATAATTGAAAATGAAACAGTGATCTGTATTCCTTCCCACTAGCATTACTACTATCCACATAATTATTCCTGAAAATGAAATGTATAAACATATGAAACCAAACAAAACGAATAAAATCAAAACTTACTTCTACCTTGTGCTCTCTTTCCTTTATTCTGAGAGAGGTAGTCCATCTTCCCTCACTTTCTACCCTCTCAGTTGCCCTACCCCTCTTTCTTGTGCTCTTAACTTTTCTTACCCACTTTATAATCCATTGCCATCAAGTCAATTCTGACTCATAGCCTACCCCCATTGAGTTTCCAAGGCTGTAAATCTTTATGGAAGTAGGTTACCTCATCTTCCTCCCATGAAACAGCTGGTAGGTTTGAACCTCTGACCTGGTTAGCAACCAAATGCCTTACCCACTGTGCCCTAGCCCCTATCACCAAACTGCTACTCCCACAGCCTTCTCTTATCCCCTCCCTAGTCAGCCTAATCCTGATTATCTAGTACAGTTTATAATGCCAGAAAGATCATCTCAGAAGTGAAGAAGTGAATGTGTTACATTCAGTGTTGGTGAAAAAGAATTCTTGAAATTTATCTATTAAGCTTCTATTTAACTACTAATTGCAAAATTTCTCCAAATTACTCTGATCTTTATTCACCTTTTTTAAGATTCAAACCCACGAGACAAATAACCTCTTTTTTAAAGAGCAGGCTTTTAAGACAATTGCCTTTTTAGCTTGTAAGAAGCCATTTAAGGTACAAGTATTGGTTTCTGCCCTTCTGGAGGAAAGATGAGTGAAGAAAATAAAAAACTCATGAAGACAATTGTTGTTGTTGTTGTTTTGCCGTCGAGTCGGCCCCGACTCATAGCGACCCCTCCTTGGGTTTCCGAGGCAGTATCACTACGGAAGTAGATTGCCCAACCTTCCTTCCGAGGAGTGGCTGGTGGGTTTGAACCGCCAGCCGTCTGGTTAGCAGGCAAGTGTCTTAGCCACTATGCTACCAGAGCTCCCATGAAGACAATTAGTCCGAAGAATTAATGGACCATGTGAACCTTAGCCTTAACAACCTGAGACAAGAACTAGATTATGCCTGGATACCACTACTAACTGGTCTGAAAAGGATCACTTTAGAAGGTCCTGGATAGAGTGGGAAACAATTGTGGAACAGAACTCAAAAACCATAAAAAAGACGAGGATTACTGATTGGATACAGATTGGTAGAACCCCAAGACTGTAACTTTTGGTCACCCTTCAGACTTGGGACTGAGCTCACTCAATTTACAGTCAAACAATAGTCAGGTCGACAAGGTGAACAATAACTCAGAGAAGGTACACACTCCTTGGAACAATCAACCACTGGAGATCAAAAGGATAGCATTTGCCCAAGAACAAAGTTCAGAAGGCAGGAAGGGTTAGGGTAGGAGGAGGAATGGAAATGAGAAACTCAGGGAGGAAATAGTAGTGATGTTACATTGAAGGGATTTCGATTAATGACATGAAACAAAACATGTGTGAATTGTTGAATGGAAAACTGACTTGCTTGGTCTGTAACTTTCACCCAAAGCACAGTTAAAAAAAAAAAAAAGAATTGGCTTT
Source organism: Orycteropus afer afer (assembly GCF_000298275.1). Lineage (NCBI taxonomy): Eukaryota > Metazoa > Chordata > Mammalia > Tubulidentata > Orycteropodidae > Orycteropus > Orycteropus afer. The sequence goes on along the minus strand of NW_006921758.1, from coordinate 5,556,092 downwards.
TTAAGCACTGAATTTAAAATGTTACTTGCAGTGTATGGTCACATTGTTTTGTCCAAAGTATCCAGCATTAAGGTGATACTTTGTATTTTAATAATATTTTTAACTAGTAAATTCTTCAGGATTCTACAGAGAATTTCTTTGCTAAATGTAACACAGAATCTGAATATGGTTGTTTAAGGAGTTCATTTCTATTCTTTTAAGTATACTTTTAAGTATAGAACTTTACTAACGGTTGTTTTCATTTCAATATTTCTTTCCTTCATTAAGGATTTCACTTTTCATTTACACTTGAGTACATGGGAAAGAGGAGGGAAGCATTCATTTATGTATTTTCTAGAGATTAATACAGACAATTCCTGCTCAAGATTTAGCTAGCTGTTATCTACAAAGTCAGGGTAGCATAGCTTGCATGCTTGGCAGTCAGCCCCTGACAATATGAAGTATTGTGGTGGGCGTGAAGAATGATAGCCTCCCTAATGCCATAGAGTTATTACCATTTTCATGGAAAAAATAAAAAAGTTCTTTGGTGTAAGAAAACTACTGCATCTCTAAAAATAAGACAAAGCAACCGTTAGTATTCTATGTGCATACCACATACTTACATGAAAGAATAGCAAGTCATTGTGCACATCATTACTCATCTTTGTAGAGGCAGGTGAATAATCTATGCCTAAATATACTAATGATTAACTGATCTATCTTATATACAACCATATATGATCATAAGTTAAATCATTTAATTAAAATGTATAGTTAATTTTTATTCTCATCTTACTTACAGACTCAATACCTTTATTCTAGGAAAAGCAGGTCTGAAAATAATGTTCACTGATTTACAGGGTGATGACAGATGGGTCTTAGGCCAGGATAATGCTGATGGCTTGGGACATTGATTGTTAGCATTTACACTCCAATAATGAATGACCTGAATTTTTCCCAAATGTTTGCTCAGGAAATACAGGGCTGTGGAGGCTTTGACGTCATAGAGCAAAAAGGATTTGGAGCCCTAGTGTATTTGCTGCTGGCAGTCATTCATTAGTAAATCCTTGGTAGGAGAGTTGGATTTGAGTGACATCTGGAGGCCTACGGTTATGGGAATTCTGGGTTTGCAATTTTTTCTAGTAAGTCATATTTTTGGCTTTTAGAAACTATCACAATGGTAATGGATGGATTTAACAGTTCATATTGAGAAGAACTGAAAGAATGAAAGAAATGAAGAAGAAAGATTGGTCTATCTGAATGAATTAATTAATGTGATGTTAGGTGCTAATATAAAAATTACTTGAGTTATATAGACTTCAAGGATATGTATTCATTATTAATTACCATTTAAAAATGAAGATTGAAATTTACTTTACCTATCAAGAAAAATTACAACAGTTTTTCCTGAGTATTCAAGAAGAAAAGCAAACATTCCAAAGGATCTGGCTATGAGACAGACTTGTTAATGTGGAATTCCATTTTCTTGCTACATGCCATCATAATATGGGAAGCTCAGTGTGAGTATTGGAGTAGTGTGGGGACCTTAGGTTTGCAGCATGGTAAAGGGGAAATAGAAGGCTTCTCATTGTAGTTGAGCAGAACAGTGCATGGTTAATGAGATTGAGATGTGACTTAATTTCCACTAAATCTATGGCTATTGAGTTGTTTGTGATTCATAGCAATCATATAGGACAGAGTAGAACTGCCCCATAGGGTTTCCAAGGCTATAATCTCTATGGGCACAGAATGCCATGTTTTTCTCCTGAGGAACAGAAGTTCAAATGACTGACTTTTCGGTTAGCAGTCAACCACATTGTGGCACCAGGGTTCCTTTATATAGACTCCAGTTCCTTATACAATATTGCTTATAGGTTTGATAATGCAGATTTGATGAAATTTAGAACTAATTTACTCTGTTGTACATTACTGATGTCCCGAAGGAAACTGTAAAGTCTGTTGTATATCAGAGTATATCAGAGGTATAATATTAAATATTTCTTTTTGTTCTTATCCCGTCAGAAGAGGTAATACCCACTATTTTTTTTTTGGTGCCTTATCAACAATTAAAAAAAATAAAACTCATTGCCATTGAGTCAATTCCAACTCATAGCAACCCCCGCTGGATTTCCAAGGTGATAAATCTTTATGGAAGTAGATTGCCCCATCTTCTTTCCATGGAGTTGCTGGTGGGTTTGAACCTCCAAACTTCTGGTTAGCAGTCAAATGCCTTAAGCACTGTGCCACCAGAGCTCCTTTATCATAAACAATGGGAGGGACAATTGTTTAATAATCCATTAATTTTTTTCTATTCAAGTATTTTTTTCGTTGACCATCAAGAGTGTGAAAATAAAATACTTCTATTTTAAAGAATGATTACCTATAATTTATCAGAAAACCTTGTAGTCAAAATTATGAAATAAAATTTGAAATACTAAGTGGATTATCTATTCTATAAGCATTATTCTATGGGAGTGCTGGTGGTGTAGTTCTATAGGTATATAAAATTTCTTTAAATACGTAGTCAGGAGGTTCGATAAGATGGTGGAACAAGAAGACAAACTGCACAGACCCTCTTCAACAAAGAAAAGAGGAACCAATTAACAAAGATGCAAATGATAATCCTGGACCCCTGAACTTTAAAAAGGAAGGATACAGAAGTAGACTAAACGCCAACTAGTAGAAGAACCTGCATGAAAACATCAAAAAAGGAGACATACAAACTGTGATCTGTCAGTGATCCTGACGGCATGGACAGCTTGGATGTTGCAAAGTGGAGTAAGGACCTAAGAATTAACTCAAAAGTCAGCCCTGCTAGCCAGGGACTGCACAGAGATCAAATGCACTAGTGGCTGGTGAATAAAAGGAGAAGCAGCGAACAGGTAGGCGGGCTGAGCTGTGGACTTTTGCCTGTTTTTGAATGTTTACAAGTGGTTTGACCATTTTTGATATTTAAAGCAACAGTGTTCTCCCAGATTCCAGGGACTTAAGAATAGGCTCCACTTGGCGGAAACTGCAAGAACATTCTGGACACAAAGGACTGTAAAGGTGCAATATTCCTCTTGTTTCTTTTCGACCTCATACCTCTTGGTGAATGGAGATGCAGCCATCCCTCACTCTCACCCACCTCCTGGGCTGGCAGGAATTCCATCCTAGTCTGTATGCTTGGACAGAGCTTGGGTTCCCTGCCCAACCCTGTCCAGAATTTTCTTTTTTCCAGTTTGTTTTTGTCTGTTTTAAAATTATTAAAATTATTACTCTTCTTCTTCTTCTTCTTTTTTTTTTTTTTTTTGGTCTTTTTTTGTTACTACTCTTTATTCTTCCCTTGCCAGGTTCTAGTTTTCAGCTTTTTCTCTCTTCCCTGTTCCCGGTTCCCATTTTTTTTTCTTTCTTCTTGTTCTCCCCGTTTCTTGTTTTCCTTTTTGTGTGTTTCCCATTTTTTCTTCATTATTCTCCTACCCTACCTCTTTTCTCTTATTGCTCCCTCCCCAGATGTTGAGGTTTTTCTTTTTCTTTTTTGGTGATTGCTCCTGTGTGTTTATGTGGTGTGTTTCTTGTCCATTTGCTTTTGCTTTTACTTTTCTTGATGGTTTTTTGATCATTGTTTTAGTCTAACTGAGTGGGAGACAGCAACTGGGCCCATACAATGCAACCACACCCTCACCTGCTGCAGCTCCACTTACTGAGTAAGAGCCACCACTTTCTTTTCCACCAACTGACCAGTGATAAATGACCACCAAGAAGAGCCTCACTCACCCTTAACTGCTCTTCACAAACAGCAGAGATCTAAATAAAACAATGTCACAATATTTTGAAGACAACACGCCATTATAGTGTACACAAAGAAAACATGATAAAGCAGTAGAAACAAGGGAGCAGGATACAGATGCAGAACATATCTGTGAAGAAGAGGCAGCATTGGAACTCTCTGATAAGGAATTCAAAATAATTATATTTAGGTATCTTCAAAGGATTGAGAGACAGATTAATGACAACACTGACAAAATTAAGGAAAATGCAGACAAAACCCTAGAACAATTTTGGAAGACAATACAAGAACAAAATGACAAAATAAATGAAAAATTAGAAATGATACAAAATAAACAGATAGAAATCCTGAAGATTAGTACTAAATTTTCAGCAATAGATAACACATTGAAAGGGCAAAGGAGTAGAATCAAATCAATGGAAGACAGAATTAATGAGATTGAAGACAAATATCTGGATACTTCTTTGGAAAGGGATCAATCAGAAAAAAGACCAAAGAAAAATGAAGATAATCTAAGGTTCATGTGGGATACCATGAAAAGGAGTAACCTATGTGTTATTGGAATTCCAGAACAGGAAATGAAAAATAAAACTACTGAGAAAATTGTCCAAGATTTGTTGGCAGAGAACTTCCCTGATATGATGAAAGATAAGAATATATCCATTCAGGAAGTCTAATGAACCCCAAACAGGATAGACCCCAAAAGAAAATCACCAAGGCATTTCATCATCAAACTCATCAAAACCAAAGACAAAAAAAGAATCCTGAAAGCAGCACAGGAAAAACAAAAAGTTACCTACAAAGGACAACCAATAAGAATAAGCTCTGATTTCTCAGCAGAAACCATGCAAGCGAGAAGACAATGGGATGGTATATATAAGACCCTGAAAGAGAAAAATTTTCAACCAAGAATTATATACCCAGCAAAATTGTCCCTCAAATATCATGGTGAAGTTAGGATATTTCCAGATAAGCAGAAATTAAGGGAATTTGACCAACTTTACAAGTAATACTAAAGGGGGTCCTTTGAACTGGGAAACAATAATAGCAAACAACAAGTGACCATTAATACACAAGATGACATAAACTAGAAACTAACACAGCTGTGGAAGTATCCAAAGTAAATAAGTGGTCAGAAGTAATAAATGGTATCAAATCCCATTGCCCTCATCCATTAATATTTACTCTTTAACATTTTACTGCATTTTCTTAGGAAATATAAAATAATAAAATTCAAATATTATAGAAATATAAAATATAGAAGTTTAAATTCCCTCCAATAATCCTACTTCTCAAATATAACTCCTATTAGTAATTTGATACATAGTTTTCCATTTTGAAAGAATGAAGAAGCAGTATTTTATGGTGGCTAGAGGAATGACTCTGGAACATGACTGCCTAGGTTTGAATCCTGTCTCTGCTCATACATTGTGTGAGCCAGGATCCTGGTGGGAAATAGCACAAGCAATCAAGGAAGTAGTAAGGGAAACAACAAGGGATGATGAGGCAATGGGGTTAGCAGGAAAGAGAAGCTATTATCACTTCTAGGTGGGAAGTACAACTAGAGGCAGCCATTACTGAAATGCAATGAGAGCAGCGACTGTAGGAAGGGCATGGGTTGAGAAATGCAGTCACTGTTGGATCACTGCATGCAGTGTAAGCAGGAGCAAGGCAGCAGGTGTGCTTATAAACACCCACTTCAACCTTCTTTCTGTCCCTCATCCCTTAATGGTTGTTCCCTTCAGCTGTATCCAAACAAGGTCCATGAACCCTGGAATCTAAGTGTGGTAATTTGTAGAAATTGATCTCCTTAGGGCAGAGAAGGAGGGAGGGGTGTTGGAGAGGAGGAAACACATGGAGAACTACAAGCACAATCATAAGCTGAATGATCTAAGGTATGTTCTTTACCTGTTACTCTATGCTTCAGTTTTCTCATTTGTTTATAGGGAAAATAATAGAACCAATAATACAGGGTTATTGTGAGGCTTAAATGAGTTTGCATACCAAACGTGTAGTCACATGCCACCTGGGTAGAAATCAGTTACCAAATATTATTAATAGTACCATGATTATTTTACTAATTAATTGAATATGCACTATACAATAGTTTGTGGTTTCTACTTCACATACAAAATGTTGATCATTTCTTTCTCTGGTGTGTGTGTGTACATATATATGGGATCTCTGGTGGCATAGTGCCTAAGGCATTTGACTGCTAACAAGAAGTCTGGTGGTTCAAACCCACCAGCCACCCCTCTGAAGGAAGGTTGGGCAATCTACCTTGGTAAAGATACTGCCTCTGAAACCCAAAAAGGGGTCGCTATTTATACATATATACATATAGATACACACGTAAGGAGCTCTGGTGGTGGTGTGGTTAAGCCACTGGGCTGCTAACGAAAAGGTCAGTAGTTCAAACCCAGTAGCTGCTCTGTGAGAAAAAGATGAGGCAGTTTGTTTCAGTAAAGATTTATGGCCTTGGAAAGCCCTACTGGGGTCACTGTGAGTTGGAATCAACTTGATGGCAGTGAATTAGACACATATACATATGTACATACAAATGAGCATACATACAAAAACATACATTTCTCATGCTATACACTCACATATACATACACCCCACTTTAAAATAACTTCTATGTATTCCATTGTATAGAAATAAAATGGTACATTAAACATTTCCATTTAAATGGAGATTTGGGCTATTTCCAGTATTTTACTATTATGCACAATGCTGTAGTAACAGCTGACCTCTTCACCCATAGTTTTGGATTCTAGAGAAGCAAGTGCATTTTGTGTATTTTGAGTCAGTAGATTAAATCATCTTCAGACCACTCTCTTGCAAGAAGGAATGTAAATGAGTGACATTGGTACAACTGTTCAGGAAGTGGCCTCAGTCTTTTTGTTTTCTAAGTCCTAACCCTGTTCACTTTTATAGAGAAAGAAAAGGTTTATAGATTTTTTTCCATGACCTTTAACTTTATTAAAGGACAGCTTTTTATTTTTAAAATATTATTTTCTTGGTACCATGTGTGCCTTGCATTTAGGTTTTATAGAGTTCATCACTGTATTGATAATTATGTGAACAAATTCAGGGGTAAATATTTTAATTAGTAGATTTCAATGTAATGAGGTCAAAGAAGTACAATTATGGGTGATTGACTGGTATCTCATGTTCTGTGTATGTATATCTTCTGTATATATTTTTAAATAAAAAAACATGTCTTGTGACTGTTTATGATTTGAGGTACATGTTATTTTGACCTTAGATATTTTCTGTCCTTATGTAAAGAATTATGAAGTAAATTTTACAAAATTCATTTGACTAAGTATGAAAGAAAAATGACATTCTTTTACCTCTCTCTTATTTTGGGGCAGAATTGGAGTGGAAAGCAACCTGTGTCAGTCTGCATTGAAATAGTTAAGAATATTTTGCTGTGTAGTGGAAAATTGAGACTGAGGGGAAAGAAGTTTTTCACCTGGTCTTTATTAAAGATAAACTGAAGCAAATTGAAAGAAATGTTTTAAATAATACTGCAAAACACTAGGGTTTACTGGCATTGGTGGCAATCTCCCCTGAATGCTGTTTCATCACGTCAGTGATTTAGTATCAACATGATTTGATATAAAGGGATCTTTCTACTTTATGTATGTATGTATGTGTGTATATATATATATATATATATATATATATATATATATACACCTTATGCATGAAATCATTCAGTTTGAGAATTATTTAACATGCATAGCAGAGAAGAGATCATTTCATACATTTCATCCAGTATACTTTGCCCTAAGCCTAACTGTTTGAAATGTTTTCATCTAATTCCTGCTTGGAATTCTGCTATCATATGCTGTTAATCTGTGTCTCTGGACTCAGGCCTGAGCCTTTATCCCTTGTCACTCATCATAATGTCCAACTACACTTGAAATACCTTTAGAATATTAGGTTTCTATAATTTGTAACCAGTACCTCACTGTAAAAAAGCTCTGGTGGTGTAGTGGTTAAAACATTCGGCTTCTAATCCAAAGGTCGTCAGTTCAAGTCCATCAGCAGTTCTGTGGGAGAAAGATGAGGTTATCTGCTTCCATAAAGATTTACAGCCTTGACGACTTCCAGTAACAACTTCCAGTAAGATGGAGGAATAGGCAGACAAGTGACATAGACTCTCTTCCACAAAGAAAAGAGAAACCAATTGACAGAGATACAGAAGATAATCCTGGAGCTCTGAGCTGTGAAAGGAACTATACAGAAGTGAATTAGCCACCAACTAGTGGAAAAACCTGAACAAAAACAGTGAGTAAGAGATGGTAGGAACTGTGGACTGTCAGCTACTCTGATGTGACCAATAGCCTGAATACTTCCAAGTGTCGTTGGGACCTGAGAATGACCTAAAGATCAGCCCTGGTCACCAGGGGCTGCAAGAATGACTATGCTGGTGGCTTATGACTAGGAAGCAAAACAGCAAGGAGGGAGACAACCTGAGCTGTTGACTTTCTGTTGTCTGGAGGGTGCAGCCATTTTGATTGTTTACACATGGCAGCCATTTGGGATATTTAAAGTGACTGAAGGTGCAGCCATTTTCAATGTTTACAAGTGGTGACCATTTTGGATATTTAAAATGACCAAGGGCACAGCCATTTTGAATCTTTACAAGTGGCAACCATTTTGGATTTTAAAGTGATAGCATTCTCATTCAGATTCCAGCAACCTAAGAATAGGCTCTGTTTGCCAAGGTCGGCAGGGACATATGAGAGGCTGACAACAGAAAAGGAGACAGGTGGTGAGTGTATAAGTGTTGTCAATTAGTGAATAGAGGAGCACAGCACAGTACCCGGTTTGAGTAGATAACATACAAACAAAACAAAGAAAATGAAAATTGTGGGCAAGTCACTTTAACATACAGTTACCAATTAAATGTAAACACAAAAATGTTACTGTGTCTCAGAGACAGCAGATGATCCCAGTCCACACAAAGAAGCAAGATAAAGCAGGAGAAACAAGAGACCAGGATACAGACCCAAAACACATCCTTGAGGAAGACACAGCTTTGGAACTCCCTGATAAAGAATTCAAAAGAATTATGTTTAGGTATCTTCGATGAATTGAGAGACAGATCAAGGAAAACACAGAGAAAACCCTAGAACAATTTCAAAAGACAATACAAGAACAAAATGACAAAATAAATGAAAAAATAGAAATGATGCAAAGTCTACACATAGAAAACCAGAAGATTAATACTAAATTTTCAGAAATAGATAAGACATTGAATGGGCAAAGGAGGAGAATTGAATCAATGGAAGACAGAATTAGGGAGATTGATGGCAAATACTTGAACACTTCTTTGGAAAGGGATAAATCAGAAAAAAAGATCAAAACAAAATTAAGAAAGCCTAAGGTTCATGTAGGGGAGCT
>NW_006921758.1:5535508-5546385 GCF_000298275.1 Orycteropus afer afer | reverse complement strand
AAAATTGTCCCTCAAATATGATGGTGAAATTAGGACATTTCCAGATAAGCAGAAATTAAGGTAATTTGTTAAAACCAGATTGACCTTATAAGAGATGCTAAAGGGAGCCCTTTGGACAGAGAAGCAACAACAGTCAACAACAACTGACCATTAACACACATGATGATATAACCCAGAAACCAACCCAACTATGAAAGTATCCAAAGTAAATAAGCCTGCAAGATTGTAAACAGAGAACCAGAGACAGCAATTGACAAATGAGGACAACTGCAAACCAAAAAGAGGGAAAAAACTGTCATTACAGAACTTCTAGATGATAGGGAAGTCAAGACGACTGTAAGATAGTACAGACTGTTCTAAACTTGGGAAGAAAACTATAAATCACAGGGTAACCTCAAAGAAAAATGATAAACATTCACATCAAAATAAAAAAGAGGACCAGCATAAATATTCAGCAAATACTAAAACAATAGCAATGAAGGAAGTGATAACACGATTCATAAACAAAACGAGCTCAGCATAGAAAATTGCATGGATCAAAGAAATTCACACCATGAAAAAGCACATAACAAAAATGACAGCAACAAAATCATATCTGGCAAGGGACTTATCTCTAAGTTTTACAGAAAATTCCAATGCCTCAACACCAAAGGAATTAACAATCCAATTGAAAAGTGGACAGAAGACAAGAATAGATACTTCACCAAGGAGCATACTCAGGTGGCCAGCTAATACATGAAGAGATGCTCACAACCATTGGCCATCAGAGAGATGCAAATCAAAACAACACTGAGATACTCCACTCCAGCACTGATGGCAATGTTCAATGAGACAGAAAATAACAAATGCTGGCAGGGATGTGGAGAGATTGGGAGTCTCATACACTGCTGGTGGTACTGTGAAGTGATACAACAACTGTGGAAAGCAATATGGTGATTCCTTAGAGAGCTGTAATTGGAGATACCATTTGACCCAGCAATCCCATTACTAGGTATATATCCTAGAGAAGTGAGAGCCAGGACAGGAACAGTTATGCACACTCACTTTTGTTGCAGCAATATTTACGATAGCAAAAAGATGTAAACAACCTACATGCACATCAGCAGAAGAGTGGATGACCAAACTATGGTACATATACATAATGGAATGCTATGTAGCCCTAAAGAATAATGTTGAGTTTGCAAAACACCTCATAATATGGATGAACTTGGAGGACATTATGCTGAGTGAAATAAGCCAATTACAGAAGGACAAATAGAGATTAGTTCGTTCTTGTGGAGAGTCAAGGAAAGGTTTATATATGGAGGGAAACTTTCTTTGTTGTTTGCCAGGGGTGGAAGGGGAGGGGAGAAAACACTGTAAAAAAAAAAAAATGCATTCACTCATGTCACTTTAGTTTTGTGTATTTCACTGTACACAAATTATATTTCAATAAAATGCATTTAAAAAAAAAAGATTTATAGCCTTGGAAATCCTATGGGCCAGTTCTACTCTGTTCTATAGGGTCACTATGAGTTGGAATTGACTCCATGTCAGGGAGTTTGGTTGTTGTTTTTTTTTGTTTTGTTAGACATTTATGTTCTTAATTTTTCCTATTATAAATAACAATGAGATAAATATCTTGTATAATTTTTGTTGTTGTTACAGAAGCACTCTTTACAAAACATTCCTAGAAGTGGAATTACTAGACCAAGTGGTATGAATATTTTAAGTTTCCCGTACATACTGCCAAATTGCTTTCCAGGAAGGTTGGACCAATTTGTGCTCCCACCAGCAATGTAGGAGAGTGCCTGGTAACTTCTTAATTGGATTTATTTGAAGAGAAGTCAAATGGACAGCATTTAGCTAATCATTCAAACAAAGACAAGAGCATAACTCAGTAAACATTTTGTTGTCAAGATGAAAATGGTCTGTTGAATTTGTTACTGCTCTTAAAGAATTCTGAATGTTCAAATACATTGTACTGTGTAGTATTTATCTTCATTAAGTCATCAGACTATAATAATACCTTGAATATGATTTAGATTTCCCCTCTTTTGTACTCTTAATGTTGGTCGGAGTAAGCAGAGGTTAAAGAATATTATTCCTTTGGACTGGTGTCAATGGTAACAAATGGGGATTGATTATTTGTTAGTTACTGAAGAAAACATATGCTATATTGGCTCTCAGTTGCTTCCTTTTCAGTGGGGAAGGAAGTTATAGCTCAGTAACTAGCACTTGATGTTCGATATGTTTATGAAATGAGTGGATGGGTGGATGGGTGCATGGATGAATAGATAGATGGATGGATGGATGGGTAGATGGATAGATGGAGTAATAAACTTGTAAACATTCTGCTAACATTCAAGGCCCAAAGCCACCATTTGGCATTTGTGGTTTAAATAAGCTACACCCTTTGCCATATATGAAGGCACACTTCATTAGTTAGATTATTTGTTAGAATCTTGAGGACTTCAAGAATCAGAGCCATTATTTCAGATCTTTGATATTTAGACTTATTTGTTTTGTTTTGGAGGAGTTCTATGGTGTCCTGAAGGTCCCCTTGAACAGAAGAGTCTACTCTATGTTAACAAGATAAAATCATGGACAAATATTTGTACAACAATGTAATATATGAATCCCTAAAAAACCTAGTTTCTGAAAATTGTGCACTAAAAAATAAGACCATGAGAAAAAGCGTTGGGACAGACCATTCAACTGCATAAACTCTATAACTAAAGTACCAACAAATAATCATAAACAAAATGCTAATAGTGTTAGAAAGATGTGTTAATACAAATAAATAAGTAGCTCATTAAATATAGAATTTACCTTATCCCCCCGAAAAAAAAGATAGATTGTTGGAAAGAGATGTTGGAAGAATGAAGTCTTTTGGGTAGTGTAGGCAAGGGCAAAATGGGTCAGATCAGGGGCATACATAATGATCACTTCCAAGAGAGAATCATTAATAAAACTGAACTAAAATGAATGGATGGGAGTAAATGAGCATCATCTACATCATTTACAGTATTGCTTTATGCCTTGTTTTCTTCAACTGTTTAAATGTAATCTGTCTTCTGCTCCTATAACTTGGTGTTTAAACATTAACCAGCTGAAGGAAAAACGAAGAAAAATAAAACATGCATAAGCTAATGTATCCTTTGCTATCCCACTCTTTACCAATTGTTTATGAGCTATAATATAGAGAATTATAACTATAGAGAAGCATGTGTTTGCACCCAATATCTGTTCTGTAAGTGATAACTATACCCATGCTGTGTAATGAAAATCATACACTATGGGTATAGTTTAAAATTAAAATTATTATTAAATTATATAGATTTATGTGAATTATTTAATAATTTATTAAAATCTTAAGTATCCTCAATTGCTGGGCACTGTGTAGTTACATAGATTAATACATAAGACTTTCCTGAGTGAAGGATCTATATCAACTCTACTCTCTTAGCAACCCTTGCCTCTATAAGTTATTTTGAATTTTACAAGTTTTTAAAACAAAAAAAAAAAACAAGACTTTTCAAGTCCTCATTACTTGACTTCTTTAAACTGTACCAATTTTTTTGATACCTTGTGTATGGGTCATCATGAGTTGTAATCAACTCAGCAACTAAAAACAATATCTTATGCTTAAAACCTACTAAACTGAATTTTATATCTCTAATATAGAATATGGGAGCTCTGGTAGCATAGTGGCTAAGACACTTGCCTGCTAACCAGATGGCTGGCGGTTCAAACCCACCAGCCACTCCTCGGAAGGAAAGTTGGGCAATCCTACTTCCGTAGTGATACTGCCTCGGAAACCCACGGAGGGGTCACTATGAGTCGGGTTTGACTCGACGGCACATAACAACAACAAATATAGAATATAATGATGAAAAACAAAGTTTTTTTCCCCTTTTCTCTTCTTTTTTCTTTTATTGTTTTAAAATGATATATAAATGGACAGCAGTAAAAGTAAGGATCTAAAGTAAGTGATTGATACCTTCCATTGGGGCAGGAAAGAGATGAGCCAAAGATGAGTATTTGACTTATAGGTAGAAAATTAGCCCATGCATGTGTTTTTGCAAATAATGATTTAAATCAAAGCTTATGGAGTCAGACATGGGTTCCAATCCATGCTGTGACAGACATCATTAACTCTGTGACTTGGAACACCTTATTGAACTTAATTGTTTTATAGTTTCTATAACACACTTCTTTAGAGTTGTTAGAAATAGTATATGAGAAATAAAAACATGAAAAGTGCTTAACATTATGCCTGGTGTGTAACAGCTTCTTATTGGTCACCTTATACTTGTTTGAAGTTATTATTCCTTAGTCATCTTTGCTATTATGTTATTTTAATGGAAACTTACAAAATGGTTGGAGATGGACAGTGAAAATACAAGGATGGTAGTTACAAATTGTGGAGTATACCTGAGGTGGTTCCTTATGTCTATTTTAGAATTTATAATAATAATATTATAATAATAATAAAGATTTTAAAAAAAAGCCCTAATTTTTATGATTATGCAAAATAGATTTTAGTTAACTTATTATTTGTATAATTGGACTAACAATTCAGAGACAAATATTTTCACATAAATCACTCTAATTAGCCTCCTTCCATTTAATAGGAAAAAATCACCTCTCTTCTTTCCCCTGACTCCTATTCTTCCATCTGGATATGTATTTATTTAGTTACAGATTGAAGTGCAATTTATGTACAGTAAAATGTTTAGGTCTAAGGGCATAGTTCAATGAGTTTGACAAATGCATACAAACTACTTATATTCTTTCTGCTCAAGCTATGAGTTCCTTCACCATCATTAACAACATGCAACACTTACTGAGTAATAACCAGTGTGAAGTACTGTATTGTGTGTTATTTCCATTTCTTCATTAATGCTCAGGCAATCCTATTTGTTTAATACTGTTAGTATTCCCATTTTGTAGATAAGAACTGAGGTTGGCAAGATTAAGTGACTTGCTTAAGGTTACTGCCCCTGGCAAGTGAAAGAGCCTGGCTTAGAACACAAGCCTGTGCCCTTAACTACCATACTGTACTGTCTCTCTGTTGCTGCTGTAGAAGCAAGAATTTGAACCTCTCATGTAGGTTTACACAGTTCTTCTCATTTTGATGAAATTGATGTACATTTTCTTGGTCGAATTTAGTATATTCTGCTTTGTGATAATATTTAAATCAAAATAGGATTCAAGTTAATATAGAAAGAAACATTCCTCTAAGTGACAAGGGCATCTTGAAAATAGAGACCACAGAAATCACAATATATATGATACATAATAAAGTAGAATGCATCATGAGCAAAAGGTTCTAATTAGAATTTACTATGTTTTATTTTATTTAGAATATGTATTATCTGTTATTTTTGATTGATAGCAATATGTTTTGATACTTGAATAGGAAGAAACAATGAATTTATACATTACTTAAAAGAAGAGAACGATTCATCTTTCCACTCTGAAGAGAAAATTAGTCTAAATTACTGGAAAAGAGTTCATAAATCTTAACTTGACCCCTTAATGGTTTTTGAGCTAGAGTCTAAAGTTTTTGTTTGCTTGTTTTGATATAATCTAAATTTCTTTCTTTCTTCTGGATTTTATTTTCATGTTTATTACCTGGACTATTTAGCCATGTTGCTATGCAGGAATCTATAATGAGGTCATTTGCTCAAATAGGTTTCCTCATAGTCTTTTAAAAATTATGTGTATTGTATCTTGCTAGAGGATTTTACCTCTCAAATTTTTAAATATGTTTGGTTAAAGTGCCAATGATGAAATAGGCTTTAATTCTTTTACTGTAATGATATCAGAAGTGTTTCAAGTAAAAAGAGAAAATACAACGTTAGCTTCAATTCTTGGCTCAAATTAAGAAATTCCCCCAATAATGCTGTGCTTTCACAATTCTGGGAGCAAGGTGTTAGACTACTTTTCTCTGATATTTGGCTTATAAGCATTCTGAATCTATAGGCTAGAATAACTAAATCAGGAAAGAGTAAATAGTCTTTGTCAAAGTAATATCTTCTTGATCAATATAAAGGTAAACCTATAGTACTGTATATAATCTGTGTAATCCAAGCACCAAATTTACCCAAACCATACCCACTGCTATCAAGTCGATTCTGACTTGCAGGGGACCTCCTTCGGTTTTCCAAGGCTGTAAATCTTAACTGAAGCAAACTGTCTTATATTTCTCTGGGGAGCAGCTGGTGGGTTTGAACCTCCAACCTTTTAGTTGTTAGCAGCCGAATGCCTTAACCACTGTGCCACCTGAGCTCTTTCACACCAAGTTTAGGTCATGTTTGTTGCTTAGAAAGTGCTATGTAAATACACACAAAATTAGATAAATGAAGGAATAAATTATTTAGAATTCTATCAAGTGATTAACAGTGTTACTCTGCTAAATAGGTGTAAAATGATTCCCATGATCTGCTGACATCAACTTTTTGGTTAGTTAAACAGAGGAAGAATTCTCCTTTAGTTAAATAGAAATGATTTAAAAGTATCCATAGAATGAAGTAGTTAAATTTTACCATTCTTGTTTTTCTGACAAATTACACTAAAATGGTTGCTTTCTATCCATCTAATGAGGCTTTTAGAAATGAAGCTATTTTGTAGTGATCTTAAATTTTCTAACTAATTTCTAAATTAATATTCCAGATTATTTTACATAATATAAGGTAGTTGGATTCCACGGTTGGTGGTGGTGTTGTTATGTGCCATCGAGTTGGAACTGACTTATAACGACCCCTCCTTGGATTTCTGAGGCAGTATCACTACAGAAGTAGATTGCCCCATCTCCCTTCCTGGCCGGTGGATTTGAAGTGCCAGCCTTCTGGTTAGCAGTCACGTGCATTAGGCACGATGCTATCAGAGCTCCTAAAGGCTAACTATAATAAAATTGAAAAGGTAACAAAATTTTAAAAACTTAATGGTAATTGGAACATCTGTAATATTGTTATTGACATACCAAAGTAGTGTATTAAACTGTCATTACTTCAATCTTATGCTAAACAATTCACCTAACTTTATTCAGTTTATCCTCTTTCAATATTAAGTATATGGTAAACTCTATTCTGATTTCAATATTTTTAGTCAAGCTTTCCAATTTGTATAGAATTAATTTTGAAAAACTAGGGAATACAGATATTTGATAATGTATGTAAATGATAGTTCACAAAATAAATAATGTTAATTTAGAACATCCTTACATATATCTCACGAGGTTATTGTGAGAATAATACATTTTTGGTGCTTCTGAATCACATGACTCCCTCTATATCTGAATGCTAGGTTTTCATTTTATAGATAGATAAAAGAGTCTAGTAAATGGTAAGGATCAACTGAATACTACTTGTTGATTTTAATATGTATACGTATATATGTGTGTGTATATTTTTTTATTTTATATATATATATATATAGAGAGAGAGAGAGAGAGAGAGAGAGCTCTGGTGGTGTAATGCTTAAGGCATTTGACTGCTAACCAGAAGGCTGGCAGTTCAGACCCACCAGTCACTCCTCAGAAGGAAGGTTGGGCTATCTACTTCCGTAGTGATAAAACCTCAGAAACCCAAGGAGGGGTCACTGAGTTGGATCCGACTTGATGGCAGTGAGTTTGGTTTTGGAGATACACACACACACACACATATGTGTATATATATGTATATACATATGTATATACATATACATGGGAGCTCTGGTAGCATAATGGCTAAGGCACTTGACTGCTAACCAGAAGGCTGGCAGTTCAAACCCACCAGCCACTCCTTGGAAGGAAGATGGGGCAATCTACTTCCGTAGTGATACTGCCTCGGAAACCCAAGGGGGGGTCGCTATGAGTCGGGTCCGACTCGACGGCACATAACAACAACAACAACATACATATACATACATACTATACACATTACTTTTATTATGATGAAAACATACACAACAAGACATCTGCCAACATAACAACTTCCGCATCTTCCACATTTACCACTCAGGGACATTGATTACATTTTTCATGTTGTGCCACCATTATTGCTATCCTTTTCCAAAATATTCTACCACCTATTACCATAAACTCAATGATTCCCAACAAAGCTTCCCCTTTTGCCCTCCCTCCTACCCCTGGTAACCACTAATAATCTTTGGAATACATACATATATATATATATATGTATATACATGTATGTATGTATATATATGTATATGTGTGTATATATATGTATATATATATATATCTTTTTTTCCCAACCTATCTAGAAATTTTTTCACCCCTCCTCTCCCATCCCTGGTAAACAACAAAGAAAATTTCTTTCTATGTATAAACCTTTCCTTGACTTTTTACAATAGTGGACTAATACAGTGTTTGTCCTTCTGTGATTGACTTCTTTCACTCAGCATAATCTCCTTAAGTTCATCCATGTTATGCAGTGCTTTGCAGATTTTACGTTATTCTTTAAGTTTGCATCGTATTCCATTGTGTATATGTGCCACAGTTTACTTAGCCATTCCTCAGTTGATGGGTGCTTAGGTTGTTTCCCTCTCTTTGCTGTTACAAATAGTGCTGTGATGAACATGGCTGTGTGTGTTATCTATTTGTGTCCTGCTTCTCACTTCTTTAGGATATATACCTGATAAGGGGATTGCTGCATCAAATGGTTTTCTTATTTCCAACTTTTTAAGGAATTGCTGTACTGATTTCCACAGTGGTTGAATCATTTTATAATCCTACCAGTAGTGTATGAGAGTCCCAATCTCTCCACATCCTCACCAGTATTTGTTATTTTCTGTCTTGTTGAACTTTGCTATTAATACTGGGGTTTGATGGTATCTCATGATTGTTTTGATTTGCATCTCGCTAATGGCTAATGATCATGGACATATCTTTATGTGTTTATTGGCTGCCTGAATATCTTCTTTGGTAAAGTGTCTGTTCATGTCTTTTGCCCATATTTTAAATGCATTTTTTGTCTTTTTGATGTTGAGCTGTTGAGATTACTATTTTTTAATCATCTTAAATTTATCACTTAAGGTGTGAGTCCAACAATCATTTAGGGGGAAAAAAAATGTAGTATGAAAGATGTCCAACATGGTTAGACTTTGAAGGAACCATTAGAATGAGTCCCCCTGCTGTGAAATCTCTTCCCCTAGGATATGCCCGTAGCTTAATCCCTCATTTTATTCTACAATTCTATTCAGATATCCCTAAAACTATTCAAATACTCCTCAGGGTAGGCCTTCTTTAAAGCAGCAAACTCACAAAAGTTTTTTTGTGTATCTTTTCTTCGATAGAATAAAGTCGAAGCCTTTTTCTCATTTGTTCACTGCTTTATCATCCTAATGTCTAGAATGTTGTTGTTATGTGCCGTTGAGTCAGCCCCGACTCATAGCGACCCTTCCTTGGATTGCCAAGGCAGTATCACTACGGAAGTAGATTGCCCAATCTTTCTTCTGAGGAGTGGCTGGTGGGTTTGAACCACCAGCTTTCTGGTTAGCAGTCAAGTGCCTTAGGCACTATGCTACCAGAGCTCCTAATGCCTAGAATAGGTGTGGCAAATAGAAGTCACTCGGTAAGTATCTAAGGAGCTCTGGTGGCATAGTGGATAAGAAATTTGCTGCTAACCAGGATGTCAGAGGTTCAAATCCACCTGCTGCTCTGCAGAACGAAGATAGGGCAATCTACTTCCATAAAGATCTACAGCCTTGGAACCACAGTAGGGGTCACTATGAGTCAGAATCGACTCGATGGCAGTGAGTTTGGTTTTTGGAGTATGTATTTATGAAACGACTGAATGAAAAAAGGAATGAATATAGAACTAAAACAACTTTTGATATCATCAAATCTAACCTTTCTATTTTACAAATAAGAAACTAAGCTAAAGAATGGTCAAGTGATTTCTTGAAGATTTAATAGCTAAGTATTGAGGAAATATCCAAATACCAGTTTAGTCATTTTTTGTTACTGCTTATGTATAGATTGCATATGATAACTAAGTCTATCCTACTCAACTCCCAGAGCTATGAAAGTGTGCTATGGAGTATAAAGCTCTCTCTTTCTGTATGTGGCACTTATGTACTTTATTAAAAATATTTTTATGATATTGTTCTGAAGTGTTTTATATGCTCTGATGTAAGCATACACCACAGTGAATCTTTGCACACTGCTGACAATAAATCAGCATTTTGTAATCATAATACTTAACTGTTTTAAATGTTCAACTTTCTAGTAAATTATACATGGCCTATTTATTTTACCCTGTTTCTTGTAGGAAAAGTAATTCCAAGTGTTGTGATAGGGGAAGAAAAGACCTCAGATTCAAACAGGTTCTATAGAAAACATTTTATTAAGCCTTAAACAGAACGAAGACAAAACAGATGTAATCATTCAGATGGGGGAAACCCTCATCATGCACACAGTACAGAGGCTGATGGCATCCTCTGAATCACAGGCATGGAGTTCATTATAAATGACAGAGAACATAGGAAATCATCACAAATCCTCACTGGTCGCAGGCCAGTCCATCACTGCTGAAGGTGGAACCCCAGAAGCAGAGGAGGGGGTGGTTGGCAGGAGGTGGAGGAAGGACCATGATAGGGATATGTACATAATTGCAAGTTAAATAAGTTACCAGATTGGTTTTAGGGTTTTGGTTACCTGGCTACATGATGGTCAGGATATGACTCATGATCATGTGACTCTGAGTAATAGCCACAAGGTAGTTGGTTGCAAGATAATACCAGGACCCCAACCTTTAACTGAAATTAGATAACATGCATCTGATTGGTTACTTTTGGTAAATGCCTAGGCAAGTTGCTAGTTCTTTTTTTTTTCCCCCAATTTAACCTAAATGTTTATATATTTATATTTATATTATATTATATATATA
>NW_006921758.1:5458373-5531663 GCF_000298275.1 Orycteropus afer afer | reverse complement strand
TAATAATAATAGTTGTTTTAAAACAGACAAATACAAGCAAACTAATCACCAGAAAAAAAGAAAGCGAAAAAGAAAAAAAGAGAAAAACAATTGGTGGAGGACAGGGCAGGACACCCAGGCTCCGTCTGAGCACACAGACTGTGATGGAGTTCCTGTGGGCCCAGAAGGTAGGTGGGAGTGGGGGATGGCCGTACCTCCATTCACCAAGCGGGTGTGGGGTATAAGAGTAACAAGAGGAATGTCGTACCTTTTCAGTCTTGCAGGTCCGGAGTGACTTTGGGGTTGCTGGAAAGCAGAACGTGTTCTTAAGCCCCAGGAATGTGCAAGCATGCTATCTCTTTAAATGTCCAAAATAGTCAACCTGCTTTTTAACATTCAAAATGGCAATGCCCTCTGGACCCGCAAAACTCCACAGCTCAGTCTGCCTTTCTCTTCGCCTTCTCCGTTTATTCCCCAGCCACCGGAGCAGTCCTCTGTGCAGTCCCTGGCTAGCTGGGCTATTTTTTCAGGTTAATTCTTAGGTCCTACCACCACTCGAGAATCTCCAAGCTGTCTGTGATGTCAGGATCGCTCAGGATCACTGCCAGATCGCAGCTCTATATGTCTCCTTTTTTGGTATTTTCACGCAAATTCTTCTGCTAGTTGGGGTTTAGTCCACTTCTAGATCCTCCCCTTCAAGGCTCAGGGGTCCAAGATTATCTTCTGTGTTTGTGTTAATTGGTTTCCCTTTTCTTTGTTGAAGAGGGTCTGTGCGGTCTTTCTGCCGTGTTGCCAGAACTGTCAAGTTGCTAGTTCTATGTGGGAGCATTTCTCTGCATACTAGTTAATCTACTTTCAACCACCCCCTTCCTGAGGGCAAACTATTCCTCTCTGGGTTTGCCCCCAACTTGTCTGAATATAGCCAGACCAAAAAAAAAAAAAAAAAATCACTCTCTAGTCGATTAAACTCATAGTGACCCCTCCTCAGGTTTCCAAGGCGGTGTCCCTAGGGCAGTAGATTGCCCAGCCTTCCTTCGGAGGAGTAACTGGTGGGTTTGAGCCACCAGCCTTCTGGTTAGCAGTCAAATGCCTTAGGACACTACGCCACCAGAGCTCCCTAAGCATAGCCACCTTTTTGGTTTAATGGTCGGCAGGCATTGGGGAGGTCACATGAAGAACTCAAATGATGTCTCAACATATGTTAAGACTCAAAATGGAGTTAGGGCTCTGGCTATAAACCAAAGCCCTCCACAAACCAAAAAAAAAACAAAAAAAAACACTACCATCGAGTCAATTCCGACTCATAGCATCCCCCCATTGCGTTTCCAAGGCTTTAAATTATTACAGAACCAAATTACCTTGTTTTTCTTCCATGGAACAGCTAGTAAGTTTGAACCTCTGGCCTTTTGGTTAGCAGCCAAATATCTTAACCTACTATATGACTAGCTCCTTTACACAAACCAAGTGATTTACAATTTAATCTCTAATGCAGAGTCTATTGCTGGCCAGTCTTTTCTTTTTACAGTTATATTAGATAAATGTGAAACTTTGATGCCTCAATAATTCTAAATACTTGGTTAATTAGGAAATCTGTAGGACAGTGGTTTTCCAAGTTATTTTTTAAGCTACAGAAGCCTTTTTGTAACAAATTATTACATGGAACTTTTATATACAAAAGAATTATAAGTGGAATTGTACTGGCTGTTGTTGTTATGTGCCCTTGAGTGGGACCTGACTCATAGCGCCCTCTCCTTGGGTTTCCGAGGCAGTATCACTACAGAATTAGATTTCCCAATCAGATAAGAGGCATTAAATACATTGCTTAGTGCTCCCACAAATATTGCAATGCCTGCTAAAGCACCCCTAGTGAATCCAGTGATTCTTCAGTTTTCTATAAGCAAAGATTATTTATTTGAAATGCATATAATAAGTATTACTGTGTGCAAGAAGAAGCCTTGGTGGTTCACTGTTTAAAAGTCAGTGGTTTGAACCCACTAGCTGTTCTATGTTTGAAAGACATGGCAGTATGTATCTATCTGTAAAGATTGTAGCATAGGGCAGTTCTATTCTGTCGTGTAAGTCACTAGGAGTCGCTACTGACTCAATGGCAACAGTTTTATTTTTTTTCCCCCCACTTGTGTGTAAGATAAAATACATTAGTTATAGGTCAGGCCACTTTGTGGACTATAAAGATGTATGTATGTGTGTGTTTGTATAGAGTAGGTAAAGAAATATGAGTTCTTCACAAGTTTATTTTATTAATGTTGCTGTTAAGACAGTGTGTGTTCTCTGAGTTAACCACTCCTATGAAAATATAGCCTATGTGAATATGCACATTTAAAATTACTTTCTTGAAAATTGTAATGTAAATTCATAAAGTAGGTGCTATTTATATAGTTCGTGTTATGTTTGTGTGTGTCTAAGAGACAACTCAAACTCTTCATGTCCAAGAAAAAATTCCCAGTTGTTGCTTTCAAACCTGCTCCAATAGCAGCTTTCTTGGCTATTCTCAGCTGGTGGGCTTGCCAGTCTTACAGTTGCTTGGCCAAAAACCCTGACTCTCTTCCTCTTCCATGTCACATGCAATCTACCAGGAAATTCAGTTGACTCTGCTTGCAATATAATACAAAATCAGATGATTTCTCACCATTTCTACTGCCACAATACTAGTCAAGTTCACAGCATGCTTAGCCTCAATTACTGCAAAAACCTCTTAGCAATTTCTTTCCTTCTACTCTTTCTTCTTTGCTGTCTGTTTATAACAAAGTAAACTGAATGGCCCTTTAGGAACATAATTAATGTCACTCCTCTGATTGAGACCCTCTAATAGTCCCCTTTTCAGTTAGTAAAAGTCAGAATCCTTTTAACCTCTTACAGGATCCTATGTAATCGGATCCCTTTATCTTTGTTACTACTGTTTTTCTCCTCATGCATTCTCCCTGAGGACATTTGCACTTGCTAAGCCCTCTGGTAGCATAGTGTAGCATAGTGCCTAAGGCACTTGACTGCTAACCAGAAGGCTGGCGGTTCAAACCCACTAGCCACTCCCCAGAAGGAAGGTTGGGCATTCCTACTTCCGTAATGATACTGCCTCGGAAACCCAAGGAGGGGTCGCTATGAGTCGGGGCTGACTCGATGGCAAATAACAACAACAACAACAACTGGTAGCATAGTGCCTAAGGCACTTGACTGCTAACCAGTTCAAACCCACCAGCCGCTCCTTGGAAGGAAGGTTGGGCAATCCAACTTCTATAGTGATACCACCTTGGAAACCTGAGGAAAGTTAGCTATGAGTGGGGCCGACTCAACGGCACATAACAACAACAACAATCCCTAAGCCTAGAAATCCCTTGGGAGTGGTCCCAATGCTCAGCTTCTGGTGGTGTAGTGGATAAAGCACCTACCTGCTAACCAGAAGGCCCGTGGTTCAAGCCTACCAGCCACTCCATGGAAGGAAAATGAGACAATCTACTTCCATAAAGATTTACAGCCCCAGAAACTCATTGGGTTTCGCTATGAGTTGGAATCAACAACAACAAAAAAGAAGTGACAATAGTGAATTTGGTTTTTGGCTCAGAGGTACTGGTAATTAACGTCTGAAAAGTCATAGCCTTGAAAACACTATTGAGTGGTTATACTTTGACACACAGGGATCACCACATGTTGGAATGGACTTAATGGCAACTAACACCAACAACAACATTGCCTCAGCCTGGAACACTTTCTACCCAAGTATCCTCATTGTTCATTTCCTCTGTGTCAGTGCATTCAAGTCTTCAATCAGATGGCATCTTGCCTATATGGCGTAAAATGCACTCCCCATTTCATATAGAAATTCATTTCCTGCTTGCTCAATCCTTCTTTTCTGCCTGTCTTATTCCAGAAGACTTACCACCTTCTGATACATGATAGAATTGTGTATTTATTATTTATTTCCTGTGCCATTAGAACTTAAGCTCCACAATGATAGCTATTCACAAGCTTTTCAGTGGGCTTTTTTTTTTTTTTTTTTTTTTAATTTAAAAATGGATTGCTAAGTCTTCCTTCCTAATCTTTCTTACTCCGGATGCTAGAAGGCACCAGTGCCTGGAGAAGGATATCATGCTTGGTAAAGTGGAGAGTCAGAGAAGAAAAAAGGGGGAAGACCCTCAATGAGATGAATTGACACAGTGGCTGGAACAGTGTGCTCAAGCATAGTAAAGATTGTGAGGATGGCACAGGACCAGGCAGTGTTTCCTTCTGTTTGCATGGGGTCATTGTTAAGTCAGAACTGACTCTGTAGCACCTAACAACATACCGGCAACAACAATGGTTTCTACTTTTGTGTTTGTTTGTTTGTTTGTTTTGTTCACAGATATTTCCCAAGTGTCTAGAACAGTGTCTGGCATGTAATACTCAAACTCAATTGGTTAAAGAACAATAGATTAGAAAACTGCACTTAGAGTTCTTGACATTTCATCTTATACTAGTTATTTACAAGGAATCCATTTAGACAGAATGTCCTTTAGAGAAGCCAGTTTACAGTTTGGAAAGCAACTTGGAAGGAACATAGTTTAAACAGTTAAGACATGGATGGTGGTGGCTTTGGAAGTATGTATGATTGATTCTTGTTTCTGCCGCATAAGAAACTCATTGAAATTATCATCTCTCTGATTTTTTTTTTCCGGTTTGATTTTTTTGTCAGCATGAATATTTGAAATAATTATCCATGCATTTGATACCATAAAAAAAAGTTGACTTTCCCATTTATCTCCTTAGTACTTGTTTTTCTTAAGCTTTCAAAATTCACAAATACAGTTAATCATTTTGCTCTTTAGAGAGGTCATCTTTTCTAGATAAGAAATCATATCTCCAAATCAAAACATTAAATTCCAAAGTCATATACTTATGTCTTTCTCATATATAGGCAGGATTTTTCATCTGCTAACACATGTATTCTGTCACCAGATCTTAAACTACTCCTCTTATGTTGGATTTGTGACATTGTGCATCATCAAGAGCTGTTCTCAATAACACCGATTCAATTATGTCTAACAAACAGGCCAGATATCTAATCTGCCACCGTTAAAGCTATATTAACCTTCTATCCAGTGTGCCCTTGGTTTGAATAACAGAGTGAGACCACATCTGTGTCCACAGCTGCTTTCTTTTAGGCAGGAACCATAGCATAATACTTTCAACAAGAGCCTTTTTAAGTGTTTGTACATGAAATATAATTTTAGGTATCAGCCAAAGCCAAAGTATTCCAGGCCTCTAGTTTACCATCTGTTTTCCCCTTATAGGGTGTCTACTTTCTTTGTCTCTTTTGAGTACCCATTCCATTACCTTCTGTTTCCTTCATCAAAACCTATTTTCTAGGGGAAAAAAAATCTATCATTTATGCCTTAGTGTGAACTACTTATTCTAGAAGTATTTTCTTTTTTACTTTAAATTCAAATTAAAGAAATAAAGTCTGCCTTTCCATTAAAAAACTGATAACAACCCTATAGGGTGGAGTATATTTGCCCCATAGGATTTCTAAAGCTTAATCTTTACAGAAGTAGACTGCCACATCTTTCTCCCATGAGTAGCTGGTATATTCTAACCACTGTCTTTTGGGTTAGCAGCCAAGCCACTTAACCACTGTGCTGTCAAAGTTTCTTTTGGGTTAGTACAGAGACATGTATTTCCTTGCTCTATAAGCTGAAAGGGCCTAGAAACAATGGCACCCCAATAGTAATGAGCATATCCAGCACCCACATCTTGGTTTATAATACCATTTCCAATAAAAGGAACCAAGGTTCTTTGGAGTAATGTCTTATTCAGGGTCTGAGGTACAGAATGTACAAGAAGGATCTGGAGCATATTTTAGTGGTAGTTAAGTTAGGAAGAGATCCCCCCACACACACCAACCTTCACACACACACACAGTGATGGAAGTAAGCCAATGGAACATGAGATCTACTGAAAGAGCTCCAATAGCCAAAGTTGGAACACTTTGAGCAACAAAATAAATACTGTAGTATTGGATTATATCCCAAAGTATGAAATAAATTTATGAGTCCATTGTGATATAAGTGATTAAATAAATAAGTCCTATGCAAAAGAATTCCAAGTAATTTGTGATTACACCCTGCTCAAAGCTGTGGAGCACACCTCACCCTCCCTAAGTGTGGACTGTGAATTATGATTCCTTCCAAAGAATGAAGTATAAGAAGGAGGAAAAAGGGTAATTTAAAAGTGGAGAAACCTTATAAACAATGGCTCAAGAGATGAACAAGGTTAAGATGAACAGCAGTCGGTCATGTTGACCATACCAATCCAAAACACTGTTGTCGAGTCGATTAGACTCATAGTGACCCATCCTTGTGTTTCCAAGGTGGTATCTCTACAGAAGTAGATTTCTTAGTCTTCCTTCTGAAGAGTGGCTTATGAGTTTGAACCACCAGCCTTCTGGTTAGCAGTCAAATGCCTTAAGCACTATGCCACCAGTTCTCCCATGTTGATCGTATATACCCTTAAGATGATGTGATAAGAATACCAATTTGCATCTGTGGTCTTCCTCCTCCAAGCCATTAACTCCAGTCTAATCATAAGAAAACATCAGACAAATATCACTTGAGGGTTATTATACCAAACGTATGACCAGTACACTTCACAACTGTCAGGAACATCAAAAACAAGAAAAGTCAAAGAAACTGTCACAGCCAAGGGCATCCTAAGGAGGCATAACAACTAAGTGTATTATTTTGGATAAGATCTTAGAACTGAAAAAAAGACATTAGATAAAAAGTATATCTGAATAAACGTAGACTTTAATTAATAGTGTATTGTGATGGCTCATTAATTGCAACAAACATACCATGTTGTTGTTGTTGTTATGTGCCATCAAGTTGGATCCAACTCATAACAACCCCTCCTTGGATTTCCACAGAAGTATATTGTCCAAGCTTCCTTCCGAGAAACATACAACTAGGGGGTATATTAGAACTATCTGTACTGTCTTCACACCTTTTCTATAAATCTAAAACTATCCTGAAAAAGAAAATTAAATAAATGAATAACCACATTGCTGGCTATATACTCTTTGGTAATTATAAAACTATTCTTATATCAAGAAATGAAGAGAAATCCAATTAGTACTAATATGATCTATCAGGTGCCTCCTTTGTAGAGACCAAAAAGAATGATAGAGTGTTATCTAGTGTTTCTCTCTTATCTTTCAACAGAGGAAGCAGGCAGAACAATCAACATTTGATAATGTTAATAATTGGGGCTTTAAAAAAAAAGAAAAAAAAAAAAAGAAAACCTGCCATTGAGTAGATTCTGACTCATAGCAACCCTCATTAGGTTTTCAAGTCTGTAAATCTTCATGGAAGCAGACTGCCTCATCTTTCTTCTGCAGAGCAGCTGGTGGGTTTGGAGCACCGACCTTTGGTTAGCAGCCAAATGCCTTAACCACTACATCACCAGAGATCTTAATTAGGGCTTAGGAAATTGCACCTATCAGAAGGGCTCAGTACGCATATTTTAAATACAAAATGCAATATGTAGGAGAATATGGCATATTTTAAGCTATGAACAAACTCTCCAGGAACTTCTCAGCCTGTTAAGGCCTACATTTAACATTATCTGGCGCATCAGATTACTGTTTAGTAATCTAGGAGTGGTAACAAATGTCAGGCTTTAAGGGAATTGTTCACTGGAAGAAAAGGGTTCAATGGAAAGCTTATTATTTATAATTATTTTTACTATACCTATTTTGATATTAAGGAGCTCTGGTGGTACAGTGTCTAAGGCATTTGGCTGTTAACCAGAAGGTTGGTGGTTCAAACCTACAAGCTGCCCAGTGGGGGGAAGATGAGGCAATCTATTTCCTTAAAGATGTATGGCCTTGAAAACTCTATAGAGTCACTATGAGTTGGAATTGACTTGATGGCAGTGGGTTTGGTTTGATTTGATTTTGATATTAACACATACATTTAAAATTGTAGCATAATTCATACTAGAAGTCACTAGATTTTTCTTCATTCTTCATCCCTGAGGCTTCTTTTGAAAAATGTGTTTTGTTCTCTTTACAGAATTAATTATATAGAGACTTTTCCACCTTACCAAAGATGTTGCTGAAGGCCTCCTCTTCCCTTTTCTATTAATTTCTCTTTTAACATGAGATCCATACCCATAAGTGCAGATCCTCAATTTTTCATGTTTTATATCTTACTACTTACTCCATTACAAAAAAATTTGGGTCCCATTATTACAAAAAATAAACAAGGCATGTTTATAGGCATTCCATGCAATTATATTTATATCTTATAAATAGAAATTTGTATCATTTTAGCAGTAAACTCATTTTGAATGTCAGAAAATAAACTATCTTATTAATAAAGACTTCACAGAACTTTTTAATAGCTAAAAACCATCAATGAGATTTACTGTCAAGACAAAGGTTTCAGCTCTCAGAATAGTTGCAAGGTGAAAGTGAGTTTATTTTATGTATGGGTTTTATATTATTTTTCCTAATTTATAAACTGCTGGGCTGTATTTTTCCTAAATTGTACTACTTTCTTATGTAATTTTGAAAATATCTACAAATAAATTACTTTAGAGATTTCAAAAATCCCACATGTTGATTACACTCTTAATTGTCTCCTGTATCATGAGACTGTGTTAATATATTGGTGATTTGTGCCGTGAAGGCACTCACAGCCAAGTAAGGGAACTAGTCGTCTAAATAGATAACAGTTTTTTTGTTTGTTTGTTTGTTTTTTAGTGTGATAATAAAAGTAAGTGCATGGTGTTTTAAATAGTTGTAATCTTAAAATAGAGGAGGGTCTGTAAATCTCTTTAGGAAACAATAATACTTTGAATTATGTTTTAAAAAGGGTAATCCTTTCAGGACTGCACAAAGAAGTCAGATACAGATTTCACCGAGATTTTAGTGAGATAGTTCAAACAATTTAGACTAGCTTAGTCAACTCATTAGTCAATATGACTTTAAAATATGTGATTAAAATAAGATTGAAATATTTCTGAATTACCATACTATAGTTTCAAAGTAATTATCAATACATCTTGCGTATTTGATCAATTTCAGACTTTGGAAGTTGATAAAATTCTTCCAATTCTGTATCTCTGGCATTAGTGATTGCTACATAAATTTGAATAATAGTAGTATTAACTGGTCTTTCTTGTAGGCACATGGATATTATCCTATTACTGACAGTGTTTCATTTCAAGATAAATCTTGAAATGTTCTTTTTCATGATGAATGTGATGCCATTCCTCTTCAATTTGTGATTACCAGCATAGTAAACCATATGGTTTTCCAATTCAAAATGGCCAGTATCAGTCCATCTCAGTTCACTAATGACTAGGATATTTTATTTTATTTTACTTTTATTGTGGTGAAAACATATACAACAAGACATTCCCCAACATAACAACTTCCACATTGGCAGCTCAGGGACATTGATTACATTTTTCTTGTTGTGCCACCATTATTGCTGTCCTTTTCCAAAATATTCCACCACC
Organism: Orycteropus afer afer; assembly: GCF_000298275.1. Taxonomy (NCBI): domain Eukaryota; kingdom Metazoa; phylum Chordata; class Mammalia; order Tubulidentata; family Orycteropodidae; genus Orycteropus; species Orycteropus afer. The sequence continues at coordinate 5,522,171 of NW_006921758.1, read as the reverse complement.
TATTACCATAAACTAAATGCCCCTCAGACAAAAGCTGCCCCTTTCCCCCTCCCTCCTACCCCTGGTAACCACTAATAATCTTTGATATATATATGTATATATATAGTATCTTTTTTTTCAAGCTATCTAGCAATTTTCCTTCCCCTCTCCTCCCATCCCTGGTAGCCAACAAAGAAATCTTCTTCTACATATAAACCTTTCCTTGGCTTTTTGCAATAGTGGACTAATACAGTATTTGTTCTTCTGTGATTGACTTATTTCACTCAGCATAATATCTTTCAAGTTCATTCTCATTATGTGTTGCTTTCCAGCTTCTACATTATTTTTTAAGGTTTTGTAGTATTCTATTATGTGTATAAAACCTTAAGATGGAGCAATCTGCTTCCATAGTGATACTGCCTCGGAAACCCAAGGAGGGGTCGCTATGAGTTAGGTCCAACTTGATGGCACGTAACAACAATAACATTATGTGTATGTACCACAGTCTGTTTATCCATTTCCTCAGTTGATGGGCCCACTTTTTAATTGGCTTGTTTGTCTTTTCAATGTTGAGGTGTTGAAGTTTTCTATATTTTAGAGATAAGTCCTTTGTCTGATAGGTTATTGCCAAGAATTTTTTTCCCATTCTGAGGGTTCTCTTTTTACTCTCTTAGAGAAGTGTTTGCACATAAGAATTTAATTTTTGGAAGATCTCAATCATCTATTTTACACAAGATATAGTTTTGAATAGAGAAGGAAGAAATTACTTATATCTGGCTGACAACACACACAGGAAATGCTACACTTTGAGGCAGGTTTTCAAATATGAGTAGGAGCTAGATACAGATACTTAAGGAAGGTGGGTTCTGCTCTTACAGGTGTTTTCCTGTGAGCTTGAGAGACTTTATCTTGGTTCAGTTCTCTGAGTACTGCTTGGAGGTAGTTGTCTTTATCCTCATTTTAATGATGATGCAACTAAGATTTAGAGTTTAAGAAACTTGGCCTAAGTAACATCAGTATTCATAGAGAAAGGGCAACTTTGAACATAGCAAAAACCAAACTCACTACTGTCAAGTCAGATCTGACTCATAGTGACCCATCCTTGGATTTCCAAGATGGTATCACTATGGAAGTAGATTGCCTAATCTTCCTTCAGAGGAGTAACTCGTGGGTTTGAACCACCAACCTTCTGGTTAGCAGTCAAATGATCTGTTTTACTCCAAAGACTGTGTGCTGCACCATACGTCCTTGTTATCAGTAATGAACAGCCTAGCATGTTTCAAAGGTTTCTAGCAGTGCCACATCACTGAAGCACTGGATGCAAAGAGATGTGACTGAAAACTAAAGTAGAAATTTGAGAATGAAAAACCATCTGTACCTTGATTAACACATTGAAATTTATTCTGTTATAATGTGGAGTCATGGAGGGGTTAGTTTTAGGTAAGGCAATGATATAATAGTCCCAAAGAAATTCAAGAGCTCAAATCAACAGCAGATTTAGCTGATTGTTTTACTTTAATTTTTTAAAAATTGCTTTCATTATTTCCTGAATGTACAGTTTCTGGAAAGTGTTTGACTTCTACCCTAGCATGTACTAGTTATTACACAACATTGAGAGTAAAAGTTCAGTCGATAAATGGGCAGAGAGATGGATGGACAGGCTGAACTATTAGGTATGCCCTTGGAGGAGCGAGTGTGCCTAGGACCACTGTGGGTGGTTAAGGTTGTGTATCAACTTGACTGGGCCTGGTTGAGTGGCTGGGCAGCTGGATGTAGTTAGTATTCCCCATGATGAGGCTGGTAATCAACTACATGGTGGAATCTACTGTGAGCAGCTGAGTAGCTGCTTTGGGTATGTGATCTGCTTCCAGTATATAAGAAACAGCTTTGGGAATGATCTCTAGCTCATAGCACACTTGGCCCCTGCATGTAGCCAAGTCATTGTTCAGCAGTCTGGCATGCTCTGCTGATCTTGGGACTTTCAATGTACTTGAATTAATGGCCTGTCATGTGGTTTGGTAATATTGGGACTATGTCTTATGACTTGTCAACCTTGGGCTTCTCAATCTCAGCAGCCAGCAGCTGAGTGAAGAAAAGCCTCTAGCTTCAGTGGGCTGGGAACAGGAGGCAGAGCTGAAGCCCAAGGGTGAGAGGCTTTCATCCAGCCCTTGTTGTTGTTGTTGTTGTTATGTGCCGTCGAGTCAGCCCCGACTCATAGCGACCCCTCCTTGGGTTTCAGAGACAGTATCACTACGAAGTAGGATTGCCCAACCTTCCTTCCGAGGAGTGGCTGGTGGGTTTGAACCACCAGCCTTCTGGTTAGCAGTCAAGCGCCTTAGGCCTGGAAATTTGAACTCAGATTAAACCCTCCAAATTGTAAGAAAAAACTCCTGTTTGTTAAGGCCATCCCATCGGTGGTATATTCTTGCAGAATGGAGCTAGGTAACCAAAGCAGCCATGTATAGGGTTGACAGACAATGTTCTTATAAGTGTATTTGTATGTTCTGTAAGGATTCCCGGGTACATAGTAGGGCTGACAAAGGGCAAGTTTGTAGTCACTTCTTGGTCACAGCCAGCTATCCAGAGGGAGCCAGTAGTTGAACCTCTGAGGCTCAGGAGCATAGTCGCAGGGGACATCAAGTTCAATTGGCATAACATACTACACAAAAACATTGCTCCATGCCCTACTTTGATGAGTAGTGACTGGGGTCTTAAAAGCTTGTAAGATGCAATCTAGGTGCAACAATGGGTCTTTCCTCATCCAGAGCAAAGAAGAATGAAGGAAACCAAAGATACATGGGAACAATTAGTCCAAGCAACTGGTACAGCATGTGATCCTCAGCCTATACAACTATGAGACCAGAAGAACTAGATGATGCCCGGCTACCACTGTCAACCACTCAGAGGGGAGCTCTATGTAGGAGATCCTGGATAGAGTGGGAGAACAATGTGGAACAAAACTTAAAATCATTAAAAACAAAAAATGGACCAGGTTTGCTGGTCTAATACAGCCTGATGGAACCACTGAGACTATGGCCCCTAGTATCCTTTTAGGCCGGGAATTGAACCCACTCCTGTGACTTCCAGCCAAACAAAAGACAGGATATGAGCTGAACATTTATAAAGGTAGATACACTCCTTAGAAAGATCAATCATGGGAGAATAGAAGGGCAGTGTGTACACAGGGAGACAGCTCAGGGGGCAGGAGTGCATGGGAGGGAAGGACACAGGGAAGAGGTAACCATGGGAAGGAAGTGGGAGAGGAGCTGTTGCACTGTGGTAAATTATAGCCAGTGTCATGAAACAACATGTATGTGAGCTGCTGTATGTATGATCAAACTGTCAGATGATATCTAACATGTTTAACATGATATCTACATTTTCTACTTTTTTTTTTTTTTTAATCTTGCTCTATTTTAATTATGAGCCCCATCCTCACTCCATAAGCACTTTATTTTACCTCCTCATGGCTTCATGCACTCAAAAGAACCCACTATCTGCTCTCAGCACTGTGGCACAGTGAGGAATGGGATCCAAGTCAGGCAAGCTGAAACCCAGAGATAAGTGTTGTTCTGAAAAATGCAAGTGTGTATTTACAACAGAGTGAAGAGTTCTCTGGTTGGCAACTCTCACTGGCCTCATATTACGAAGGACCTAATGATCTGAGATTGAAAAAGTGGAACCGTAGTGGAGATCTTGACACCCAGCATGCTCCTTTCCCCACCTCTCCAATGACATGTTTGTTCTGTCCACCCACAATTCAGACTAAAGCAAGCATGGCCATGGCTCCTCACAGGGATGGAAGCATTTCAAGTGTAGTGACATGTTTTTCTCTCTCCTTTCTGTTTGGTGTTTTCTTTCCCTTTCTGCCTCAAATCGATTCCTCACCCAACTTCTGACTGCCTCTCTAACTTCTTTCCACTTCTCCTGGTTCAGTAACTATCAGATTAACAAGCAAGTGTCCAGAGACAGGTTGTTTGCACAGGAAGGAAGCAGGGAGATGTCATTTGGGAGCCAGGGACTGCTGCTATGCAAAAAGAATTTATGTTAGGAAAGAGAAGTGGTGGCATGAGTAACAGAGGAATGAAAAAGAAAAAAAGTCCTAGATGTTGGGAAAGTATTCAAGCCTTTGGGTAATCATTTTGAGTGTTAAGTGAGTTTACATAAACTGAGTACTTAGCTGTGAATTAATGATTACTGCACGTGTGTCATTTTAGGAAGTATTCTGCATGTTTCATAGCCACTGTCTTGTTTATCACTGCATTTAGTAATAGTTGGTAATCCTTAACTTACCATTTTAATGAGTTGTTGTCTGGTGCTGTTGAGTTGATTCTGACACACAGTGACCCTGTGTGACTGTACTATAGGGGTGTCCTTGACTGTGATATTTATGAAAACAGATCACCAGATTCTTCTCCCAAGGAATGCTTGATTGGTTTGAACCACCAATCTTTCAGTTAGCAGCCAAGTGCTTAACTGGTGCAGTACCAGGGTTCCTTAATTGATGAGTAGATGTTGTTGCTGTTAGGTGCCATTGAGTCTGCTCCATCTATGTACAACAGAACTATGTACACAGCCTGATCCTGTGCTATCCTCACAATCCTTGCTATGCTTGAGCCCATCATTGCAGCCACTGTGTCAGTCCATCTCACTAAGGGTCTTCCCCTTTTTTTACTGAGCTTCTACTTTACCAAGCATGATATCCTTCTCAGGGAATGGTCCCTTCTTACAACATGACCAAAGTAGTGTGAGACAAAGTCTGGCCATTCTACCCTCTAAGGAGCATTCCAGCTGTACTTCTTTCAGGACTGATTTGTTCATCATTCTCTGGCACTCCATGGTATTTTCAGTATTCTTCACTAACACCATAATTCAAAGGCACCAACTCTTCCATCTTTCTTCTTCCTTGTCCAGCTTCATATGCCTATGAGGTAATTGAAAATACCATGGCTTGGCTTCATAGTTATACTTAGTCTTCAAAGTGACATCTTTGCTCTTTACCATTTTAAAAAAGGTCCTTTGCAGCATATTTGCCCAATGCAGTATGACATCTGATTTCTTGACTCTTGCTTCCATGGTTTTGATTGTTGATCCAAGTAAAATGAAATTCCTGGCAACTTCAATCTTTTCTCCATTTATCATAATGTTGCTTATTGATTCAGTTGTGAGGACTTTTGTTTTCTTTATATTGAGGTGTATTGAAGACTGTAGTCTTTGATCTTCATCAGTAAGTGCTTCAAGTCATCTTCACTTTCAGCAAGCAAGGTTATGTTATGGCACTTTCTTCATGTAGTCCAGCTTCTAAGACTATTTGCTCAGCATACAGATTGAATAAATATGGTGAAAGGCTATAACCCTGACTCACACCCTTCCTAATTTTAAACCGTGCATATTCCCTTGTTCTGTTCAAACGTCAGCCTCTTGGTCTATGTATAGGTTCTGCATGAACATAATGAAGTGTTCTAGAATTCCCATTCTTCACAATGTCATCCATAATTTTTTATGAGCCATGCAGTTGAATGCCTTTGCATAGTGATGAAAACACAGGTGAACATCTTTCTGATATTCTTTGCTTTCAGCCAAGATCCATCTGACATCAGCAATGATATCCCTAGTTCCATGTCCTTTTCTGAATCCAGCTTGAATTTCTGTCAGTCAATATACTGCTGCCACCATTTTTTAATTATCTTCAGCAGAATTTTACTTGCATGTGATATTAATGATATTGTTCAATAATTTCTACATTCTGTTGGATCACCTTTCTTTGGAATGGACACTGACATAGATCTCTTCCTGTCAGTTGGCCAGGTAGCTGCCTTCCAAATTTTTTGGCATAAATGAGTAAGCACCTCCAGTGCTCTATCCATTTGTTGAAACATCTCATTAGGTATTCCGTCAATTCCTGGAGCCTCCCCCCACTCACCAATTCCCTCAGCACAGCTTGGGCTTCTTCCTTCTATACCATTGGTTCTTGATCATTTCCTATCTCTAGAAATAGCTGAATGTCAACCAATTATTTTTGGAACAGTAACTCTGTATTCCTTCTAGCTTCTTTTTACGCTCCCTGCATTGTTCAATATTTTGCCCACAGAGTCTGTTAGTATTGAAACTCAAAGCTTGAATTTTTGTCTTCAATTCTTTCAGTTTGTGAAATGCCAAACATGTTTTTCCCTTTTGGTTTTCTAACTCCAGGTCTTTGCATATTTCATTATAATACTTTATTTTGTTTTCTCAAGATGCCCTTTGAAATCTGCTCAGCTCTTTTATTTCATCATTTCTTCCATTTGCTTTAGCTACTCTCCATTGAAGAGCAAGTTTCAGTTTCCACTGACATCCGTTTTGGTCTTTTCTTCCTTTTCTATCTTTTTAATGGCCTTTTATTTTCTCCATGTCTCCATGTATGATGTTGTTGATGTCATCCCACAGCTTGTCTGGTCTTCAGTCATTGGTGTTCTATTCTATTCTTAACATGGTCTTTAAATTCAAATGGTATCTGTTTATGTACCTGTCTATCTATCTATCTGTCTGATGAGTAGCCTGTTAAAAAAAAGAGATATGTGTGTATTTATACAGCACTTTCTTCAGAAATGTTTTGAGAGAAAGTATTTGAAATCTAATGGCCATGGAATGGTTACATTTAGACATTCAGAATGATGGAATTGTTCAAAAATTATTCACTTTTGTTCAAACAGTATTACTGAGTACCATCCATATTTACTATGCTAGTTGCTCTCTCATGCACTGAGGGAACAGTGGGCATCAAAACAATGGTCATACTCTTGTGGAGATCACCTTCTATGTTGTTGTTGTTGTTATGTGCCATCGAGTTGGACCTGACTCATAGCAACCCCGCCTTGGATTTCCGAGGCAGTATCACTACAGAAGTATGTTGCGCCATCTTCCTTCTGAGGAGTGGCTGGTGGGTTTGAACCACCAGCCTTCTGGTTAGCAGTCAGGTGCCTTAGGCACTATGCTACCAGAGCTTCCATTACCTTCTATAAGACAGTGTGTTTCAGAGTGTGATCTGTGGACCATCGGTATCAGCATCATCTGGAATTGTTAAAAATGCAAATTCTTAGATTGTGTCCCAGATCTACTGAATCAGGAACTCTGGGTATGGGGCCTAGCAGTGTGTGTTTGGAAGAGGTGAAAAGTTTTTCAAGGGACAGAATATAAATAAATTACTAAAGCAACAGGAAATGCTGATTGCTTGAAGAAAATAAAGCTGAGAAAGAAGATAGAAAGCGTAAGAGTGCAGTTTTAGAGTGAGTGGTCAGGAGAACCTCATTGAGGAGCAGGGTGTGAGGAAGCAAGCTGTGAGAATATCTGGGGGGAAGTCCTTGTACTAATCTAGGTTTATTGCTTAGAGGGGGATCTTTTAAAATGTGACAAAATGCTGCAAAGGTTATGTTATGTGTTCACTAAAAGTTAATTGCCTACATCTCAAATTCAATCAGGACGCTACTTAGGCTAAGTTTTAAAATTTGTATAATATCCATCTTATTTTTCAGTGGTGAAATGTAGCATATTTTAAAAGATATATAAAATACATGAGAATATATAAAATATATGGAGCTCTGGTGGTGTAGTGCCTAAGGCATTTGACTGCTAACCAGAATGTTGGTGGTTCAAACCTACCAGTCGCTCTGTGGAAGGAAGACCAGACAATCTACTTCCTTAAAAATTTACCACCTCAGAAACACACTGGGTGTCGCTATGAGTTGTAATCAACTCTATCTCGATGGCATTGAGTTTGGATTTTTTAGTTTTTATATATATATATATATATATATATATATATATATATATATGTAATAATAATGACAGAAATAATAAAATATAAAAGGAATACCTATGTGACAATCACTGGCTGTAAAAATCAAACATTTCAAAGTCTTGTAAGGCCTCTTTGAACCACTAATTTATCTCTCCTCCTTCCTCATCCTCAGAGGTAACCACTGTGCAGTGTACTTAGTGGTTAAGAAGATAGAGCTAAAAAGCAGCCCAAGACCACTTGCAAGTTATTAATTTCTTGTACCTTAATTTCCTCATCTTTGTAAAGGAAAAATAATATACCCCTACCTCACAGGTTTGTTGTGAGGACCAAATGAGATCACCTATGCAACACCCTTGGAAAAGTGCATTATGTAGCAACCACTGTACCAAAAAGAAGTGGTGGGTGTTTAACCATTTTTAGGAGGTAGCATATGATTAAGAACTGATGGTACTGAAGGAAGAAGCCCAAGCTGCACTGACAGCATTGGCGAAAGATAAGTCTTCAGGAATTGATGGAGTACCACTGAAATGTTTCAACAATCAGATGCAATGCTGGAAGCATGCACTTGTCAATGCCAAGAAATTTGAAAGTTTGCAAACTGGCCAAATGACTATAAGAGATCCATATTTGTGCCCATTTCAAGGAAGGATGACCCCATACAATGTGGAAATTATGCAATAATATTGCTAATATCACTCTCAAGTAAACTTACGCTGAAGGTAATTAAAAAATGGTTGCTGCAATACATTGACAAGGAACTGCCAGAAATTCCACTTGTATTCAGAAGAGAACGTGGAACGAGGGATATTATTGCTGATCTATTGTCAGGATATTGACTGAAAACAGAGAATAGCAGAAAGATGTTTACCTGTGTTTTATTGACTGTGCAAAGACATTTGACTGTATCTTACATATTTTGGACATGTTATCAGGAGGGACCAGCCCCAGGAAGAGGCCATCATCCTTGGTAAATTACAGGGTCAAAGGAAAAGAGAAAGACCCTTAATGGGATGGATTGACACAGTGAGTGCAACAATGAACTCAAATATGACAACAATTGTGAGGATGAGGCAGGACTGGGCAGTTTCGTTCAAATGTACTTAGGGTTGCTGTGAGCTGGAAACAATTCAAGAGTACCTATCAACAACATTTTTATTTTTTTCACCAATGAAATTATTTTTCTCTTTTGGAATAGTATTCTTAAATTGACTTTTAGTTAGCAATTTTGTAGGAATCTGTTTAATTTTAAGTTTTGTATTTTTGCAAGCTAGCAGTATTTCCTTTTTATTGTCATTGCATTGTTTCTTTTTAAACTCATTGTGCTTATGAATAAGCTTTTCAACTGGATCCAGGATCTAAAATTTCACTTGAAAATTCACTTTCAATATCAAATTTGTCAAAGAAATAAAAAGCATTGCAATGAAAGCAAGGCAACACAGGAAATAAAATGATACAGACGTGTAGCATACCATCAGAACCTCTAAGCATCTGGAAGGAGAGGTCTGTGTTCCATGAATATTCTATAAATCCACTTAATCAGTTCATGGCAGGCAAGGGCACTTGGCATAGTGAAGACTCACTAAAATCTGTCTATTTTGAGAACAGTGCTCTTTCCTATAGTGCTAGTCTTGAAATGATATATTTTTTACTTGCTGAGTCCATTTTATATAATCACGAGTTTATAATGATAATTTAATATTTATAATTGATGATGTATCCAGTCCCTTCAAAGAAGTAAATTATGAACCTAACAAGGCTCTCTGGTAGCATTGTGGCTAAGGCACTTGACTGCTAACCAGAAGGCTAGCGATTCAAACACACTAGCCACTGTTCAGAAGGAAGGTTGGGCAATCTACTTCCATAGAGATACTGCCTCGGAAACCCAAGGAGGGGTCACTGAGTCAGGTCCGATTTGATGACACATAACAACAACAACAGTAAGGCATATTAATGTTCTAAAGCCACTAATAAGCACTTTTCTTGGTATGTTTTAATATAGTGAATACCATAGCAGAAGAATAATGAAATAGCTTCTGAACATCTGAAAAAGTAATGTTTTTCTCCTTTCTAAATAGGTAAGACAATTAGTTAAGCATTTCTAATCTTGTATTTGATGATAATGTTTATGTAACCTAATAGTTGCCTCCTTTCTCCTCCTTTTCTTCCCTGATAATAAAAGCATTGCCTTTGGAGTTAAGTGAGTGCAAGATAAATAGAAAGGATTATGTGCTTAGTGTGCCCTTTTTTTTCCCCTTTTTTTTTTTGAACCTCCTTCCCTCACAACTTGCATTTCTTGGCATCTTTCTGCTCACTGTGTTTTAGTGCTCTGACTCTGACGTAAAGGACTCACAGTGAGTGACCCCCGTGACAAACCTGTAAAACATTATACAGCATGAATAAGAACTTTCTTATTAGATCTGCAGCTGGCTGGGTGCAGACACATGGCAGCAAGGATGTTTTGGAAGAAAGACATTGCTTGACAAAGAACCCAGTCTCTTGAATAAAGGTTTACACTGGCACTTCTTGATGTTTATAATACCCTATGCCAGGGGCAAGACTTTTTTTCCCCATTATATTGTTATTTTACTGTTTAAACCCCATCATTTTGTATGTTGAGGTGGCTAAAATGTCACAGCAGACATTTTATGTGTGTCTGTATAACTTTCAAAGAAAAAAAAAAAAGAAAGAAAACCAGAAACCCACAAAGGCTTTGCCTATCCAGCTGGAAGTACTTGATACTGAGGCCCAGCCTCAGATTTAAGTGAGGAAGTTTGAGAGAATGGACCAAGTCCTTTTGAGCAGGATTAAAATTTTTGATCAAAGAGCACATAGACTGTAATGCTTCAGTGACTTTAATGATTTCTTTTGGTTATTGTTGTTCCTTTCTGTATCAGGAGTAGGAATTCTCAACTGCAGAAAAATTAGGTTGGGAGTAATTTTCAGCCTAGGAGGTTGTCATGTTGATTTACGTTTTTGCTATTTTTCAGTCTTTTCAATGCAGCTCTGCTTTCATTTCATTTTCTTTCTCAAACATGGTCATATTTTGGGCTGTGCACTAGCACATTCATATTGAATAATATATTTGAAATGTTGTGATGATGGCAGTTGGGTAGTTGCCCCAGGACTGATGACACTTTGAATCACAGGCACAGGAACAGATATATTAAGTCTAAGAGATAGCCAAGGGACATGAATGAAAATATGCTCCTATTATGATTGTTTATCTGTTTGTAATCTTGATGATATTTGTAATGCTCAAAATCTTTAATGTGACTACTATCTTCCTACTCTATTGTATCTTTAATGTATGATAACTTAGTAGCAAGTTATTACAACATGAACTATGACAATTGACACATATATCATAGTAGAGGCCAGTTTGAGACGGGACTTTTTCACCTAGGGGATAGGTGCTTGCTGACAGTTTAATGAAAACTGTGATTTACCTGAGAAGTATAAATTTATAGAAGAAATTTAGTTTTTATGAGGAATAGACTTTAGTTTTGAGAAATTGAAGAACATTAGTAATGGATTAATTGAAAATAATATTGGAAGTGTTCTGAGTTGTAAAAGAAAGATTTTTTGCATTTTTAGATTTTCATGTTAAAAATTATAAGGCTATAGAGATGATTGTTTTATTTTGTTGATTTCTGTATAATAAGAATGCAGCTATAAAAATTGTAGAATCATAAAATTTATGGCTCAAAAGATCTTAGAAATCATCTATTCAGAAGTTTACAATGTCTAGATTAGATGTACCAGAAGAATCGCATGGTCAACTGCTAGAAAATAGAGAAGACAGCACAGCTCTCTGGAAGTGCTACCAACACCACTTATGAAGTTGTTTTTTTTTTTTTTTTTTTGAGAATTGCTTTATCAACAAATGTTTAAGAGCCCCTTTAGGTAATCTAACCTCCCAATTTTATAATTGAGATAATTAAGGCCTGTGAATATTAGTTGTTATGGTTTCACAGGGAATTAGTAAAGTACCCAAGTCTGAAACCTGGCTTAGCTGGTTCCCAGGTTTAGTGCTTAGTGCCTGCCTCTAGAAATGGAACAGCTTCACTTATTTTCCTATAAAAGTAAATCCATGATATTTTAAAAATATGGGACTGTCAATTGCTCATTTTTTTATGTTTTAGTCATCATTGTACATATACTACTTTATTTATAAATAACAAGTTCCTGAGACCTAATAACTTTAGGCTCAGCCTTCATTTATTAAAATTAAATAATCAAATTTGAGAAGGTAGAATTCAGCAGTCATTTCTTCTTGTCTCACAATTGATCAGTGAAACCTAGAGAAGACTACTACTACCGACTACTACTACTATTTATTTCTTTGCTTGGAGTCAGCACTTAAATTATAGCTTATAAAATGTATCACAGTTCACTAGTCATGGAGTCACAGTCACCTAAACTAGATCTTATTACAACACCTCATGGGTCCACCTTTTTCCAGAAAGTAGAAATAAGACTCAAAATGTACAAGTCATAAGATACACCTGATATGAGTACCAAATAGTGGATTCAAATATAATTTTTTAAAGGATTGAATATAAGTCTACAACTCAGTATGAATGTCTATAAAATATGTTGTATTACAAATTAACATTATGGAAAAAAATCTTAAAAAAAAATCCCGCCTCAATTTTCAAGTTAAAATTAATTAATAAATTAAAAAGAGAAATGTGCATGCCTCACTAAGTTTAACAAATTAAAAAATGGAACGTAGATCAATCAAGGCCTCCCTCAGGCCTTTTCATCTGTGCACATTAATTGGAATAATACTCTGCTCATTTTGTAGAAAGTGACCATGTTTTTAAACACAGCCATGCAGTGTAAGTTCCCACTATGCTTAATTTAAACCTTATAGTGAATCAAATTTGAGATCTTGAGAACTAAAAGAGATTTCAGGTTGCCTGTTTCATGTTTTAAGCAAGAAAATAACATGCCCATGATAATCTAGAGATTTGCTCCATTGAAATGTCACCCAAAAACAGCCTGCTTGAAATTCCCAGAGGCTAACAGGGTTCTCCTTATCAGGATGTATTTATGATATCCATGAACATCTCTTCTTAGCTTCATCCTATTAGGCCAGTTTCTATTTATTTTGACCTCACAGAACAAGCCTGGACTTTTTCTACTCTCTTAACTTTAGTAAAAACAATGTCCCCTGTGTTCTAAGAAACTCTGTCTGTGGGAACATATTCTCTTGTGTTTGTTCTTAAAGGATGGCTTGTAACTAACACCTTATAAGCTAGCATTTTTTTTAATTTCATCATTACATGGCAAAATGATGTCTATTTGATATGAAGAGGAATAATTTTAAAGATATTATGGGTGCTTCTATAATAATCTATATTTCTGATGTTTAATTCACATGCAATTTATAAAACGCATATACATTAGTTTTAAAAATTGCTTCACAGCTTAAGTAGGCTAATTGTACTCATAATCTACTAAATGACATGAGAAAGTACTTTTACATTCATTTTGTCATAAAACCCCAAGAGATGTTTAAGATAGGTAGTGCCCCATTTTACTTACAAACTATGATCAGTGAGCTTAAATGCATTTCTGAAGGTTGTTTTCATACTACAGCCTAAACTTAAATTTTAGTGAGAAATTAATTATGATGCAGGGGGGGAAAAGTACACTATAAAAATTTATTTAAACTTGGGTGAAGGAGCTCTGGTGACATAATGCCTAAGGCATTTGACTGCTAACCAGAAGGCTGGCAGTTCAAACCCATGAGCTACTCTTTGGAAGGAAGACTGGGCAATCTACTTCCGTAGAGATACCACCTTAGAAACCCAAGGAGGGGTCACTATGAGTCAGAAGTGACTTGAGGGCAGTGAGTTTGTGTGTGTGTGTGTTTTTTTTTTATTGGGTTCTATAGTTTCATTAGAGAATTATATTGTCAATTAAGACATTGTGAACTTATTAATAAATAATAATATATATTTTGACAAGTGTAGTACTTTCTAAAATACCTAAGAAGTTATTTGAACACTTAGAGAGGCTATTATCAGAGGATTTGTTTTTATAGTGAAAGTTTTGATTGAATTTGTTCTATTAGGTTTCTATTTTGATTTAGTTTTAAGAACCATGAAATAAGAGCTCTTTTTTTTTTTTTTTTTAAAGTGTGATAGATCTGCTTTCTGAGGTTGCTGAAGATTCATACCTTAAGCGTCCAACACAGGTCCTTAGAGATAAAAGTAACAAATAGCATAATATAAAGCAAATACATTGAACATTAAAGGATTTTTCAATTAACTTATGTTAATTTACTAATATTTTATCTGAAAAGAAAGTAATAACACATGTACTGTCATCTTTTAAGAAGAGATATATAATAGTGATAGACGCATAACAAAACAAAGAAAATCTGTTGCCTCTAGTTCACTCTAACTCAGAGTGACCATTTAGGACCCTGTAGGACCATTTAGATGACAATTTCTGGTAAAATCTTTAATGAGGAATATGAAAATATAGATGCTAGGCATTTGTCATATTCTTATTTAGGATGAAATAATTAGTGGATATACTGTACATGTATTTGAAAACTTTTTGAATTTTATTTTTGAAATTATTTTAAATCAACATAGCCAGAGGCATTTATTAAGAGTATAACAGTAATGTTTTGCATGTAAAATGAGTTAGACATAGTCCCTGGTCTCTTGAGCTTACAAATTAAGATTGATGACACTGAAGTAGTTAGATATGACAGGCAAATGACTAGCATTCAGTATAAATATTAGGAATCTTGACATGAGAGAGAGACTTTTGGATTGAAAAGGCACATTTATGTCATGTGTCTGTGTATCCGTTCCCTTTTTATAGGAACTTACCCAAATCAGTCTACTAGAGTGTATTAAAAGTCCCATGCTATATTGAGGAGACTTCTAAACATAATACAATAATGGTATTAATAAGATATTATAACTCCAGCTGCACCATTGTTTCACTGGGTTGTTACCCTTTGGTCCATGTTCTGGAATTAACTTGAGATTCCAGCATTTTTAACTGGTTAATTAATTAACATGCTTATTTTTGAGCACCTTCTGGGTGTTGGTGGAGCTCCAGTAGCACAGTGCCTAAGGCACTTGACTGCTAACCAGAAGGCCAGTGGTTCAAACCCACTAGCCACTTCTCGAAGGAAGATGGGGCAATCTACTTCCCTATTGATACTGCCTTGGAAACCCAAGAAGGGGTCTCTATGAGTCGGGTGCGACTCGACGGCACATAACAACAACAACAACATCTTGGTGCTGGACACAGTGCTAACCTTGTTGTTGTTATGTGCCATCGAGTCGGACCCCACTCAGAGCGACCCCTCCTTGGGTTTCCAAGTAGGCATAACTACAGAAGTAGATTGCCCTACCTTCCTTCTGAGGAGTGGCTGGTGGGTTTGAACCTCCAGCCTTCTGTTTAGCAGTACTCACAGTGCTAACCTTAGCAAATGGAAGATAGGCCTGCCATCGAGAATGTGCAGCCTTTCAATGTAGATATATATATATCGAGAATGTGCAGCCTTTCAATGTAGATATATATATAGATATATCTATAGATATATCTATCTATCTATCTATCTATCTATCTATCTATATATATAGTGCAATGGGGAAAAGTGCCCACATTGTAATATTTTCCTCTTTCTGAGGCTACCCTTATTTATCTTTTTTATGTAAATAAAATTCCACCTCAGAAATATTGCTTCCTCTCCCCTATCTCCCTCCATTGCTGTTCTCTTTTTGCCTTAATTTGGATTCCCCTTATCTCTTTCCCAGATTATGGAATCGTTTCTTAACTTGCCTCTCTGCTTCCTGGCTCTCACATTCAGTTGCCCCCAATTTATTATTCATACTTTCTTAGATGGTGCCTTTCCATCTTTGGAAATGTCAGTGACTCTCTTAAACTCATGCTGTAAATGTCCTAAGTTCTTAGCCTGTCATATCCAGTCTTTAAAAATTTTAGTTCAGTCCATCTTTCCAGATACATTGGTCTCACTAACTTATCCCTTGACACACCCAGCCTCTTTTGGAGTGAATCTTAAGTACAGGAAATCAGTGACCCAGTCAGTGTTTCCCGAGCAAATTATCTGTATTATTTCACACCTTAGCATTTGCCAGTGGTGTTCCATCTACCTGAGATGCCCCTTCAAACCTCACTACCTTCCTCCATTTCTTTAGAATGAAGCTCTTTTCAACCTCCAGAACACATTTCAAATATCTTCTTAAGTAGCCTGTCCTGACTTGAGAAACAGTTATTTTAAGGGTTATAATATTGCATCATGATTCTTCATTTATGCTTTATTTCCCAGGGCAGTGTAGGTGGAGATTGATTCAGCACTTTTTTCTCTTACTAAGCGTCTTGCAGATAGTGATTGCTCAATAATTGTGGGATTAGTGAATGATTGATAAATTAATATGAATCTCCTTATCAAAGGATATTTATATGCTTGTCTTTCAGAAGGCCTTCATCCTTTGCTTTTTCAACTCTTTCCAGAGTTCCTTTTCAATCTGTGAGGGGTCTATGATCTACCTTTGATTGGTAACAATGGGCCTAAGGAAAATACTCATTTTGATCTCCTTAAAAGAATCTATGTGATGAATTTTTTTTATCTTCTCATTCATATTTATATTTATATGTGAAGTATAGTATCCTCAGTGAGAAAAGCCCTCATACTAATATGCATAACTAAAGAATAGAAATCTGAGTGCTTGGCAAATGTTCTATAACATTTATATACATTTCTTGCTCAGAGATCCTTTAAGGCTATGGAGATTGCAATTGAGATTTAAATTACTTATTTAATGTAATAAAAAGATAGGAGTCATTCATATACACACACACGCACACACACACATGTATTATTTTTCCCTCTATTTGAGAGGTCACCCTCTCTCTACTTTTGCTGGGTGTTTTAATTTATTGGCTTTGATTTTCTTTTGTTAATTATACCTGTTGACACAGTTGCAAACTCATGCAAAAGCACAGATGAGATCATGAATATCTTATGGAATTAATAACTGAATGTCAAAGGGTAAGATGCTTGTAGTCCAATTCATATGTGTCATGAATTGAGTAGGTTTTCCTTGTGGGAATAAGAAGAAATGAGTCTAAACTTTAATAAAAACCCTATTTTCACTCTATATTTAGCAGTCAGTTAAATGGAAGTCCATGTGATCTTCTTGCCATCAATTTCCTTCCCACAAGTCTTCCATCCCACAAACTGCTATGCTGTTGATCGATTTGCCTTTCTAAAGCACTGATATGTTCATCTAAATCATACTTTAAAATGTCTCTTGTCCCAGCCTACCTTTTTATATATATTGTGACTTCTTTAACTTCATGTCACTTAGTCACCACCGTCAAGTAGAATCTGACTCATAGCGACCCCTCCTTGGGTTTCCGAGGTAGTATCTCTATGGAAGTAGATTGCCCAGCCTTCCTTCCAAGGAGTGGCTGGTGGTTTTGAACTGCCAGCCTTCTGGTTAGCAGTCAGATGCCACAGGCATTATGCCACAAGGTTCTATATATCTTAACCCCAACTGACAGAATTCTTCCTCACCCCCTCTAATTTCCTATACATGCCTTAAAACACTAAAAGGCCAACTCTATTTCAGCTATTACTGATTCCCCTTCCTCTCAGGCAATAATTCATTGTTTCCATATTGGGATTTATTAACCCCTTAATTATATGAGATATGTGGAAGAATAAAGTGTAGAGAATAAGAGCCAGTGTTTTAAAGCAGGCTTCACTGTCTCTATACATTTTGGCTTTGGGACCTTTGGCAGATTTTACATAGTAGAAAGCTGAACACTTGTCACAGTTTTATTATTCATAAAAGAGAGGAAAGAATATTACTCTCTTTATTATTATTTTGAATATTTGTGAAATAATGTATACAAAATACTTATACAGGCCTTGTACACAGTGAGGACTCAAACTCTGTGGTCACAGTTTCACCTTAATTTGCTTATGTATCTTTCTCCCCTTTTAAAAAGTCAGAATTTTCTCTCCTTTTTTTTTGAACACACAGTATCTCTCCTTTTTTTTTGTTTTTGAACACACAGTATCACACAACTCAACATATAATATTGTCTTATATATTTATTGATGCTAATATATATAGATACTGATATAGATGGATGTAGAAAGTCACTTTGGTGCACACACATACCACATCTGTGATGCTTTCACAAGGTGTTCATAAATATCACATCCATCCCCTTAGAGAGGAACACACAAGACCTTCCAAACAATACACAGAGATAGCAAACAATATATAGAAATCAATGTTCATGGTGAAGAATTTATGTTTACTTTCTGTAACTGGGCTGGCATATCTCTTGGTTGGCACTACCCTTTTCGCTGCTAGTTCAGCTCTCAACCAGCAGCCTCAAAACCTTTCCAGACATCTTTCCAAGCAGAATTTTTCTGAGGCAACCCTTATATTAAGTATGTGCAAGCGTGGTGATTAGGCCCTGTAGAGCCTCGAACAGGCCTCTCAGCACCTTGGACAGGCCCCCTAGCACCTCAGAAAGGCCCCTGTGTCTTGGACAGTCTTGCTGGTGCCTCAGAGTTAGCCTCCTGCCCCTTCTCTGAACCTGTTGCTCTCAGCTAAGGTTTCTCCCACTCATAAGGCGCCTCCTGTGCTGCTGCTGCACCACGTGTGTTACATTTCTTGGCCCACTTTTCTCAGACCAATTTGCTACCACTTCTTTGCTCAGCAGATGCCAGCTTTTGTTATTTTCTCCCAGCTCTGCCTTCTACCAGGTGCTGGGTTTCTGCTGCTTCTGGTGGCAGTCCTTTCTGATGAGTCTTCCAATTTCTTGCCCCTGGGCTGATGTCTCCATCGTTGGACAAGGACTATGGGAGAGGGGCGTTATTCAGCATGGAAGTTCAGGTGTGGTCCTACTCTCAGAAGAGGACTAAAAGGCCAGATTGTACACTGCAAAGGGGTTCAATACCTCTGTCATATATTGGTCAAAACATTATTTTTAAAAATATTAAAATAAGTTTTAGATATCCACTTCATGCTGAAACATTTTGAGATTTTTGGTCCCATAGAAAAGGAAGATGAAAGCCACTGTGTGAACCACAGTTGAAAATAATAGACCCCAAAATGTTAAAATTGCATCCCTTCACAGAAGAACTATACCTGGAGCCAATTTATAAATAAAAACCATGTAACTACTTGCAGAATTCTCATTTCATTCAGACTTTGCAGGTGGACCTAGTATAAGTGGAAAGATACCCAAATAATTTCAGAGTATCTCAAAAACCAAAACCAAACTCACTGCCATCAAGTTGATTCTGATCTAGTCATAAAAATAATAATCCCTGTGCATATAATTATCACTTAAAAATAAACCATGCTTATATATAATGTTTAACTAACAAATCTATATTATGTGGTCTTCTGGTTAGCAGTCAAAAACTTTAAGGCACTGTGGCACCAGAGCTCCCTTTTCTGGTTTTGTTTTATATTATCTTACACATAAAGAAGCTAATTATCTCTCTCTTCTAGTCCACAATATTTTCAACAACAAAACCAAACCAAACCCATGCCACTGAGTTGGTTCTGACTTGTGGCATTGCTACTCTTTAGTGTTTTTACTGTAATCTACAAAAGCCGATTGTCAGGCCTGTATCTTTCTCCCCTTTTAAAAAGTCAGCTAGGATTTTCTCTCCTTTTTTTTTTTTTTGGTACATACAGGATCCAACATGTCATCTTTGATGACACTGCTGAGTGGGTTCAAATCAAAAACATTTAGGTCAGTAGTGGAGCACAGACTGTTTTCCCATATTAAAAATCCAAACCCCACTGCCATCAAGTCAATTTTAACTCACAGAGACCCTATATGGCAGAGTAAAACAGCCCCGTAGTGTTTCCAAGGCTGTAAATCTTTGTGAAAGCAGATGGCCTCATCTTTCTCCCACAGAGTGGTTGGTGAGTTTGAACCACCATCTTTTTGGTTAGCAGTCAAATGCTTTAACTACTATATCACCAGAGCTCCCTCATAGCACATCTAAAACTTAAAAAGGGATGATGTATCTTGATGTTTATCAGTTTTATACTTACAGTACTGCTTTGATGTGGGATGAACTTTTGTATGGAAGTACATGTGTGTTTACATTTTTACCACAGCTTTTCTCCTGTTGTTAGGTGCTATAGAGTCAGTTCTGACTCATGGTGACCCTAGGTGCAACAGAATGAAACATTGCCCGGTCCTGTGCCAACCATATAAGATATTGCCATGTTTGAACCCATTGCTGGGTTCAAACGATGTGTGGGTCCACCCCATTGAGGGTCTTCCTCTTTTTAGCTAACCCTCTACCAAGGATGATATCCTTCTCCTGGGATTGATCCCTCCTGATACATATCCAAGGTATGTGACATGAACTCTCACCATCCTCGCTTCTAAGGAACATTCTGAGGGTACTTATTCCAAGACAGATTTGTTCATTCTTCTGGCTTTCTATGGATCATTCAATATTCTTTGCCAGCACCATACTTTAAAGGTATCAATTTTTTGTTCTTCCTTATTCATTGTCCAGTTTTCACGTGTATATGAGGGGATTGAAAATACCATGATTTTGTCCAAGTGCACCTTAGTCCTCAAGGTGACATCTTTGCTTTTTAACACTTTAAAGAGCTCTTTTGCAGCAGATGAGCCCAATGCAAGACATCATTTGATTTCTTTTTAATTTTTATTGTGATTTAGGTGAAATTTTACAGACCAACTTCATTTTCCCTACGTCAGTTCACATACACTTTGTATCATGACATTGACTGCAGTTTCCCATAATGCAACAGCTCACTTCCTCCCCATAGTTACCTCTTCCCTGTGTCCTTCCCTCCCATGCACTCCTGCTCCCTGAGCAGTCTCCCTAGGCATACACAGCCCTTCATTTCTCCCTTGATTGATCGCTCCAAGGAATGCATCTACATAATGTGAATTTTCAACTCATATGCCTGTCTTTTATTGGGCTAGAAGCCACAGGAGTAGGACAGCTAGGGGCCATAGTCTTAGGGGTTCCACCAGGCTCTATCAGACCAGCAAACCTGGTCCTTTTTTTTTTTTTTATGATTTTTGAGTTTTGTTCCACATTGTTCTCCCATTTACTCAGGATCTCCTACATAGATCCTTCTCCGAGTGGTTGACAGTGGTAGCCGGGCATCATCTAGTTCTGCTCTCATAGTCATGTGGGCTGAGGATCACGTGGTGTACCATTCACTTGAAGACATCATTTGATTTCTTGACTGCTGTTTTCATGGGAGTTGATTGCAGCAGATCCAAGTAAAATTGAATCCTTCACAACTTCCTCCAATTATGATGCCATGTTCTTCTTCCTATAGTCCAGCTTCTCTGATCATTTGATCAGCATACAGATTGAATAAGTATGGTGAAAGGATACAACCCTGACACACACCCTTCCTGATTCTAAACCATACAGTATCCCCTTGTTCTGCTTGAACAACTTCCTCTTTGTCTATATATAGGTTCTTCGTGAGCACAATTAATTGTTCTAGAATTCCTATTCTTTGCAATGTTATTCATAATTTGTTATGAGCCACTCAATCAAATGCCTTTGTGTAGTCAATAAACCACAGGCAACCATCTTTCTGCTATTCTCTTTGTTCAGCCAAGACCTATTTGGCATGAACAATAATATCCCTCATTCTATATCCTCTTTGAGTTTGGCTTTGAATTTCTGGCAGTTCCCTGTCTGTAAACTGCTCAACCATTTTTGAATCATATGGTTATAATTTTACTTGCATCTGATATTGATGACATTTTTAATCATTTCCTCCTTTCATTGGCTCATGTTTCTTTGGAATACGCACATGTATGAATCTCTTCCAGTCTGTTGGCCAAGTAGCTACCTTCCAAATTTCTTGGAATTGGTGAATCAACATTTCCAGCATCACATTCATTTGTTGAAATATCTCAGTTGCTCTTCTATCAATTCTTAGAGCCTAGTTTTTTTGCCAATGCCTTTAGTACAGCTTAAACCTCTTCCTTCAATACCATTGATTCTTAATCAATGCAATCTTAATCTTAATATGCTACCTCCTGAAATGGTTGAACATTGACCAATTCTTTTTGGTACAATGACTCTGTGTATTCCTTCCTTGTTCTTCTGATGCCTTTTCATGGGTGTGTTTTCATTTGTCATGACATATACCTGGAAATGAAATTGTTAGATGATATGGTAACATTTTGAGAAAATTTCAAAGAGTTTTCTAAAATAACTGTACTATTTTTACATTCTACCAATAAACTAGGTAAGTTTCTGTTTCTCTATATTGTCACCAACACATGGTATTTTCCATTGAAGAACAGAATTCCTCATTTCACTGTTCACATTATGTGCTATGGCACACACAAGGTTCCATGAAAAATGAGTTCAGTTTCTGAGGTAAAGTATATTTGAGCAATGTTATTTGACTTTTCTCACTGTAAGGTCACATTATTAAAGGATATGTGAAGTTTTATATTTTAAAATAATATCTGTCTAGTTCAGCATTCCAAAAATTGATTGTAGTATTACCCTCTCCACTTGTAGAACAACTGTTAATACCAGGTTCTTCAGAACATATTTCAGAAACATTCTAATCTCTTTTCTAACTTGGTTTTACCTGCTTCACAGCAGTATGGATATTTGTCGTCGTCATCTTCTTCTTTTTAAGTAGTGATGGTCATAGTATTATTTTTTTTTTTTCAGAATAAGATAATATGGCAATAAAGGGGACTGAGACTCACATAACTTGTTGTTGTTAGGTGCCGTCGAGTCATCTCTGACTCATAGTGACTTCATGTAAAGCAGAATGAAACACAGCCCAGTCCTGTGCCAGCCCCATGATCTCTGCTATACCTGAGCCCATTGTTGCAGCCACTTTGTCAATCCATCTCATTGAAGGCATTCCCCTTTTTTGTTGTCCCTCCATTTGCCAAGCCTGATATCCTTCTCCAGGGAGTGGTCCATTCTTACAGCATGACCAAAGTGAGTGAGATGAAGTCTGGCCATTCTCCCTTCCAGGAAGCATTCAAGCTGCACTTCTTCCAGGACAGATTTGTTAGTCTTTTAGCAGTCCATGGTACTTATAGCATTCTTTGCCAACACCGCAACTCAAAAGCATCGACTCTTCTTCAGTCTTCCTTTTTCATTGTCCAGCTCTCACATGCATATGAGGTGATTGCAAATACCATGGCTTGTGTCAAGTGCACCTTAGTCTTCAAAGAAACATCTTTGTTCTTCAGCACTTGAAAGAAGTCCTTGGCAGCAGATTTGCCCAATGCTATATGATGTCTGATATGCACATGGTATGGTTAACTAGCAGTCTTTGCCACATGAGACAAGGAATACCAGATACAAAATTCTGAACTAAAGTGAAGGAACAAGACTCCTTTCCTGTTTGCCTTCTGCACTCAATTGCATCTCTGTGCTTGCAGAATTTCTGAATCCCTGAATTTCTGTCAGGTGGTACCACAGAATTTTAAAACAAAAACAGTAAGTCCTTTATTCATTATAATTTTATAAACTAATATATTTTCACAAGATCCTTTTTCTAGAAAGAAGATGCTACACAAAACTGAGAAGCAAGAAATATTTTTACAACCATAGACTTTTGGAATTGATTAGTTATTATTTTATGTTTCTGACTAGTTGACTTTTCTTATTTTATTTTCTCCTGAGTAAACCTTTCAATCATTCTTTAAACAAATATTTATTGAGTCCCTTAACTGATGCCAGACAGAGTACACATAGCATATAGACTGACAAGGTTTCTGTTATTCTGAAAGTTAGTTTCTAGAATGGCAGACAGACAATAAGCAAGTAAAAAGAAACATTAATAAAATTATTTCAGAGTGAAATACATGCAGGAAACACACTTATGATCATATGCTTCAGAGTAATGGGGAAAGATGAAAGCAAGTTTCACTTGTGCTTTTCCTCCCTAATCCTACTACCTTACTTCCAAGTCTGAACTAGGTTAAGTGCTCAGAATATGCTTGCTGGTGTTGGATGGATGGGTGGATGAATGGATGGGTGGACAAAAGGATCGATAGATATATAGATAAAAGGAAGGATGGATAGATCATTGGTCAGTCATGCCAATTGTCTGTGAGGAGCTGGTATTTAAAATGAAATCTGAAGGATGAGTATGGTGTCCCACTGCTAAGAAATGGGAAAATTCATTGCAGGCAGGGTAAATTGCTAGCCTTGTAGGTATAGCAATGAGCTCAAATTTAATTCTAAAAGAAATCAGAAGCCACTGAACAGACTTACATTGATTATCTTCTCTGATCTTCATAAAAATTATGTGAAATAGGAAACATTATTGTTCCTATTTTACAAACAAGAAAAATGAATCTAGAAATGATAGGGTAATTCATCCAGATTCATGAAGTTAGTAAGAATGGAATTGGGATTCAATTTCAGTAAATTCAGTTGTAGAGTGTGTCCTTAACCACAATGGAAGATTACAAAGATTCATTAAATGTACCATAATATGTATACTAACCTATAACAAGACCTACCTGGTGGTTATTTATTTCAGCATGAATGGGAGACTAGAAATAAGACCTCTGCCAGTTTAAAGGATTTAGTTTTTGAAACTTTTTTTTAGTGACTTATGAATTGAATATATAGCACAGTGTCTCAGAGCTCCCCTTGATTAACAATTGTCTTTGTGTAATAAATTATAACAGGTCACTCTAAGGAGTCTAGCTTATGATTCTGATGAACTTTTTGAGTATATGGATTTTAAAAAGCATATTTTAATTTAAGTATAGGCAGAATAACAACAGCTTGAAAGGAGTAAAACAACATTACAAACTTAAGCTGAGCAATCCAGTTTGGCTATATATTTAAACTGTAACTATATCTTGTGTAATGTATAAATTCTGGAAAATTGAATTGAACATTCTCTAAGAACACTATTCTGGGCAATTTTTGGCACAGAAGCAGCAAGAGGACAGCCATTTCCCATGACCACTTAAAAAAAAAAAGGAGAAATGTAGGCTAGGAAAATCACCCTAAGACTTCCATAACTGAATAATTTCACTTTTCAAATTGGACATTTTTTTTTCTGTCTTAAAAATCTAATTTTTAAAATCCTTAAAAAAGTGTTCATAAATAAATAGTTTCTGTGGCCATTTCATTAAGAAAATTTGGCTTTGGCACAACAATGATGTACAAATACTTTATTTCTTGTGTTTCACCTCTCTCTCCACATTTCCAGAGTACAATTAGTGTGTTTTAATGTTTTTTCTTTTTTTGAAACATTTAATATTCTAAATCATGCATGCTTGGAATCAATGTGTTCAATAGATTTTTTAAAAATTAGATACTTTTCTTATACTATAAAAAATCTAGAATCTTAGCAATTTAGACATATAAGTAATTGAACTGTGAATTCCATCCACTGTGTATAATTGATACAAACTGACAAGGTCAGTGGTAAAGTAATACATTGATAAAGTGTCCTCATCCACAACCCAAAATGATGTTTTTAATAGCCATCATTTGATAGCATGAATTATTTGTCTGCTTCCTGTGTTTCTTTTCTCCAGACTCACTTTTTATGTGTTGCCTTTAACATAGGCTTGGGTATATGATAGTCAGTTAAAAAGAAAAGGAAAGAGAGAGAGAGAGAGGGAGAGAGGAAGGAGGAAAAGAGAGAGGGAACAAGGAAGGAGGACAAGAGTGTGTAATCTCTTTAGCTCATGTACTTGACATAAGGACAGAGATAGAGAAAGCGTGGTGATTTTTCTGCAGCTGTAGTTCTGCCCATTCTAGTCACTTCAGTTAATTAAGCGCTGTATAATGTTAGACCACTTGATGCTCTTTATTTTCCTTCCTCTTCTTTTTTTCTTGCCACATCATCTTAAATTCCTCATCCCTAAATGGAGATCCACATAATATATCCCAAAAAGGAATAAATCTCCAAGAAAACATTTTTGATGTTGCTAATTTTTTTCCTCAAACTAACATTGGTTTTAGTGTAAACAAATCCATGACTTTACTCTGCAACTTATCAAATGAATCATGGCGGCTATGATAGAGGATTGCAGGGTTGCGTCAAATTTTAGATCATGGAAACTCTCTACCTTAAACTCAGTCTAAGAGAATAACTTAAGGCCTTGTAGTAAATTATTTCCAGCAACATTTAAGAAGCTGAAGACAGAATGTACTTGTCTTGTTAAAATCTACTAATTGTAGAAAGTAGAACTGAAGCACTTTTGGCAATACCAAGTTCAAAGGAAAAAGAAGAAGCCTAAGGGATATGTAATGGGATTGGCACTTATTGTTCTCTGCCACTTTAGTAAATCCTTCCTATTCTCAACAACCCTCCAAAGTAAAGCCGTTTGAGGAGGAGAGAGTAGCATGGAAATGTTTGGAATTTTCTCATTTTGCTAAAGTTTTTATGACATTGATGATAGATACGGCTAAGCATTGAATGAAAAATAAGACTTTGATAATTTTGTAAAAGGCATTTTTGATAAAATATAACTTTTACATTAAGAGCAAAAATGTGTAAAATGAATTCAGTATTATGTCATTTATAAGACTAAAAATGAGTTCAAATTTTTAAATCCCATAAATTATTCATATTTATTTTTAACAGTTACACTATTCTATTTTAAAGACTGTTTCTTGAAAGAATGATTTAAATAGAGAATTTTCCTCTAATTTAGTTAGTTTTGTTGGTATATGTAACAGCTTAATAACTAAATAAAAATAGATCTATATTTTTATAAGGCCACAAATATAAACTATTTGGGGATCACAGTAATGATCTTTCCGTTTTCCAGCATGCATTATTAATTTTAAAGCTGCAGTCTAAGAAATTGTATGTAATTTATACTGAACATAATATTTCAGAATGTTTGATTAAGGAAAAAAAAATTAAACTTATCCAAATGTAAAATCTCATAAATTTTGTTGAGTTAAAGCATTATAGACCAAGTCTAAATTTTGTTATTTTCTGTGGGATTTCAAAATTTTCTCTTCTAAGAAAAGAGATCAATTTTATCTCATGAAGTTGCCCCAGAGGGTTTGACCAAATTTTAGTAATTATTTTAATATTATATGAACTGAGTCTGAATATATGTACAAACTAAGAGATATTAGCATGCTCCAGTCTAAAAACTGTAGGTGAAGTTAAAAAAAAAAAGATTAATGAGGCCTTCATTTATATATTTGGGTATATATAATTTGGATAATTCTACTTAATTATCCAAATAGGCAGAAATAATACCAGAGGTGGTTGAACAAACTGTAAACTACAGACATTTAGTTATATTCAATATACTTACAGATTTAGGTTTTACCTGAAGTAAAGTTGGAAGGGTTAATAAATTAAAACCAGAATGCTTCATTTAACATTTCACAAGAAAAGTGCATTTTGTTTTATCTGCTCAGAATTTAAAAGCTTTTTATTGTGTTTATTTGAGAAACATTTATATTGATTTTTGTTTGTTTTTATTTATTTTGCTTTAATTGTTTATTGTTTAAAAACAGGATTTTTCAATACCTCTTGAATTAGAAATTGGGTTATAGTTCCAACTGTTAGATGATACACCTGAAGATGTAAGTCCTACCCACGTTGGACAAACTATTTAATAGTTTTTGCTGCCAGAATATGTCAAGCATTTATTTGTGACTCACAGCCTTTTACTACCCTTTATGCCTCAAAGATTAAGCCATCCTAGTTCTCATTGTTGTTGTTGTTGTTATGTGCCATTGAGTCATACCCAGCTCATAGCGACCCCTCCTTGGGTTTCCAAGGCAGTATCACTACAGAAGTAGATTGCCCAACCTTCCTTCCGAGGAGTGCCCTGCCTTTTGTCTCCAAGGGCCTAAGTAATGTTTAATTTTGAATTTTCCAACTGTTGGAAACAAATTGGAATAGTATTCAGTATATTCAGTAGACTCTCTGGCCATGTACATGTGTTACATGTTACTATGAATAATAATGTATGAGTTTTCTTTTTATTGTAATATTTGATCAAATATTTTAAATTGTGTTTGGCATGGTCTAGCAATGGACTTTTCTGTTTGATAAAATATTCTAGCTAATGGAAAGTAACTATATGTCATGTGAGGTATACTTTTCTCAAATCATTAGAATCCATTTGAAGCTAAGTAATACCATGAAATTGCAAATAATGATAAAAAATAACTGCTAGCACTTATGAGCACTTACTATGTGCCAGATACTATATGAATTATTTTTAATATAACTCATTTAATACTACTGAAACTCACATGAATTAGATGCTATTATTGTCTAAATTCTATAGATAAGGTAACTGCGGCATAGAAATATTAAGTGATTTGCCAAAGATCATGTGTAAGACTCAATGTTATATAGGATTTGAAGCAAGGAATCTGGTCTAGACTTCAGATCCCACAGACTTAACTGCTTTATTTTGTATTGATTCACAAGGTTCTTCAAGATCCTATGCTTTTGTTATTGTGTGCCATCATCAAGTCAGTGTAACGCATAGCACTCTGGCAGAGCAAAGGTTACATACTCACTGCTAAACAAAATGTTGGAGATTCAGCTGTTGGAACCCACCAAGGCCTCCGTAGGACAATAGACCTGGCAATCAGCTCTTGTAAAGCCTAGGAAATCTTATAGGGCAATTTTACTCTGTCCTTTTGGGTTGCTATGAGTCAAGATCCCATAGTGCCTCCAAGTTATCAATGTTAACATTTGCAATGTTTACATGGAGCATGGAACTGGTATAAAATGGGTGGCTAATGAACATGTATGTATGTATAAGTAAATGAGTGGGTGAGTGAATATAAGAATGAATAATTTGTACTAATGAGATGTGCTGATAGAGAATTTGGACTAACTAAACATCTAACATAAAACATGAGAATATCCATGGAGAAATTATATTATGCAGAATTTTTCATACTTATTTTACTGTATTGCCATGTTTTTAAGTACTTCTTCAGCCAATATTTTAAACTATGTTAAATTCATAGGTTTTGCAAAGGATTTTCTGAGAAATTAAATTTATTCATATTTATTACATTTATTCCTATTCCACAATCTTAAAGGAGTTGGAGACTGAAAGTGGAAAATGGATTTTGGAGAAATAAATCCTTCACATTAATTACAGCCATGAATTCCATGAACACAAATCAAATCCAATTTCTTTTTTGTCTCCCCTTACCAATATCTTCCAGCACCAAAAACCTGTTACTTGGTTGGATTTAAGAATTGCCATTAAAGGTAGTACAAGGGGATAAATGTGTATGATTTGCCGTTATAGCATACCTACATTTTAATTTATGCTTAGCCACTTGCTATTTATATGACTATTTTACCTATATTAACTCATTTTCATATCGACATATGATTAGAATCATATACTTCTACTTTTTTTTTTTTAATGATGATTATTTGGAAACTGTTTAAACATTTTTCAAAATGTTTTCCATAAAATTGAAGCAAACCCACTGCCATTGAGTCATTTCTGACTCATAGACTCACTACAGGACAGAGTAGAACTGCCTCATAAGGTTTCCACGGTCGTAAATCTTTATGAAAGCAGACTGCCTCATCTTTCTCCTTTGGAGTGGCTGATGAGTCCAAATCACTGAATTTTTGGTTATCAGTGAATGATTTAACACTGTGTCACCAGAGCTCCTTTGTGTTTCATGGAACACTGTTAATCTCTCTTGAAAGAAAAGGATTCTATGGTCATACATGGGAATATACGTTGGGAATATCCATGGGGAAATTATATTATGCAGAATTTTTCAAACTTATTTTACTGTATTGCCATGTTTTCATAGACTGTCCCACAGGAAAGCACTGTACACAGCAGGAGACTGACATGATTTCATGAGTAATAGTAGAAGTTTGTTGTTGTGTTGTTTTGCCATCAAGTTGGCCCCGACTCATAGCGACCCCTCCTTGGGTTTCTGAGGCAGTATCACTACAAAAGTAGGATTGCCCAACCTTCCTTCCGAGGAGTGGCTGGTGGGTTTGAACCGCCAGCCTTCTGGTGAGCAGTCAAGTGCCTTAGGCACTATGCTACCAGAGCTCCTAGTAGTGGTATTACTAAACTTCAAACAAGCAATAAAAGTTATGTAAAAAAAAATCCATCTAATCAAGATTGGCAAAATGTATTAAGTGAAAATAATAGAAGCTATTTTTTTGTGGGATCAGTCGCAACACATAAGTTTAGGATAATAATTGTTGTTGTGATAACAGAGACAATAATAGAATAGTGGAAGCATTCTGAACCAGAGTGTGGGAACACCATTGTCACCATTACCAGAAATATATATAGAACTTGTAATTGAGAGACGAGAATTTGAAATCTAAAATAGTACTTATAAAATTTATACTGACATCTAGGTTGCAATCCTAGGAGTCAAGATCAGAGATCTATTCTCTGCCAAGTGGGTGGAATTTAGTTTATTATCAACCAAGGGGAAAGGAGAAAAAAAAAATATATTTTAATTTCAGTCATTTGATACCTTACTGTATTCAGACTCTCTCAGTGCTTTCTAAAGTTGTCCATCATGCACAAATGGTTAAACCCTCAACTACTAGCCAAAGAGTTGATAGTCCAAACCCTCCCAGAGTCATCTTGGAAGAGAGACTTGGTGATCTGCTTCCAAATGATCACTGCCTTGAAAGCCCCACGAAGCAGTTCTACTCTGCACACATGGGTCACCATGAGTTGGAGGCAACTTGACAGTAACTAACAACAACAGCAGCACTTTCGAAGGAGTGTAGATTCTAAGGAATCTGTTTTTCTGCTAACTTGTTTGACGATCCAAGATAGAGAGCCTAAGAGAAAGCTAAATTATTCTGGAAAAGATGAGAATATTTAGATACTAGGAAATACCCTTAAAGGAGGAATAGCTGGGGCCAGTAAGCCAAAAAAAGTCCTGCTTCCTTTACCTCTCTGCAAGGTAGAAGGCAAGAAATGGTGTCTGGCTGCAAAAATAAATAGATAGAGAGAGAAAGACAGACAGGAGAAAAACAACAATAACACTTTGTGAAGTCCTCAGAGACATCTAAATGGATATTTTCATGGCTCTGTGTTATATTCTGTACGTTGTAAGCATTTTATTTCTCCCCATGAGATCTTCAATAAAGTCAACATCACTTAACAATGCTTTGTAGTGTGGGATTCATTAGAGGGATGGGAAGATGTGAAGTGTCCAGCCCTGCTTCACAGTAGGCTTGGGTGAAAACTGAGTCATCTGGTCTCATCTAGTTTAGCCAAAAGGGGATGATGTAATCTACCAGTTTCTGAATTGAATTCTAAAGGGTGGTAAATTTTCTTCAGTAACACCTATGTTAGGCCTTCGCTTGGCCCCAAGCCCCAGAATAGCACTCCAGACAGCTAGGTGCCTGTGTGTGGGAGCCTCAGGGGTCCTGTTGCCCAGTTAGCCTAGGAACCTAGACCAAATGCAGACCTCAACTGCCCTTTTGCTGAAGAACTCAATGTGGTCTTGATGTTCTTACTCCATTGATAAGAAGAGGTGAAGGAAAATAATACTAAGGAAAAAGAGCAATTCCTCTAGGACTAGAGAAGATCTCAGCTGGCCTACACTGCCTGCAACAGATCTTCCCCCTACAATGGACATCTCTAATAGACCATAAGGACAGGGGCAGTAAGGAGTGTTAGGCTCATCTTTTCACACAGAATTCTTGAAAGAGAAAAGATAAATAGTAAAGGAATTAAAGGACTAAGTATACCTAAAAAAGAATCTGAAGGGAACATGCCAAAGTTAAAGAAAAATTTTGAATTTACTTATCAAACTGAAAACTCCAGTCTCATCACAGTAAACATGAAGTTTGAAGACAAGCCCCTACTCATGCATTTTATGACTCTCTTGAAATTGACACATATAAAAATCTCAAAACTCATTACCCTCAAGTCGATTCCGATTCAGTGACCCTCCTTGAGTTTCCGAGGCAGTATCACAACAGAAGTAGATTGCCCAATCTTCCTTCTGAAGAGTGGCTGGTGAGTTTCAAAAGCCAACCTCCTGGTTAGCAGTTAAATGCCTTATGTATGTTATTTTTGGGAGCTCTGGTAGCATGATGAGTAAGGCACTGGACTACTAACCAGAGGGCTGGTGGTTCAAACCCACCAGCAACTCCTCAGAAGGAAGATGGGGCAATCTACTTCCGTAGTGATACTGCCTCAGAAACCCAAGGAGAGGTTGCTATGAGTCGGGTCTGACTCAACGGCACATAACAACAACATGTTATTTTTATGTTTTCAAAAATATGTTTTAGTAATTTTCAATAAGCAAATAAAGAAGAATACTTTTCTTGAGAGAAGTATGAGGATGACAGTGGTGCCTGTTACTCTCTGCCACTGCATTTTCTTATCTAAAACCTTTCACTTCATTTGCACGTGCAAAGAATCATACTTTATTTCACATCTAGACATGTTCTTCTGCAGCTTTTAACCCTTCAGCCTTAGCTATGGTCATTTTTTTTTCTCCTGAGAAGTCTCTAAAAAGGCATCAATTTTTATGTAAACAAGAAAACAGTAAGAGAAAATAATACTAGGAAAAATATATAAATGTTAAAGGAAAATATTCTACCTACAAACTATACTTTCAATTATCTTCATGTCTTATGCCATGATTAAAAATATCGGTGCTTGTATAGAACCTTTTTCTTTCCATGCTGTCTTCTTCTTTGCTTCTCCTGTGAACTTTTTAAATTCTGTGTTTGGCAGCAGTCTTGTTTTCCTTGGAACCAAGTACTGTGTAACATACTGTTAGCTGAAGGCTGTGATGTAGAAATTTATTATTGAAAATAAAATAGAGAGTGAGAGAAGAATTCATTCCATAATAGTGAAAGCAGCTTAGACAGTGTCAAGGAAATTAGGATGTACAAAATGCTTCATATAACAGATTGTGTTTATTTTCAAGGAAATATATTTTATTTCCAAGCAATATATTCCAGGGTCTTAATTTTGCCTATCCAGTTATCTTGAGCTACGAAGGGCAGATGGATGATCTTTTTTGGGAATCACTTCATGGGGATGGAAGCATTTTGTATGCCATATATAGGTATGACCTTGGTGACCTATGTAACTGCAGACTTTCTGCTAAGATGCTTATGAAAAATGTCATTACTCAGACATAGTTAAATGGCCAAGAGAATATTTTTAATAACTGGTGCTAGACAAATTCTTTTTTCTTCCTGAATTAGGTAGCCTCATATGTTTCGTCAACTAAAATATTTGAATTTCTTCTTTTTAATTCACATTTTTAGTCTGTGTCTGTGTGTGTATGTCTGTCTCTCTCTCAGTACCACAGGCATTCTCCTCCAAAGAGGATATTGTATCATGTTTATAAATTTTCTGACTCTTTCCCAGAATTCCTTAGATAGCATGCTGTTATTCATTTATCTTGA
Source organism: Orycteropus afer afer (assembly GCF_000298275.1). Classification (NCBI taxonomy): domain Eukaryota; kingdom Metazoa; phylum Chordata; class Mammalia; order Tubulidentata; family Orycteropodidae; genus Orycteropus; species Orycteropus afer. The sequence continues at coordinate 5,488,970 of NW_006921758.1, read as the reverse complement.
AAGTTAAAGCCAGATGAACTAAATTGCAAAAAGAAAAAAATTCTTTTCACACTAGATCTGTATTTGCTTCTATTCCTTTTTGCTGTGACCCATTTATATCATTTATCTAAGCCCACAATAATATCAAAGGATTTACTTGGGTCATCTGGAATTTAACACTATCCCTACCTATTAGTTTCAAAGAATGTTTTGACTTTCTCATTGATGTAACATCAACCTCAGTTCATACCTAATATGGAAATTCATTGACTTCATTGTGAAAACTCTCTTTACTGTTTGACTGATCAGTAGTTTTCATTTGACCTAATATAATTGTTGGCCAAGGGAGTGGAAATAGGGAGGTGCCTCTGAGCTTCCTAAAATGTTTAGCCAATGGTTCTGCATTAACACAACTGCATACCAGTACTCTTAATGCTTTAACTTAAATAGTCTGTAATATTAAATGAATATATTCAATTATATTTTCACACGGTGGATGGTTTTTTAAAAGCACTCTGCTTATTTTAGTCTTTGGTCCATGATCTAAGGTCAGTGGCCCTAGAACAGTAAAATAAATTTTATTTGCAGTATGATCAAAAGTTATGTGCTGTATCAAGCACCTCTCCTCATTCCCTCCCTCTACCCCACCTTCATCTAGTGTCAGTTGTGCTTTCATCAATGAGAGGAGTATAGGTAGTCTCCACCTTATGACATATTCATGTTACATGAACCACACTTAATGACCGGCTGTTTTCTTTTATTTTTAAAGCATCTGATCATTAGTAATATGTACTGCATACAATGTTGTAACACGTAATTTGCTGATGTTATCATTCTAGGATGGTCTCTCACGATGTTAAATGTTATGATTTATAAAAATAATGATAATAAAATGCAACAAAAATGAAAACTTAAAAAAAGGAGGTATTAGACTTATGTCAGAATCAATTTACAATGGAATCATTGAAAAAGAACTCTGTCGTAAGTTGAAAACTACCTGTATATGGTAAAGTCCTGGTAAGATTTCTTCAAATCAAAAAGGAAAAAAAATTCTGTTGATTTTCTTTGACTCTCTTCTTATTGAACAGAGAACATTCCAGTATTTCGTTTGTCATATGTAGAATTCATTCCTTTTTAGATTACATTTCATATACATGTAGGTTTCTGTCTTTTTTTATTACTTTGAAAAAAGTAGTAATAACGTACATGAAAAAATATTACATGTTCTGTCAACTTATGCTTTTCAAATGTAGTAAAATGAGAATATAATAATATTTTATATGTAATACTATCATGTAATAAGGTAGAATAGAGTATAATAAAATTCCTTTACCCTAAAAGTAGGCAATCTATTGCCATAGAGATACTGCCTGGAAAACCCAAGGAGGGGTCGCTATGAGTCTAATTCAACTCGAGGGCAGTGAGGTGTTTTTTTTTCTTTTTTTAATCTCTTACATTAGTTTATTGTATAAGACTGAGAAATAATTCTGTCAGATACCTCAACACATTTGCCAAATTTTACTATTTTATGCCTCAAAAGAAAAAATTGGATTTAGAGAGTAAATTTTTAGAGATTTGTAAGTTCTGGATTAATTTTCTGTAGTAAGTTATGATCCAAATGAGTCTACATTTTGATTGTTTTTGCACTTTCACTAAATTCATCACCTTTAAGTAGTTAATGACAGAGGATAGTGAATTCTGTGCTCTTCTGAATTTAGTTCTTATTCCACAGAAATGTTACCTGCGACTTTTACCTGTCATCAAATATCCTCTCAATAAAATTTGGATTACAATTGTTACTGAGATTTATTTACCTCTCATTTATGTAATACCAGTACATGACACTATTTAACAAGCTATCCTGTTAGTTTAATCTTATTAGCAAATAGGATAATATTCACAGCCTTCAGCCTTTTATAAAAGTTTTTTTTTTTTTTAAATCATTTAAACAGTTAAAGAGATCAGTCATTTGCTTAAGAGTGATTTCTCTCTAACACACAGTATCATACTCAATTTTGTCCTATCTTTAGCAAATATTTGGTCTTTGTATTACACATCAATGGGTGGTGCCTATGGTGAAGCATTCAGCTGTTAACCTAAAAGTTGGTGTTTTGAATCCACCCAGAAGCATCTTGGAGTAAAGTCCTGATGATTTGCTTCTGAAAGGTCACAGCCATGAAAACTCTGGACTGCAGTTCTACTCTGCAACACATGGGGTCGCCATGAGTCAGAATGGACTCCATAGCAACTGGTTTGGTTTCGGTTAGTCTTCCTATTGTAATGAAAAAGTCACTTCAAGACCTCATTAAGGCAGATGATTGAAATTTATCAAAATTGTTTCTGATCATTCTAGTTAACTAATTCAACTTTCTTAAATTATGTTTCTAAATTATACTATTTATTTCATTAGTTGATTGGTATTTGTGAATCTCATTTAATCAACTTTAAATTAGTAGTAATGAATATTTACTACAAGATGTAATGCCAATAAATCCAGAAATTAAAAAAAAAATAAAATTAAGGCATTAAAAAAAAATTGACTATGTAACCATTCAATATTATGCAGTGATTATCTGGGCTAATTGTGTTCTAGCCAAACTACAATTAATCATTGCAGTAATGCCAAGGCTAATGCTATGCAATGATTGAGTATGTCTTGTAAAAATAAAAATAGCTTAAATTCACTTTGTGATACTTCTCATTTATTATTCATGAGCATTTCTTACACATTTTTTTAAAAAACCTTAAGATTTTGGTTTTATTAGTGGCACAGTATTCTTTTTTGTACTATTATTTTTTGGAAAGTGATCTTTTTATTGCATAACACAATAGTATGTGGTGATCTACATATTGTAATTACTGTGTTTTTTATACATTGATTCAAAGAGTATGAAATTTTAAGGATATTTGAAATGTATTACAATGGTTATTTTATAAGTCAATATATAATATACATACTGTGTATATGTGTAAGAAGAAACCCTGATGGCACAGTGGCTAAGTGCTCAGCTGCTACCAAAATGTCAGAGGTTTGGCTGTTCAAACCTACCAGCTGCCCCACAGGCGAACAGACCTGACTACTCCCATAAACCTAAGAAACCCTATAGGGCAGTTCTGCCGTATCCTGTGGAGTTGGTATGAGTTGGAATTGACTTGATGGCACACAAGAACACATGTAAATATGTATATATATAAATATATATTAGATACTAGCAACATATATGGTTACTTATGTCCTTAGATACTTATCACATAAGTATCAATTATCACCACATAAGTATCAGTATTATCAATTTGCTAATTTATTAGGATTGGGAAGAGTAGAATCTTGTAATTGTTTATATTAAATTTCTTTCACTCTCTAGGAAGTTAAATTTTATTCTCCATGAATCTATGGACTATTATTATTTCTTCTGTAAATTAGTCTTATCCTTTCTTCAACTTCCTACTAGGGTTGTGTTTTTTGTTTTTTAATTTGTAATTGTTTTTAGTATGCTGAGGATATTATCCTTTACCTGCCGAGGGGGTAGAAGAGATGGGTTAGGGAAGGTGATCACCATGAGTCAGAATCAACTGGAAGGCAACAACTAACAGGAACAACAACCATTTGCTGCAGATATCTTGCCAATGTGAAAATGTGCAAATATTCTTTCATGTAGCTACGTCAATTGATCTTTTCTTCTGTGATATTTTTATTTTAAGTTGGAGAATCTTTTTGTATTCCAAGATAGGTTAAATATTTACATTGATTTCATTTTATACTTTTGCTTTCTTTTTTTTAATATTTCAGAAATATCTAGAATTTATATTAGTGTATGTTATAATGTTTAGATCTATTTCTTTTCCAAAGTCAAATTCTTGTTTTCATTTGCTGAATAATTCATATAATACCCCTTGATTTTTATATTTTTTTATATTTTGTTGCTACATGTAATTGAGGTTTTTTTTTCCAAAATTGTCTTCTATGTCTCATTAATTTATATTTTGATTCTTAACCCATTGTCACATAATTAGTGCTTTTTTTTTCTTCTCCTTCTTCTTTCTTTCTTTTTAATTAACTCTTAGGAGATTTCCATCCCTTCTATCATTTGCAGCAGTTTCTCATGTTATCCTCTCTCAGTGAAATTTATGCTCTTGTATTTTCCATTTCCTATTTGAATACTATTAACTTTTGATAGAAATTCAGTTAAATCTGTAATATATTTTTTAAGTAAAATCTAACCTTAAAGATCTTATAGAAGTGTCTTCAAAGGCAGGAGCATTGCATTTCTATCAGTAAAATTCTACCATACTCTATATATGGTTATCACACATTTCTTGATAATGCTGTTCAAATGTATATTCTCTCTTTTTTTTTTTTTTTAGTTTTATCATGAACATCTTTTAAAATTATAACTACTAAGGATTCATTGGGAGATCTGCTGGCATATTGCCTAAGGCATTTGACTGCTACCCAGAAGTCTGGTGATTCAAACCCACCAGCCACTCCTTGGAAGCAAGACTGGGCAATCTACTTCTGTAGTGATACTCTCTGGTAAACCTAAGGAGGGGTCACTATGAGTCGGAACCAACTCAGCGGTAGCGAAGGAGTAAAGATTCATTGCTGTATGTAGACAAAGCTAATAATTTAGATGAATATATTGGTTAGCCCACCATGTTACTGTGCTGTTTATTAATTATAAGTAGTTCTCCTCTTGATATATATGAGTAGTGAGTATCTGAATGGATTAATTGAGTCTCATTCTTCTCATTTCATATCTTGTATTTTTAAAATAAATAAATATTAGACTTCTAATCATTAGCAGTATGTAAAACCAAATAACCAAACTCACTGCTATCAAGTTGGTTCCGACTCATAGCAACCCCTCCTTGGGTTTCTGAGATGGTATCTTTACAGAAGTAGATTGTTCAGTCTTGCTTCCAAGGAGTGGCTGGTGGGTGTGAACCACCAGCCTCCTGGTTAACAATATCTGTTTAATGTAAATCTACATTTCATGACTTTGAGGACACATTTCATATTAAATAATTTTATTTCTTAGAACTCTCTGTGATATTTTCTGTACATAATTTTAAAATATTCTGGCCTTTTGCATATTACCATGACAGTAGATTAAGTTACACTATCAATTTACTTCAGCATATTTTTCTAATAAACTAAAGTCTTGAAAAATATGCAAATAAAACTTTACACAGTTTGGCACCTGTGGAGGATGTTCCTGACAAAGAACAACAAAACTGTACCTTACCAAATGCCTTTTGCTGCACAATAGTATTAAAAATACTCTCAAAACAACTGTAAAAACCAAAACCAAACTCATTGCAGTCAAGTCCATTCTAATCATAGCGACTCCTCCTTGGGCTTCTGAGGCAGTATCTCTATGGAAGTAGAGTGCCCAATATTCTTCTGGTTAGCAGTCAAATGCCTTGGGCACTATGCCACCAGAGCTCCTTCAAAACAACTAGAGGTTGAAATGTTAGCTATCACACCAGTAGTTTATTTCTTCAGGTAGTTATTTTAGTCAAGATAGTTATTCAAAGCTTTACTATTAAAACATAGTTTTTAAAAGCCTAATTATTTTTTTGAAAAAAGGAGTAAAAATACATGTTGTATAAAATAAGTATCATTTCATTTACCGTAATTTTTGTATTATCTTTACAGCTCATAGGGCATTCTGAATGGGACCATAAGCGAGGGGCAAGAGGATCCCAGGTAAGTTTCTTTTCTATTCTTTGATTCATTTCGTATCTTAACACTTTGAGTGAACCATGAATTTTCTGAAACTCAAGAAATAATATGAAGTAGAGAGAGGAACAGACAAAATAATCATGCCATTTGTTTTTATTTAGGTTAGCTGTAATTAAAGTCTGGATTTCAAACCCCAAAGGCAGATGCCAGCATATTCCTCCTAAGAGCTTTCTTGTATCCCAGATTGCTTGTGTTTATATGAATGTCAATTTTATATTCATTTTGTCTTTGCAGAATATATTTTGATCAACAACCCACTCTCTTGATTTTATTCACTTCCTTTGATAATTTCTCTGCGTATTTTCTTATTTTCTCTGTCTTCCTGGTTTTGGTTAAATATTTTGAAATATAATCAGAGAAAACCCTGAACCAATTAGAGATTTTTGTCTCCAAATTAACTGTCTTAGTCTTAGGGAAATAGAAAGATGAAAGGGTCTGTTATTTTTGAAAAGAAACAAATTCTAAACCTTCCTATATTACCAGACTGTTTTCATTCTCTTACTTTATGTCTTAGGCAAGGAGAAAAGCTTCCATGACGCATTTATGCTTTTTAATGACCTAATTAGACAATGTGGATTTGTTTTGCTTCCATAATTACTTTGCCTGACAGAATAAAGGCTGAGTTTAAAATTAAGAAAATTATCTCTTATCCTAGGGTATTTTGTGAAGAAATACAAAAATAGTTTATCTCGTAACAGCCTATGTTTACCTGACTGTAAACAGACAAAATAAAAAGTAAACAATGGAACATTTTTACCTCTGCTGGTCTCATTTTATATTTGACACTAAAGAGTATCATATATGAAAGTTTATTATGGAGTGTATGATTCTCCCCAGTGTTTTGCAGCGTTTATGTGTACCTGTGTTGTTAGTAAGTTTGCATTGGTAATCATATTTAATTTAAGTCCCCAGGAAAACAAAACCAAGTGAATAAATTACTTTTAGTTAATATTTTAAAAGCTGAGATTTTATTTTTGTCCATTGTTAATTTGATGAGTAAATTGATATTTAACCCCATTGCCATCAATTTATTTCTGACTCATAGTGACCCTATAGGACAGAGTAGGACCACCCCATATTGTTTACAAGGCTATAAATCTTTATGGAAGCAGCCTGCCACATCTTTCTCTCATGGGGAAGCTTGTGGATTCAAACCATCGACCTTTTGATTAGTAGCTGAACACTTAACGATAAAAACCAAACCTACTGCCATCAAGTCAGTTCTACTCATAGCAACTCATAGGACAGAGTAGAACCACCTCTAATTGGTTCAGGGTTTTCTCTGATTATATTTCAAAATATTTAACCAAAAACAGGAAGACAGAGAAAATAAGAAAATATGTAGAGAAATTATCAAAGGAAGTGAATAAAAGCAAAAGATTGGGTTGTTGATGAAAACACAGGGTTTCAAAGGCTATAAGTCTTCGTGGAAGCAGACAGCCTCATCTTTCTTCTGCAGAGTGGCTGGTAGATTCAAACCACTGACCCTGTGGTTAGCAGCCAAATGCTTTAAGCACTATGCCCTAGAGCTCCTACTTAACCATTGAGCTACCACATAAATCAATCCAATTAAATTAGGATAATCCAAAAAGAATTCATATATTGTTTTCTTTCTCTTACTTTCAGTTCTGCTTTCCCATTTTCTCTGGCAAGTCTCTTTCTGCACACATATATTATATTTTAAATCAGAATTTAAATGTTTTTATGCCAATAGGTAGGTAGGTGTCAAGTATGAAATTAATGTATGGTAAATGTTTTGTGATCCTAAATCAATGAAAAGTACAGATGAGCACAAGTAAGAAACCACAAAATTCCATACTTTCTGATTAGTGCCACCAAAGACATTTTGATCTCTAAATCATGCCAAGGAACATGTTGAGGACATGCCTCTTCAAAGTAGTTTAGTGTTGTATTTTAAAAAAAAAAGTTTGACATATATGTTTATTCACCATGTATCATTTATCTGCAGATTTGGATTAGACACTCTGTCAAAATAAGTTGAAAAATAAATTTCAAAACAGTTCCACAGTGCTTGTGATAACCTTAATCACAAAAAAATGCAGAACAAATATGAAAACTTTACCAGATATTGTGCATAGTTAGGAAGCTTCAGAATTCCACATCTACACACACACACACACACACACAAACAGTATGTTCGTTAATAAAATTTGATTATATTTGAAAGCCTGAAGTGGTTCTCATACGCAAAAGAATTAGAATATTCTTGCTTGAATTCGCACTATAAGCATCATGGTCTTTCTGAGATCATTGGGTAACAGGATAACTGTCATAAATATAATGTAACTGCATCTCACTTGATTTCCTCAACTCAGATAAAAATTATCAAGGTAAAAAGACACACATACAAAACAATAACAACAACAAAAACATTTTTTTTTAAATTCCAGGTAAATAAATTAAGTGTTAAGTTATAACCTCTTATCTAATATGCATTCCCCAATTTAAAAAAGTAAAATAAAAAAAGACATGGTAGTGTGTTTTAGTTAATTGATCTCTTCTTATATCACTCTCATTTCCTTTGATCATGTGTCTAAACCTTTTCAGCATTTCAAAGGGAATTTCAGACAGGCTGTATTTCAACACAGATCTCTTCATATTTTATTAATACTCCAAAGTATCACTTAAATTGCATCCAAGTTTTTTAGGACAGGTTTGTAAGCACTTACTATGTATAGAGCACTGTGGTAGGTCTTACAGGGAAGAAAGACTGATAGACATGGTTACTGCTTTCTAAGACCTCACAAATTAAGGTTGGAAGTAGTAATACTATATATATAACTCACATATGAGTTAGATGGTTAGGTGCAATATTAAATATATAAACAAAGTCTGATAAGAGTTTTTTTCTGCCTTGTACAGTTAGGAAATACTTCCTAGAAGTGGTAATGTGTGAGATGAGACTTTAAGAATAATTAAGGTTTCAGAAGTACAAATAGATGGAAAGGCTTGAGTAAAAGCCTGATCTGGAAAGAGTGTGGGATATGTTTGGATGTGTGTGAATTTTCTTTATAACTGCATTCTAAACACTTGTAGAATGGGAGCCATTGCCAGCGCTGCAGTAAATGAAGAATTCAGAAAATGTCATGGATATTTGAGTAAGAGGAAGACATAAGGAGAGTCAGAAATTGAAAATGGAGTACTTGAAGGCTTAGTGCCTTAACACAAACCAGGGGAGATGGAAGATGATAAGTTTTAGCAAAGTCAAGTGAGAAGTGATGATGATAATTCCAAAAGAAAATGCTTGTGATGTTTGTGTGGTGCATTGTAGCCAGAGTAGAGCAGAATATGTCAGTTTGGGATGTCACCTTGAGGATTAAGTTGTGCTTGACCTAAGACATGGTGTTTTTAATCTCCTCATTTGCATATGGAAGCTAGACAATGAATAAGGAAGACTGAAGAAGAGGTGATGCTTTTGAGTTATGGTGTTGGCGATGAATTCTGAAAGTACCATGGACTTCCAGAAGAACCAACTAATCTGTCCTGCAGGAAGTAAAACCAGAATGCTCATAAGAAGTGAACATGGGGAGAATCCATTTCATGTACTTAGGACATGTTGTCCAGAGGGAACAGTCCCTGGGGAAAGACATCAAGCTTAGTAAATTAAAGGGTCAGTGAAAAAGAGGAAGACCTTAATGATATGGATTGACACTGGCTGCAACAATGGGCTTACACATAGTAACCATCGTGAGAATGGTGCTCAGGATGGGGCAATGTTTCATTCTGTCCTACATAGAGTCACTATGAGTTGGAACCAACTTAATAGTACCCAAAAACAACAATTATGATTATTGAACATATGTTTTTTGAACTATACCAGAACATAGACTCTCTAGAAAGGATATTAAAAGAAAGAGAAAAAGAAAGAGTGAAGAAAGGCTAATACTTATAGAATGTTCACAGAAAGTGCTGGAAGGAGTTTGGAAAGAGAGAGAGTTGATATATACTAATGAGACCAGTTTGAGGAAAGATGATGGAGAATCTAAAGTAGTGTACTAGCAAGTTACACTATGGAGGGACCTCAGACCGCACTTCAAAAAAGAGAAAGTTGAAAATGCCTTTGAATTTAGTGATGAGGATAACATTAGTGAACTTTAAGCAGGCATGGATTACCCAGTAAGCAAGATAAACACATTCTTAGGGCATCAACAAAACAGCAGCATCAGTTGTCCAAAGCAAAGACCCGTAGATGCCAAGCAGATGAGACACAAGGAAAATCAAACACCACAGTGGACAGGAACTGGCAGGGCACTAAATGAAATTGATATCGTCTTACAAATTTTGTATACAGTAACAATTATATTTTCCTTTCATTGTGGACCAATTGGATATAATCTCACAATCTGTTCTCTCTCATTGACTACGTTATAACTACATGTCTTGTGATGTATCTGATCCTGTGCAAAATGAATGAAAATATGTCTTCACATTGAGTATACCATTCTATTGGTATTATGATCTTTGTGATCACTCTCATCCCCATTGGGCATCAAAATGCAGACACAGCATCAAAGGGCAGAAGAGCATGCAAGGTTTTAAGTATTATTTCAAGATGAAAAACAGTCATGGAGATATGTGAAGGGCTCAAAAACTCAAATCTTACAACAATCTAATGAAATTATTTCCAGCTTCTTTGTAAGTACTATTTCTTTTGACTATCTCAAACATGAAGAATAAAATTACATATTCAAAATCAATTTTTCCCGTAATAATTTTCAAGTATAAATGTTTGTGTTAATGTCCAAATTCTAATACATATTTTATCTTACAAATTTTACTTGTTTTATAAGTTTCATTTATTTTCATTTATTCAAATGTATTTTCTACAGTAGAACCAAATTTAAAAAGTGATACAATTTGATATCCAGGTAAACTGAAACAGTGATAACTAAGTGGAATGCAAAAACGAAGATCACAGACGATAAAAAGAACAGGATTTGTGCATCTCTAAAGACAATTCCAAAATTAACTTCTTTTTTGAAATGTAATGAATCAGAAGAGACTTCTATTGAATGCTTGAGTTCAATGGGTGCAAATCATTATATTAGTACCACTAGCGCAGAAATAAGAAACTCTGGTGGTATAGTGCCTAAGACATTTGACTGCTAACAGAAGGCTGGAGGTTCAAACCCACCAATTACTCTGCAGAAGGAAGACTGGGCAATCTACTTCTGTAAAGATTTACCACCTTGGAAACCCAAAAGGGGTCACCATAAGTCAGAATTAACTTGATGGCAGTGAAGGTTTTTTTTTTTTTTTTTTTGGAGTGCTGAAATAATAGCAATATGAATATAATAGAATTGATTCCAAATTCTACATCCATTCTGCATACAGTAAAAAAATTAAATTTAGCAATTGGTGCAACTCCAGTATGATTGATAAACATAAAAATAATTCAATTCACAGAGATTATATGTTGTCATATTTAAACCAAAGATTTTGGTTTAAACATCACCAACAAAATGATTTTGTCTTAACTAATAAACTGAAAACACAAATTAGTAAAGAATATCAGTATTGGAAAGCCATTTTGCAACACGTTATTGCTGTCATTTTAACAATTGCTGAACATGGACTATGTTTTCAAGGAAAAAATGAAGTGTTTGAATCTTCACAAAATGGAAAGTTTTGGGGATTACTTGAATTTGTTGCTCAAGTTGATCCATTTTTAGCAATTCACATCTCAAAGTATGGTAACACGGGAAAGGGCAAGCTATCATAAAACAATGTCTAAAACAACATGTGAAGAATTAATAAACTTAATTAGTAATAAAGTTCCACCAGCTATTTTCATTGACAGAAGTATAACTCAGTATTTCAGTTCGTCTGTTGATTCCACTCCTGATCTTTCTTATACAGATCAGCTAAGCATTGTTTTAAGGTATATATCAGCAACATGTTGAAAACTTGTTGAGCAATTTATCACATTTACTAGTTAAAAAGTCATACCAGTGAAGAAATTGCAAATCAACTACTTTAGTATTTATTGAAGTTTGCAAATTGTTTTTTCTAAGTGCAGAGATCAGTCTTATGATAATGCCGCTAATATGTAAGTGTTTTATAAAGGCATTTAACAGAAAATTTTAAATGTATAGAATATGGCATGTGCTTCACATTCACTTAATCTTATAGCTTGAAGCATAGTAGATTATTTTATCCAGAGCAGTTATTTTTTTTCTACTGTTCAGTTACTCTACATATTTTTGGCCACCTCTTCTCACCAGTGGGAAGTTCTTGAAACATATGTAGGCAATGATTGTTAAAGTCTCTTTCTAATACATGTTGAGAAGCACATGCTGTAGCAAAAAGTGCAATTCTGGAATTTTACACTTAGATTCTAGATGCCTTGGGAAATATTTCAGAAGACCAGACACAAAAAGGAGATACCGAAAGAGAAGCTGCAAATGTCACCAACAAAATGCAAATACTAGAGTATGTAATTATGTTGGTTATGTGGAAGAATATGTTGCAGCATTTTCATCGGATGAGTCACACTCATTTAGATTTAGAAGAAAATCGAAACTCATGCTCTGGGTTAAAAGTCTTTAACAAGATACTTACAAAATTTAAGAGAAGATTTTGAAAACACCATAAAACGAAAACTGCCAAATACTGATTATTAAGAAATTCACCATCACATAATCATTAGAAAGAAACAAGTAAATGACAGAAGTATTCCAGAAGTATCATTGGGTGCTGGAGATCAATTTTGCATAACCACATACTGTACCATCATTCGGAAGGAAGATGGGGCAATCTACTTCCGTAGTGATACTGCCTTGGAAACCCAAGGAGGGGTCACTATGAGTCGGGTCTGACTCGACGGCACACAACAACAACAACATATCATCACTGACACACCTAAACAAGTAATAAGAAATATTGTAATTAATAGAAAGATTTCTCTTGGAGGAGTTTATTTTAAATAAATAAATAAATAATAAGTTTCGGATTAAAGAAAGAATTGGGAACAAAGTAAGTGAAATTTCTTTTTATGCTACAGTGACTGTGTATCTTAATAATGCAAGAGGAAAAGAATCAACGTAAGGAGGAGATACTGAAAATTCTTAAGAGTGAGTTGGTTGAGTACTGAGACAATCGTGTGGTCCAAGGAAATGGATCCTATTCTTCTAGGGTGGCCCCTTTCTCATCTATTCATATGCTTTTTTCTCACCCTACCAATCTCCCCCATATACTGTTCAACCCAGCTCAGAAAAAATTGGCTATTGACTGAAACAAAACTAGAACCAGTTGATACCGAGTTGACTCTGACTCATGGTGACCCTATGTTTGTCAGAATAAAACTGTGCTCCATAGGATTTAGATTTAGATCGGTGATTTTTTAAAAGTAGATTTCCAGTCCTTTGCTTTGAGATACATCTGGGTGTCCTGGAACCTTCAGCCATTCAATGAACTGCACATTAGATATTTATACCACCCAGAGACTGCATTCTGAAACAAACAACTGGTTAAATCGAACAAAAAAGTACAGATGAAGAAACTTTGAGAAGAAAGTGGAGACATTGCTATAAGAACAAGAGATATGGAAGAAATAGAGGCAGATGTTACAAAGAAAGACTGTGAGCCTGATGATTTCAACTTTCTCAGTAGAGAAAGCATGTATAAAGTTGAGGACATAATAGTGGAAAATCTTGAACTATGGAAGAATATGGAGTTAAAGTTTTTTTTTTTTTTTTTTTTTTTTTTAATAAAGGGGACTGGCTTGATATCTGAGCAAAAAGAAATGTCTTGTAAAAAGTAGAGAGCTGTCTTAATGTTAGTGATCAGCCTGAAAGACAAATTTTAACCTATTTTGCTTTGATTCAAAAAACACAAATATATTTCAGGCACATTTTAGCCTTTGAAGAGTAAAACATAAAGAAAACAAATTTAGCTTCAGGAAGCATACAGTTTTTGTCTAAAGGCAGTCTGAAATCAGAGGATTAAAGGAAAAAAAAAAAAATACTGAGGGCATTAATCATTACCAGAAGACAGTTAAGCTCCTTTAGGCTTTCCCCTAGGTGCTTAATAAATAAGGGCTTTTCTCAGATTTTCCTTAGTCCTCCAAAACTATATCATATGTGCATTATCACAGATAATAAGGTGCATATTTCAGATCAAATACTCATAGAGAAATGTACATCATGTTTCTGTTAAGTCATTCCAACACTTAATTGCATATGACTTTTTAGACTCAGCAAGAATTTCATTTAGATTGATTTACTGTATTCTCTATAATTCTCTTAAATAATTTGTCATTTCACTCACAATTTTCTGGCTGATTTATCTTTTTTTTTTTAAGTATATACTCTCAAAAAATTGTTGTTGTTAGTTGTCATTGAGTTGGTTCCAACTCATAGAGGATGCTATGTACAAAAAAAATGAACCCTGCCTGGTCCTCTGCCATTCCCACAAATGTTGTTACATTTGAGTCCATTGTTACAGCCACTGTGTCAATCCATCTTGTTCAGAGTCTTCTTCTTTTTTTATAGATTATCCAGATATAGGAAAGATGCTCAATGATAACCAAATTCCCAGCAGCATGCATAACTCTTTATCTGGCAGTGCTCCAAATAACACAAATGAAGTCCAGGATGATATTCTCAGAAGACAATTTGTCTTTGTCCCCTTGTTAAATCTTGGGGGAAGATTTTCCAATGGGAATCAATAGAAAATTGTTCTCCTTTGAATGCTTGGTAGGGGGGATTCCAGGGAGTAAGTAGCTTACATATAATTTAGTTGAATGTCTTGTTGCGGAAAAAAAATAAATGATTTCACCTTGTGAGTTTATGAACTCACTAATATTTATATATATATAAGGACCTAGAAGGCCTTTGTTTTTTTTGTTTGTTTGTTTGTTTTAAACAAAGACTACTTAATGAAACACCAACATTTTGCATGATCCATCTAGTCCTCAAGTGCTTGTTGCTTTTCTTTAGATAATGAAATTATGATGTATAAAGTCCTAAATATTATTGTCCAGTTAATGCAACTATTATTCAAATTTCCACATCAACCACTAATGACAAAGATGAGTAAACTGAAGATTTTTACCGACTTCTGTACTATTAAATTGATCAAACATGCAATTTAGATGCACTGACAATTACTGGTGATTGGAACGCAAAGGTCAGAAACAAAAAAGAAAGATCAGTTCTTGAATAAAAAGGCCCTGATGATAGAAATGAAGCCAGAGATCACATGATAGAATATTGTAAGACCACTGACCCATTCAATGGAAATACCTTTTCAACAACATAAACAGCAGCTATATGGATGGACCCTCCTGATGGAATACACAGGAACCAAAATGAACTCATGTTTAGAAAGAGACCATGGACAAGCTCAATATCATCAGTCAGAATAGGAGCTGACTGTGGGACAGACCATCAATTGCCCATATGCAAGTTCAAGTTGAACCTGAAGAAAATTTTTAAAAAGTCCACAAGAGCCAAAGTGCAATCTTGAGTATACCCCACCCAGATTAAGACACCATTTCAAGAGTAGAATTGATGCGTTGAACACTAATGACTGAAAACCAGACAGGTGGTGGGATGACATCCAGAATGTCATATGTAAATAAAGCAAAAGGTCATTAAAAAGACAGGCAATTAAAAAAAAAAATCTCAGAAGAGACTCTAAAAGTTGGCTCTTGAACACAGAGTAGCTGAAGCAGATGGAAGATATAATGAAGTGAAAATACTGAACAAAAAGGGCAGCTCAAGATGACAAAGTAAAGTATTTCAATGAAATGTGCAAAGATTTGGGGTTAGAAAATTGAAAGGGAAGAACACACTTAGCATTTCTCTAGCTGAAAGAACTGAAGAAAAAAATCAAGCCTTGAGTTGAAATATTGAAGGGTTCTATGATCAAAATATTGAATGACACATGAAATAGCAAGAGAAGATAGCAAGAATACACAGAGTCATTGTACCAAAAATAATTGATTGATTGTTGTTCAACCATTTCAGGAGGTAACATATGATCAAGAACAAATGGCATTGAAGGAAGAAGTTCAAGATGCACCAAAGAAAAAAAATAAGGCTCAGGAATTGATGGAATACCAATTGAGATGATCCAACAAACAGATGTAATTCTGGAAGCACTCACTCATCTATGACAAGAAATTTGGAAGACAACTACTTGGCCAACTGACAGGAAAAGATTCATATTTGTGCCCATTCAAAGAAAGATGATCTAGTGGTATGTAGAAAATTTCAAACAATATCATTAATATCACACACAAGTAAAATTCTGCTGAAGATAGTTCAAAAACTATCAGCAGTAGGTCGACAGGGCATTGCCAGAAATTCAAGCTGGGTTCAGAAGAGGACATGGAATAAGGGATATAATTGCTGATATCAGATGGATCTTGGCTGAAGGCAGAAAATATCAGAAATATGTTTACCTGGTTTTGTTGACTATAAAAAAGCATTCAACTGTGTGGATCATAACAAATTATGAATTCCAGAACACTTAATTGTGCTCATGTGGAACCTGTACTTAGACCAAGAGGCAGTTTTTAAAACAGAGCAAGGTAATACCGTGAGGTTTAAAATCAGGAAAAACGTTTATCAGGGTAGTATTCTTTCACTATACTTATTCAGCCTGTGTGCTGACAAGCTAGACTATATGAAGAAGAACTCAGCATCAGGATTGGAGGAAGACTCATGAATAACCTTCAATATGCAGATGACACAACCTTGCTGGCTAAAAGTGAAGAGGACTTCAAGCACTTACTGATGAAGATCAAAGATTATATATAACCTTCAGTAGGGATTATACCTCAACATAAAGGAAACAAAAATCCTCAAAACTGGGCCAATAAGTAACATCATTATAAATGAAGAAAAGATTGAAGTTGTCAAGGATTGCATTTTACTTAGATCCACAATCAACACTTATGAAAGCAACAGTCAAGAAATCAAATAATATATTACATTGGGCCACCTACTCAGAAGACCTCTTTAAAGTATTAAAAAGCAAATGTGTCACTTTAAGGACTGAGATGTGCCTGATCCAAGCCATGGTATTTTCAGTCACCTCATATTTATGTGAAAACTGGACAATGAATAAGGAAGACTGGAGAAGAATTGATGCATTTGAACTATGGTGTTGGCAAAGAATATTGAATATACCACTGACTATCATAGAATGAACAAATCTGCCTTGGAATAAGTATGGCCATAATGTTCCTTAGAAATGAAGATGGTGAGACTTCATGTCACATAGTTTGGACATGTTATCAGTAGAGACCAGTCCTTCAGGAAGTACATCATGCTTGGTAAAGTAGAGAGTCTGCAGAAAAGAGGAAGCCTCTCATTGAGATGGAGTGACACAATAACTGCAATGACGTGCTCAGACTTAACAATGATTATGAAGATGGTGTGGGTCCAGGCTTTATTATGTTTTGTTATGTTGTACATAGCGTCACTATGGGTCAGAACTGACTTGCTAGGATGTAATAAGAACAACAACATTTTCCTAAATAATTGATGTATCACATATGCAAAAGAAAGTTCTGAATATTCAGAGGGGAAAAAGATTTATTAAATGCACTAGGCTATCTGTATGACCTGTATACTTAAAAATGACCTGTGACCTATTTAGTATGATGCCTTTAGTTATCTACTAAGTAGTAGAGGTTTCAAACTGTAAAACTTATAGAATAACAAGCATCTATTTAGATTACTAGCTTTGTGGCATGCATTTTCATGGGGCTATACTACAGCTATGGCGACTGAGAAATATCCGGAAGCTTGAGGGTCAAATGTGATAGTATTTTGGTTTTTATGTTTAGGTTTGTTAATGGAGGTTAGTACAGTTTTGTGATTGATGAGTGGGAGTGGAATGGTAGATATTGATATAAGTAATTTGGAGAATTGATTAGTTTTTAATAGTGATGAGGTGTGTGTAGTTCGTGAGGATTATACTGGTGGTTCATTGTTATATAATGATGGGAGTTGGGTAATGGTTATGGTGGGGTTATTGTTCATTAGCATATTTATCACTATTGAGATTACTCAGGGTCGTTAGAGGGAAATGAGTATCCCGGCAGAAATGGATACTAGGAAAGAAAGGAAGTAAAATTTAATTAAGCTTTTTTTTTTCGTTAGAGCTGAGTAGGGAGGCTGAAATGTTTGTAGATGCAATGTTTTTAGGAATAGGTTTTTTCTTATCTGATGGGATCTAAGGTGGTAATAGCTAAATTTTGGCTGGTGTGCAGTATGGAAAATGGGGATGAAGGTGTATGATGGCAAGATAATAGTGTAATATGTTTGAAAACTTGAATGGGTAATTAGGAGGATTGAATTTTAGGTTGTAGGTTAGAGAGTTTACTTTTAGAGCCAGTAGGAAACCAGTAATTGTGATTGCAAGTGATGTTTATTTGATGAAGGGGGCATAGTTATCTGGGGTACTGTGTGGGAGTAAGGTTGAGGGAGATTATATAGCCATCCAAGACATTGCCAATGGTTAGTTAGGCATTTGATGGTGTTGATGAGGAATGTGTTGTTTTCATTAAGTATAATTAAAGTAGGGAATCGGGGTTGTCCCAGTAGGGCAAAGAAGATGATTCTGGTACTGTATATAGCTGTTATGGAGGTTGCAATTAGGGTGATTGCTAAGGCTCAGGCTTCGATGATTAGGTCTTTGGAATAGAAGCCTGTGAGGAAGGGTATGCTGGTGAGTGCGAGGCTTCCAACAATTAGTGAAGAGGTTGTGGATGAGAGTGATTTATATAGTCCGCCTATCTTACAGATTTCCTTTTCATTGTTTAGGCTATGAATGATGGAGCCAGAGCACAGGAAGTGTATTATTGCCTTGAAAAAGGCATGGACACAGATATGTAGGAAGGCTAGGTAAGGTTGGTTGATGCCAATAGTTACTATTATTAGGCCTAGTTGGCTGGGGGTTGAGAAGGTGACAATTTATTTATTTATTTTTTTATGTCATTCTATGTGAAGCCACATAGGGCTGTAAATAGGGTAGTAATTGCTCCGATACGCAGGATGAGTGTTAGGGCAGTGGGATTATTTTCTAAGAGGGGGTGGAATCTAATAAGAAGGAAAATGCCAGCTATGACTATCGTGCTGGAGTGGAGTAAGGCTGAGACAGGGGTAGGGCCTTCCATAGCTGCAAGAAGTCATGGGTAAAGGCCAAATTGTGCTGATTTGCCTGTTGTGGTGCAAATTAGCCCTAGGAAGGGTAGTGTTTTTTTCCGGATAACTGATGAAGATTTGTTGAAATTGTCATGAGTTGGTGTGTATTAAGAATCAGGCTATTGATATTACAAACCCGATGTCTCTGACACGATTGTAAAGGATTGCGTACAGGGCTGCTGTGTTGGCATCTGTTCATTTGGGTCATCAGCCAATTAGTAGGAAGGATATGATCCCTACATCTTCTCACCCAACGAATAGTTGGAAGAGGTTTTTGGAGGTTACTAAAATTATTATAGTAATTAGGAATATAAGTAGGTACTTGAAAAATGGGTTGATGTATGGGTCTGAGTGTATGTATCAGAGTGAAAATTCTATGATGGATCATATAACAAAGACTACTACAAACATGAAGATTAATGAGAAATAGTCAAACTTAAAACTTATGGATAATTTAAAGGTTTAGGTAGTCATTCAGTGTCAATTGGAGATTAGTGTTTCTTGGTTGGAGTAGATGAATATGGTTGTTGGAATTAGGCTGGCTAGTAATGCATAGGATTTAACCATTTTTACATATAGGGGGTAGTTGGTCGATTTATAAAGTTGAGGAAAGAGTGAAGTAATGATAGGTAGGGCTAGAATAATTAGGGAGAATAGGTTAACTACTTTTATTTGGAGTTGCACCACTTTTTGGTTCCTAAAACCAACGGATTACTCCTCTCCTCTAAAAGTTGGGAAAGCCATGATTATAAGTGATGTTGTGAAGAGTTAGCAGTTCTTCTGTCTTTCTCAATATTTAGGAAGATGTCATTTTCCATTGTTAGATTCACAATCTAATGTTTTTGTTAAACTATATTACAATATGTTAAACCTAGGATGATTTTGAGGTTTAAAGATAAAAACAAGAGAGAAATGATGTAGAAGGTTATAAGTGCATTTTCTCAGGTAAAGGAAGGGGTAATGGCACTAATATGATGAGGGAATTTTCCCCAGTGGGTAGTAATGAATATATACAAGGAGTAAAGTGTTGTGATTAGAATATTGGCTCCTATTAGGATGATGGTGAAAGTAGAACATGAGAATGATACTATTACTAGCAATAATTCTCCAATAAGGCTAATCGTACAGGGAAGTACTAGGTTGGTTAGGCTGGCTAGCAGTCATCATACTACTATTAGAGAGAGAAGTACTTGTAGGCCTCAAGTTAAAATTATAGTTTGGCTACACAGAATAATATAGATGAAGTTTGGCTGTGAGCAATTATTAGAGCTGTTGCTCCTATGAATCTTCAGGGGGTTTGGATAAGAATGGCGACGATAACTAGGGTTATAGGGCTGACTGAGGAATATGCGATTAAGGACTTTAAATCTGTTTGACATAAACAGACTGAGCTGGTATGAGTATGAGAAATGGGTATGCTATTTGGTTTGTTATGGGATCTAGTAGAATTGAAATTCATAGTATACCGTATCTGCCTAATTTTAGGAGGATTGTGCCTAATATTATGGATCCTGCAATAGAGGCTTCAACGTGTACCTTAAGTAGTCATAGATGTAACCCATATAGAGGTATTTTTACTATGAAAGCTATTATGCATGCTAGTCAGAGAAAATTTAAGTATCATAGGTGGGGTAGGGGTTGTATTCATAGTTGTATATTAAGGAAGTTGAGTATTCCAAGTGAATTTTGAATTCATATGAGATCTACTAGTAGGGGTAGTGATGCGATGAACATATAGAAGAAGAAATATAGGCCTCTGTTTAATTGTGCTGTTTGGTTTCCTCAGCAGGTGATGATAACTAGGGTTGGAATAAGGGTAGCTTCAAATAAGATGTAGAATGGAATTAGTTCAGTGACAGTGAGTGTCATGATTAGGAAAAGTTGGAGAAGGGCTATTATTGTGATGTAGGATTTTTTTCAAGAGATGGATTCAGTAGAAGGTGGAATTGACTAGCTATTAATATTAGAGGGAGGGGTTAACAGGTGAGAATTAGTAGAAGCGTTGAGAGAGAGTCTGAAAAGAACAGAATGGAGAAGTTTAATCCTATCTCAGGTGGTGGTTGAGCAGGGTTAGGCTAATTAGGCTAAACAGTATGCTGTCTATAAGTGCTGTTAATTCAGATTATGGAATTTTTTGAGAATCAAGTAAGAGGGATTAGTATGATGGTGGGCAAAATAAGTTTCAACATTGTAGGAAGTTAAGGTTTTGGATGTAATCTAGGCCATATGTGTTTGAGACAATTATGAGTAAGGATAGCATGCAGCTTTGCATGCAGCGAAAACTAGTAGGACAATGGGTATTATGGTTATTAGTGTAAAGTGTATATTTAAGGCTAGTATGATGCCTAGGATAAATAGGGATAGTATTATTCCTTTTCTGCATAGGAGGGATGATATTAAATGGGATCAATAAATTAATATACCTACTAGGAATAGGGTGAATGCAAGGAGAATATTTATATAAATAGAAGTCATGTTGATAATTATGAAATAAATCATAGTTTAATGAGTCAACATCACTTACTATGAGGCAATCACTAGGCATTTCGGTGGGAGATCATCTCACTACCTTGTCTAGTTGGGTACTGAAACAATTATTAAAGGTCCTCTAATAATAGCTACTGAAGTTGACTGTTCTAAGCATTTGATAGTTCTCTAACTTGAAGAAAAGTAAATTCTTTACTGAACCAAATACAGGAGTCTCCATATTATGAATGAATTCTGTTCCTAAGTCTGTATTTAAATCAATGTGTTGTACATAAGTTGAAACAGTTAGGTATGATTAGTATCTTACATCAGTTAGTCAAATGTTTGTCTTCTTATATGGTGTAACTTTCTATGCATAAGTAACATTTCCAGATACACTAAGACATTTTAAATGTAATAATTCAGTAATAATAACAATAATGATGTTTTGATACAGTCCAACAAAGTAGCACCCATTTGTTATTGTAAATCATTGTATGTACCTTGAAAGTTTAATATAATAGACTTTATTGGGGGGATGGTATTCATAACATAAGTTCATAAGTTGGATGTATGTAGAATGTTCATAACCCAGGGATTGCCTGCAATTTGTTTTTGATAAGAGAGTGTGTAAGGAGTAATTTAAATGCCTTCCAAACTTGCCTGAGATAATTGCTGTTAGGTGCCATAGAGTCAGATACAACTCATAGCAACCCTATGTACAACAGAACAAAACAGTGCCTGATCCTGCACTATCCTCAGAATCCTTGTCATGCTTGAGCCCATCATTGCAGCCAGTGTGTCAAACTATGTTGCTGAGGGTCTTTCCCTCCTTCAATGACCCTCTACTTTACCAGCCATCATATCCTTCTCCAGGAATGGTGCCTTTTGACAATATGACCAAAGTAAATTAAAACAAGTCCATGAGAGCCAAAATATGACCTGGAATAACACCACATACATTTCTTTAAATTAATTTAGTACATTTTAGAAAGATAACTAGCTATATTTCCCAAGAATTTATTCCAAAGGATTAATATGAGGAAATTGAGGGCCCGTTATTACATCTTCCAAAATGCCCTGCATAGAGCTGCCAGTGTTACTTTTCCTGAAAATATGGTCTTACTTGCACTTCCTTCTTCATTTGTCACTGTTCCATATATTAACCTAATGACTGTTATCATTGCTTTAGAAATTTTTCCAATAATTATTTCATTTTTGACATTTCTTCATGGAAAATATATGTGAATGTTCTTGTATGTATTGTGAAATTTGTTTGAATTATATATATATATATACACACACACACACACACACACACATATATATATATATATATATATGCATATAGATATAGATATATAGATATATATGGACACAGATTCCACAACAAATATTTCTCTACACATCCTAGGAGTGGCTTTGCCATGTCATAAAGTAGTGGCAGGAAGAGGCCTAAATATCATATCTTCCTTGTCCATTAAGTTATCACTAGATGTTTTAAATGTTAACCCTTAGTCAGATCTGCACTTTTGACAATCTTTACAAAGCCCCCACTCCGCCGTGGAATTATTTTTATCTACTTATCCTTTAGTGTTACATCTTTCATTTCCATTAAAAAACTTTACAAGAAGTAGTCTTATAAAATAGGTTCTTGTTGTTGTTGTTGTTGTTGTTGTTATGTGCCATCGAGTCGGCCCTAACTCATAGTGACCCCTCCTTGGGTTTCCGAGGCATATCACTATGGAAGTAGACTGCCCAACCTTCCTTCCGAGGAGTGGCTGGTGGGTTTGAACCGCCAGCCTTCTGGTTAGCAGTCAAGTGCATTAGGCACTATGCTACCAGAGCTCCCAGGTTCTTGTAGGATATTATTAACAGTGTCCACAATACCCACCGGTATCAGGGGGACTCAGAGAAATTTTTCTTTGTCCATCTTCAAACAAGAGAAACCAAGCTTCTGTTTAACTGAACCCACTGGTTTATTACTTCACCAGCATCCCTGCCTCTTGCCACTAGATCCAGTAGTACAACTTCATCCCTCCAAAGAAGTCACCAGATAGGGTACCATGTCGCCTGGTGGGGAAACCACTGGGATTATAGCCTAATCTCTTTTCTGTACATAATGTTTTTTTGTGCCCTGAAGTTGAATCTGACTCATAGAGACACTGTAGTACCCTATAGGACAGTAGAACTGCTCCATAGGATTTCAAAGAAGCAGACTGTCATCTTTACAGAAGCAGACTGCCACATCTTTCTCCCTTGGTGCAGCTGTTGAGTTTGAACCGCTGAATTTTTGGTTAGCACCTGAAAACTTAACCACTGACCCACAAGGGCTCCTTTTGCTATGCATTCAGCAGATAAGTATTTATTGATTGATTATGGCATATTATTTAGGAAGATGGAAAAAATGCTTCTACAAACATTTATTCTTCCAGGCTTTCAGTTTTCATCTTTCAGCCTATAAGCAGCAGTTGTAGAGTGTATTTATTTCATTGTGAGGTAATTTACTCAAAGTAGAATCAAGTGCTAGACAACTAGAGGAAACTGTAATCTTTTCACATTTAAGTGATTCAGAGGGGCAGCCAGTGAGAGCATGTGACTGTCTCCACGTAGTGGTTGCGTGGAACATGTGTTTTTAGTGAACTGATGGATGACCTTGAGTAGTCACTCTTTGTTAAAGGTCCCAGTCTCTTTAAAAGAACATCAGTGAACAGGAATCAAACAAGTCCACAGAAATAAAAGGGAAAATTGCCACTGGCATTTATGCTTTTTTTCTCCTCCATGTTTATAGATTTGTAGACAAGTTATTTAATACTTATTGAATGACCCTCTTATCTTACAGACTGTGGCCATCACTCACATGACAAGTGCACTGCCTTTTGTTGTTTTTGTCAAATCAGAACCTTATGGTTCATTATATTAATCAAAACAAAGCAATGAAATGAGCAGCCATTGATATAGGCTTTTATTTGCAGGAGCTGTAAATAGCTTAAGCAACAGTCAAATTTGCAAAGTTTACAGAAGCATACTTTGAGAGAAATATAAACAACAATAATATCTATTACTTTAAGCCACAGACAGTTTCTGGCCATTTTTGTAGTCACAGGTTTTATTATATTTCTTTTTTAGATATCTTGATGTAAACATGAAAGAAATTAATTAATGAAGGCATTTTACATGTAAGTTGCTATGAAATAAATACACACATACTGTAAACCAGTTTTGGAATTCTGAAATTTTGCTTCCCACTGACTTGAATAACTTTAGAGAAAAATACGCTAATTTTAGGATTGTTAATTTTAGGTTTCATTTGCAATATCTGGTAAAAGGAAATGATTTTTACTTACATGCTGGCAATCTGTGGCAAACAGTAAGATCTTGTTCTTCATCAATTGTGCAAACATACTCTAAATGAAAAACTTGGATGGACTTTTTATTTTTACTGAGCTTTCAGATAAAACTGATGAGAAGTGATTGTGCTTAGTGGAGTCAGATTCTTGTAAGAGACAAAAATCAAAGACTAGAGTATATTGTCTAGAACAAAGCATTAAATAGAGAGGGAGGTAGCTGAAGATGAACTGAAGTGATGAAGGCCATAGTGCAGTTAGAAGACTGGTTTACTAGAAAGGGTGACTTAAGGCAAAGGACTATGGGAAATTATTTATCTCTCAAATGAATCGGGATACCTATTTTAGTACATTAACAGCAACAAAAACAAAAATAAGATGCTGGCTTTTAGTACATTCTTGTTACATTTCTAGAGTTTTGGGGAGAGTGAATGTTTTATTTAGTTTTTTTTTTTTAATGATTTATTTTTATTGTTATTTGGATGAAAGTTTACAGAGCAAATTCATTTTTCATACAATGGTTCATACATTTTATTTCATGACATTGATTGCAGTCCTCATAATGTAAGAGCTTTCTTCTCGAACTTCCTCCCTGTATTAGTTCCTTATCAATGCACATCCAGGTTATATTTATAAATATTTCTAACATAACGTTATACTTTTATTTACAATGCAGGAATTTTTTTTTAACCTCCATTCTAGAGGACAAAGTAAAAGATTGTTTAATAGTATTCCCAACAATATTTGATGGTGCCATCAATGGTAACAATTTTTTTTTTAAGTTTCTCACTGGAAAAACAAATTGTTTGGAAGTTCTCTCCTCAGCATTAACTGAGCTTTCCATTTTGTGTAGAGTGTAGCTGTCATGTAAACTTAAGCCAACTTGAAGAAACTGGTGCTAATAATTACAAAGCAAAATCCTGGAATGACTTTAGTGGTATTAGTGAACTAAAATTATCTCAGGAGACACAAAAATGGAGGTCCTTGTCAGGTTTGATTTTCTAGATCATAGATTTTTTTGTGTGTATGGTAATGCATTATGCAAGGACCAGTTCCCAGAGAACTCCAAGCCCTACAGATTAAAGCTTATTTTATTGGAAATCTGCAAGTTATGAAACTTCAATCAAAATAGTTTACTTCCTGAATTCTGTGATCCCTTGGTTAAATTGAAAATATCATGGACTGCCAGAAAAATGAACAAACATATCTTAGAAGAAGTATAACTGGACTACTCCTCAGAAGCAAGAATGGCCAGACTTCTATCTCACATACTTTGGTCATATTGTCCAAAGGGACCAGTCCCTGGAGAAAGAATATTATGTTTGGTAAAGTAGAGGGTAAACAAAAAAGGGGAAGACTCTCAATGAGATGGATTGCCACAGTGGCTGCAATGATGGGATCAAACATAGCAAGAATTGTGAAGATGGTGCAGGACCTGGCAGTGGTCCCTCTGACAACATGACCAAAGTAGGTGAGATGAGGTCTGGCCATTCTCACTTCAAGGAGCATTCCAACTGGACTTCTTCCAGGACAGATTTGTTTGTTCTTCTGGCAATCCATGGTACTTTCGATATTCTTTGCCAACACCACAACTCAAAACATCAACTCTTCTTTATTGTCCAGCTTTCATATGTATATGAGGTGATTGAAAATACCATGACTTGGGTTAGGCACACCTTAGTCTTCAAAGAGACATCTTTGCTCTTCATCCCTTCAAAGAGGTGTTTTGTAGCAGATATGCCCAGTACAATACAATGTTTGATTTCTTGACTGCTGCTTCCACTGATGTTCATTATGGAACCATGTAATACTAAGTCTTTGACAACTTCAATCTTTGGTCCATTTATCATGATAATGCTTATTGGTCCAGATGTAAGGATTTTCATTTTCTTTATGTTGAGGTGTAATCCCTACTGCAGATTGTAGTCTTTAATCTTCATCAGTAAATGCTTCAAGTCATCTTCACTTTCAGCAAACAAGGTTACGTCATCTGCGTATCACTGGTTGTTAATGAGCCTTCCTCCAATCCTGATGCCATGATCTTCTTCCAGCATCTTGGATTATTTGTTCAGCATACAGATTGAATAAATATGGTAAAAGGATACAACCCTGACACACTCCCATCTTGATTTTGAACCACGCAGGGTCCCCTTGTTGTTTGAATGAGAGTCTCCTGGTCTATGTACAGGGTCCTCATGAGCACAATTGAATGTTGTGGAATTCCCATTCTTTGCAATGTGATCCATAATTTGTTATGATCCACACAATCAAATGCTTTTGCATAGCCAATGAAACACAAGTAAGCATCTTTCAAGTATTCTTTGCTTTTAGCCAAGATCCCTCTGACTTCAGCAATAATATCCTTCTTTCCACATCCTCTTCTGAATCCATCTTGTATTTCTGGAAGTTCCCTGTCAATATACTGCAACCGTTTTTGGATTATCTTCAGCAAAATTTTACTTGTGTGTGTTATTAATGATATTGTCCTATAATTTCCACATTCTGTTGGATCACCTTTCTTTGGAATGGGACAAATATGCATCTCTTCCAGTCAGTTGGCCAGGTAGCTGTCTTCCAAATTTCTTGGCATGGATAAGTAAATGCTTCCAACGTGGTATCCATTTGCTGAAACATCTCAGTGGGTATTCCATCAATTTCTGAATGCTTGTTCTTTGCCAATTCCTTCAGTGCAGCTTCAATTTCTTCCTTCAGTATCATTGGTTCTTGATCAATGCCACCTCCTGAAATAAATGAACATCAATCAATTCTTTTTGGTACAGTGACTCTGTATTCCTTCCATCTTCTTTTGATGTTTCCTGCATCATTCAATATTTTGAATGTTTTATTCAGTTCTTTCAGCTTGAAAAATACCAAGCATGTTGTTCCCTTTTGGTTTTCTAACTCCAGGTCTTTGCACTTTTCATGATAATAACTGACTTTGTGTTCTTGAGCTTTCTTTGAAATCTGCTCTGCTCTTTTATCTTGTCATTTCTTCCATTTGCTTTAGCTGCTCTCCATTCAAGAGCAAGTTGCAGAGTCTCTTCTAACATCCATTTTGGTTTTTTTCTTCCTTTCCTGTTTTTTTAATGACCTTTTGCTTTCTTCATGAGTGATTCTTTATGTCATCCCACAGCTTATCTGGTTTTCAGTCGTGGGTGTTCAATGCATCAAATCTATTCTTCAGATGGTCTCTAAATTCAGGTGGAATATAATCAAGGTCATATTTTGGCTCTGAAGAGCATGTTTAAATTGTCTTCAGCTTCAACTTCAACTTGCGTATGAGCAGTTGATGGTCGGTTCCACAGCCAGCTCCTGGCCTTGTTTTGGCTGAAGACATTGAGCTTCTCTATCACTTCTTTCCACAGATATAATCAGTCTGATTCCTGTATATTCCATCTGGTGAAGTCCATGTGTATAGCCACTGTTTTTGTTGTTGAAAAAAGTATTTGCAATGAATATGTCATTGGTCTTGCAGCATTATGTCATGCAATCTCTGGCATCATTTCTGTTACCACGGCCATATTTTCTAACTACTGATGATTCTTCTTTGTTTCCAACTTTTGCATTCCATTCACCAGTAATAATCAATACATTTTGATTGCAGGTTTGATCAATTTCAGACTGCAGTTGTTGTTGTTGTTGTTATGTGCCGTCGAGTCGGCCCCAACTCATAGCGACCCCTCCTTGGGTTTTCGAGGCAGTATCACTACGGAAGTAGGATTGCCCAACCTTCCTAAAAATCTTCAATTTCCTCATCTCTGGCTTTGGTGGTTGGTATGCAAATTTGAATAGTGGTATTAATTGGTCTTCCTTGTAGGTGTATGGATATTATCTTATCACTGATAGCATTGTACTTCAGGAGAGATCTTGAAACATTCTTTGTGACGATGAATGCCACACCATTCATCTTCAATTTATCATTCTCAGCATAGTAGAATGTATGGTTGTCTGATTCAAAATGACCAAAACCAGTCCATTTCAGTTCACTAATGCCTAGTATATTGATCTTCATGCATTCCATTTCATTTTTGACAACCTCCAATTTTCCTAGATTCATACTTTGTACATTCCAAGTTAGGATTATTAATGGATGTTTACAGTTGTTTCTTCCCATATTGAGTCATGCCACATCAGCAAATGGAGGTCTCAAAAGCTTTACTCCATCCATGTCATTAAGGTTGACTTTACTTTGAGGAGGCAGCCCTTCCCTAGTCATATTTTGAGTGCCTTCCAACCTAAGCCAGTCATGTTTTGGCACTTTATAGGACAGTGTTTCAGGGTTATGCATAAAGTTTTCTAGTAATATATCAGACAATGTTTCACTGCTATTCATAAAGTTTTCACTGGCCAATTCTTTAAGAAGTGGATGGCCCCTTCCTTCTTCCAAGTCTGTCTTAGTCTGGAAGCTCTGCTGAAACCTGTGCACCATGAGTAACTCTGTTGGTGCTTGAAATACTGGTGACATAGCCTCCAGCCTCACAGCAACATGCAAACCTCCAAAGTACAACAAAGTGACAGACTGTAGAGATTTTAAAAGTAAACCAAAGTGATCATTCAGGAAGATAAAGAAGTGCAAACATGTAAAAGCTTCTAGTTCTCAAAGAATTTGGAGGAGAGGGTTGGAAAGAAATTGTATATCAAAGATTCAAAAGAGACTCAAGGGATAAGAGACTGGTAGGTACAGAAAAGACTATCTCATGAAACAAAATAAGGACATAGCTATTGCAGCACATTGATGCTGAGAAGGTTAGAAGCATATATCAAAGTTGATTATGAGATTCATGATTTGGCAATTTGGTATATCTTAAACCTACTTTTACTATTCAAGGACATTACTCAAGCTTATGAGCACTTTATGTCATAATTTGTTAATTCTCTTTGACTACCTGAGAAGTTTGGCAGTTTGTTGCATGTTTATTGTGTATTTAGATTTTTCTATAATTTTTTAAGTATTCCAATTCATCAAATAAGTTTAATTTTCCTCTTAATGTAGAAATATATAGCATGCTTTTAAATAAGTTTTGCTAAATAACATTATCCCAGCAATCAATCTGTTTTATACTGTTTACAGCAACCCAGAACATAGTAGATTTTCAGTAAATATTTCTAAAATAAATGAAGGTATGATAGAATTTGTCAATTTAGAGTTTAACTTATTCTAGTAAGTTTTGCTGAATCAGTGGATCTTTAAGAAATTTTTTAATCCAATTAAAACAACCATCTGAGATTTAATAATATTATTTCTAAAACATAAATATTAAGACCAAACTGTTGTCTTTCATTTTATTCTAATTCTCTTCTTTCTGACTTCTCTATTTGTAAACCATACAGGGAAGATGACATTCCCTTATTTTAACATACATGATACCATATTGTAAGATGGCATTTTATTACACTGAGGTATGAGAAAGAATTTTCCATTTTGGTATTAATTAAGGAGAAGATAGTATTTAAATATGTACTTTTCTGTAGAAGCATTTGTTTTAAATCTCAAGTCCAATGTGACTCCTTTCTCCCTTCTTCCTTCTTCCCTTAACCATGGACTTTTTAAGCTGAGGAACAATTTTGTCTCATACAGCTCAAGGATCTGAAATTTGCATAAGGACTTTAATAGAAATTTATGACATCTGAGTGACCAGGCTTGCCACTATTTTTTGCTATTTATTTGGCTTAAATCCAATGGAACAAACTGAACTTGGCATTGCTATTTCTGTTCAAAAAAGAAGAAAAATATATAATTTTACTATTTCTTATAGTTTGATCTTGGCGCTGTGACTTGTTTATGGAAAAAATCAGGAGAGGAAAAAGTATTTTTTTTTAACTTCACATGATAAATAATCATACCAAACTGAAATTTCCTAAAAAAAAAAAAAAAAAA
>NW_006921758.1:5330294-5458273 GCF_000298275.1 Orycteropus afer afer | reverse complement strand
GCAATCTACTTCCTTAGTGATACTGCCTCGGCAACCCAAGGAGGGGTCGCTATGAGTCAGATCTGACTAAACGCACATAACAACAATACAAACAACAGAATGCACACTTACACTTTGAGAGTAAAATGTTGGATGTGTTAGCTGCTGTGTGAATGAGAGATTGAGAGTTTACAATATTCTCCTTCAACTCCAGTTAAAGTACTAAACTAGTAAGATAAAACTGGAGAGAAGGAGATAAAATTTTGATAACATTTCAGTTTAGAAAATAGATAATACGTGCCTGCATTGAAGAAAGAAGTGTTGCATTCAATTTTGAATATAGATTTCATGAAGAGTATTAAAAAGTGGATAAACTTGCAAAGCTCTAAGTAAGCCACAAATTTTTAAGCCTAGATCTGGACTATATTCAGTATAGAGTAGAATAGTCAATGTTCCATTCGAAATTTTAAAGAATTATAGTTGTTGTTCCCATAGACTGGTGATATCTGCTCAGTGTCACCTAGGGAGCTTGCCAATACAGATTCTTGCATTCTACATACCAGAGATTCTGGTGGACAAGATTCTAAATGGAGCCAGGAAGTCAACCTTCTTCATTTTAAAAAGGTTCCATTTATTAATAGAATGGATAGTGAATATATTTCAGTGTCAAAAATCCTCCTTTATCTCACTCATGCCTGAACTTCTAGGGTTAGAGCTAAATTTCTTTACTACTCCATGCTTTTTAATCTACAGATTTGGAGAACATGCATTTCAGATGGATATAATTAATTCATTAGTATGGGTGAAGGATAGGAGCTCTGGGAGCATACTGCCTAAGGCACTTGACTGCTAACCAGAAGGCTGGCTGTTCAAATCTACCAGCCACTCCTCGGAAGGAAAGTTGGGCAATCTACTTCCGTAGTGATACTGCCTCAGAAACCCAAGGAGGGGTTGCTATGAGTCGGGTCCAACTCGACAGCACATAACAACAACAACAACAACATGGGTGAAGGATAATGAGAATAATAGTAATGTTGAATTAGGATATGAGGGCAAAGAATTGAAATAACTGAATACTGGAAATGAAAGACAAGAAAACAGCACTGAGGCTTGATATTGGTTTCCCTGTTCTAACCTCTGGCATGAGAGCAGTCTAACTCTATTGAGAGCCATTCACATTGTAATCTGTATGAATGATGCCCCTGGAGTTATTTAGTGTAAGATATGTACAGTTGTACACATGGTCCTACTTCCAAACTCATGTTGTTGTTGTTAGTTGCTATTGAGTCTGTTCCAACTCACAGTGTCCTGTCTTTCCAGCCCAAAGTAAAAGATTATGAAACTTTACAGTCTTTAATCTAGACCCAAATCTATTCATCTAAAGCTTGACAGTGTCTTCTTTCTGCCTTTTTCTTCTTTCCTATTTTCTTCACTGATTTCATATTTAGAATTTTTAAGGTTCTATGTTAAAGTACGTTAACTATGTTAAACTATGTTAACCTAAGTGTTTATGTTATATCTATGAAAGGATATATGAATATATACTGCCCTGCCATGGTAGCAGGGAGTAAAAAAATGTCTGTTTCAAGAATAATCACTTAGCAGTCATTTGTATGTAAGATTTGCAAGTGATTTTAATTTTTAAGACATGTTAATCACCACCACGACCACTCCAATTCTGTTTTCCACGCATATATTTTATATTTTGCTTAGCAGTTATCTTAGTAAAATGCATATAATAAGAATCAGAAATGTCAACATGTATTATCTTTCACCCATATTGTATGTGTTGATATTAATCAATTCTTAACAGTCTAAATGAATTAGTGATACTGCCTCGGAAACCCAAGGAGGGGTAGCTATGAGTCGGGGCCGACTCGACGGCAAAAAACAACAACAAAAAAATGAATATTGTACACGTCTAACCTTAGTGAATTTTGTAAACCTGCCTCTTTGTTCATCTTGGATCAAACTGCTAAACTGGAAATTCCTTGTGGCTTTTATTTTCATTGATTTCAGTTGTAATTTTTTTGCCTTTTGTTAAGTAATTTTTCTTTACTTCCTATAACAAAAGGTAAAAGGTTTAAATTAGGATATTAAAATCTATCTTGAAAAAATTTTCATTAGATATGTATTTTTTGCCAAATATGGTGTTAGGTACATTATTCACATAGTTTATTTGAATCTATGAAACAATTCTGGAGGATAAATAATAATTTATTTATTTAACCAAGGCTTTGAGCACTTTCTGTTTGTAAGCATTATGCTAGTGGTGACATAATTTATGGAAAATTGGATTTATCCCCTTTATGAAGCTCATATTCTAGGGTTCTAGTAATATTATTGCATATTTACAAATGAAGAAACAGACCTACACAGTTTTTATGGCATTTGACTGCTAACCAGAAGGCTAGTGGTTCAAACTCACCAGCCACTCCTTGGAAGGAAGATTGGGCAATCTACTTCCATAGTGATACTACCTCGGAAACCCAAGGAGGGGTTGCTATGAGTCAGATCCGACTCAATAGCGGTGAGCAGAGTAATAGTAGTGGAAAGTCACAGAGCTAGAAAGCAGTAAGGCTATGCTGAAACCTGGCTGCCTGACTCCAAAATGCTCCTTTGCCTCTAGTATGCTAATAATTAAGGGAGCACTTGTGGTGCAGAGGGTAAGCATCGAGCTGCTAACTGAAAGGTTGGCAGTTGGAGCCCATCGGTTGGTCTGTGGAAGAAAAGATATACCAGACAGCTTCTGTAAAGATTACATCCTTGGAAACCCTATGGAGCAATTCTACTCTATTCTATAGGGTCACTATGAGTTGGAGTCAACTCAGTGGAAGTGGGTTTTTTGTTTTTATTTGTATGATATACTTCTTCTCATCAAAATACTTTCAAGATCTGATTTATCACATAGCTATTAAAACATTTTATCAGATAAAGCAGAAATTAATATTCTTATACTGATGTTAATTACCACCATTTAAAATAGATGAACTCACTTTTACTTAATGAGTTGTTAAACATTAATTTTAACTAGAAACATAAGCCCTATGTTGTGATGAAAGTAATAAATCTAGAGTCTCCAAAATTTAAATAACTGCAAAGGTCAATCTTTGCATAGCAGGTCTTCCAAGCAGTCTTATAAATGTGCAGGAAGTAAACCTTTCCAACTTGCTTTTCTAACAAAGATGATAGTTTCAGCCAACAGAAATATGCCATGGCATTTACTGCTGCCAGTCCAACTTACATAGTTTGATTTATTATGTACAGTATATAAAGAAGTTCCATTCCAAACCTGTATAGCTCTCTAACCTTTCCAGTTTACCACATATGCAGCAGGACAGTTAACGAGGTTAGTTTATTTGTGATAGAGTAGAAATTACCTCTGAATATAAACTTTGAAAGACCTCTAAAAGTGCTATAGCCTCAAATATAACCAGCAGCATCCCGCTGAAGTAAAATTTACAATATCTCATCTTCATAAAGCTGCACATCTGTCAAAGAAAGGGACTGTAATTAAGTTTCCCTGGAATTCCATGAAACTACAAATTTCAGAATATAGTCCTGCAGGATTCCATTCTAACTGAAATAGAAATCAGGTCAGTATAGTGGTTTAGAGAATGATTTTTGAGGTCATCAAGTTCCCAACTCCACTGTGAAATGTATATGTGATCATAATGAGATAATTAACTTCTGGAAGTCAGGATCTCTCATCTGGAAAATACAATATCTACTTTGCAGGGTTGTTCTGTGGATAAAATATATTGTAAAACATTAGATCTAAAGGAGTATCTGGAATAAAGTAAATGCTCTTATATAAATGATACCTTTTAACATTATCATCTCTGCTATATAAGCAGTAGACGCTATACAAGATGACCCTGGGCTTCTCTCTTTCATCTGATTCTGAAGAACATGGACTGCTCATCTGTCCCTAGATCCACAGAGAACCAACTTACAAGGTCATCTTTTTCCAAATATCCCTAAAATATTTTAGGAACATTATTATATTATTACCAGTAACAAATTTCTTTCCTTAACTTTCTTTCCCAAAGGGAGCAAGATATCTCAGAATCATCTTTCTGCCTAATGAAAGGTTAACTGTTTCACTGAAAAGATGATTAGTGAGACTTCCCATTGATATATGAGAGATGGCATCATAACTGAGCTCCAAAATGGAACTATCTTCCTTCCAAGTTTCTATAAATGTCATTTAACATATTATTTATTGAGTTTATCTCTGGCTGCATGGGTAAGATAAATTAGTTGTCTGATTTGGAATGCCTGCTTCTCAAGTAATTTATGAGGATGAATATAATATTATCCATAAAGTATTTCTCAGGTATTTTCAGAGAGAATGCTAATTTTTATGTCCTATATTTTGTAAACAAATTAAGTCAAAGTTGTCCTTACTGAAATTGGAATTCACTTTTTAAACTGTAATTCTTTTCATTTGGCATCAAGCAAAATGTGAACTTGCATTAAGTAAATTTCAGCTTACTTAATCATCATCTATGTCATTATAGCTAATATATCATTTAAGATTAAGCTAAAGAAGTAATTAAGTTGTAAAAAAAAAAAGCTCTGAGTAAAGGCAGGAGGGAAAAATAAAGCTTTAAATAAATAATTAAAGAAAAATGAGTGCTAATCTAACTATACAAAGATGAATTTATGGCAGCCTTGCAAGTTGGTTTTAATAAACAGTTTTGATATTAGCTATTAACCAGGAAACTTCAAAAATTTTGCAGTATTATCTAATCGTAACAATGTAGTCTCATAGCTGGCAAATATTTGAGACTCCTTTATATATAATATACAAATAATTACTTTAATATATGTGATTGATATGATTATATAATTATACACGATAATATATGTTACTCTGTCAGATTAATTGAGGCCATCTGCAGACTTTCATCCACTGGAAAAAGAGTTCTTTTTCTACTTCTTTTTCTTTTATTTTACAAATCAAAATCAAACTCACTGCCATCAAGTCAATTCTGACACAGAGTGACCCTATACGACAGAGTAGAACTGCCCTATTGGGTTTTCAAGGCTGTAATCTTTATGAAAGTATACGGCCACATCTTTCTTTCATGGAGCAGCTGGTAGGTTCATACCTCCAACCTTTTGGTTAGAAGTGATACTCTTTAACCATCACACCACCAGCACTCCTGTTACATTACAAAATCCTGTTAAATTTAGCTGTGTATAGAATTTTCTAAAGAGATTGTTTCTTTCACCCTTTTATCATTTTTAATCACAAAGTACTTTATTTGACCTGACAAAAGAGCTTTAATTGCATATTAATCTGATCATCTTAGTTTGCTTCTTACATATGTGAAGTCTTAAGAAATTTTTTTAAACATACAATGAAACTTAAGCTCATAAAACTGTTTAATAAACTAGGTCAACATTTACATATATTCTGTAAGTCAACATGCATCAAGATAATTGAATTTTTAATAAGCGAATCTATTAAATGAATGTTACTAGGCAAATTGCTTAAATTTTAATGCTAAATGTCTTTGTTTTCTAAATGTGGTTTTGGAGTAAGATATTATTTTACACTTTCTCAAGCTAGGAATAAGGAGCTCTTATGGCTTTGTGGGTAAAGAATTGGGCTGCTAATCAAAAGGTCGGCAATTTGAATCCACCAGCCACTTCACAGGAGAAAGATGGGGTGGTCTGCTTCCATAAAGATTTACTACCTTGGGAACCCTGTGGGACAGTTCTACTCTGAGTCAGAATCAACTCAGTGTGTGTGTGGGTTAGGGTTTCGGTAAGCAAGGAATATTGAGAACAAGATTAGTCTCAGACATCAATTGATTTGTGATCATTATTTCATGTTATAAATTTTATGTTAAATTTATTGAATGTGAGATTAGCAGGAAACAGTAAAATTGGCTAAAATAAAGATTTGAGCACCCTGAAATAAAGACAGTACTGTATACAAGCTTATTAAAAACAGAGGGATGAGTAGTTTGGCAGAAGCAATAGAATATCTGAAAAATAGGAAATAAGAATTGCCTTAGTCTTGCACAATGTAAAAGGGCTGAATCCTCATCTAACAAAAACAGAAAAGAGGAACCTACTCCTTCAGTATTTAAGCAGACATTTGTCAATGAGAATGACATTAGATAGTCTTCGTTATAAGTCTACTCAATTTATGGAAATTCATAAAAATCAAATTTTAACTAAAGAACAATTTTCATACCTGTTACCTCAAGACATAATGAAAATGTTATCTTCCTTCATTAGCCATGTGCTCTTATATGCCCAGATCAACTTTCTCATTGTTCAAATGAGATGTCTCTAGTTTTAGAAAACAAGATTCAGCAATCCAAAAAGAGTAGCTTGTAATAATACAAAGAAATAAAAGAGAAGGAGAAATTGATAAAAATTGTATGAATATATGTTTCCCAGTTTCTACTTTTATATCTTGAATTTCAGAACCATATATAAATTTTCAATCAATTATTTGTATTTTATATTAGGCTTATCTTATACACTATCATTGTGGCACAGGTATCAGTGTTCTAGAAAGTGTTCATACAGAAAACATTGTTTGAGGGTCTGTCTTGTGCTGACTCCTATAAACACAAAAATAAATTAACCACAATTCTTGCATGCTAGAAAAAAATCCAGCTATGCATCATTCATTCATTCAATCATACATTCAACATTGATTTTATCTCTTCTGTGCAGCAGGCATTGTGCTAGGCATTGGAAATACACATACAAACACACAACACACACACAAACCTGCCTTAATCTTAATCAGATTTCAACTGATTTTTGTATGTTGATCTTGTATGCTGCCACTATGCTAAATCTTTCCATAAGTTCCAGTAGTTTTCTTGCTGAGTCTCTTGCGTTTTCTATAGATAGGATCATATCATTTGCAAATAGGGATCATTTTACTCTTCTTTACTAATTTGCATGCCTTAATTTCCCTTTCTTCCCTTATTGCCCTGGCTAGGATTTACAATACAATGTTAAGTAGAAGTGAAGATAGAAGCCATCCTTATCTGGTTCCTGTTCACAAGGGGAATAGTTTCAGTCTCTCCCTATTGTTGGTTTTGCATATA
Organism: Orycteropus afer afer; assembly: GCF_000298275.1. Lineage (NCBI taxonomy): Eukaryota > Metazoa > Chordata > Mammalia > Tubulidentata > Orycteropodidae > Orycteropus > Orycteropus afer. The sequence goes on along the minus strand of NW_006921758.1, from coordinate 5,451,206 downwards.
TGCCCTTTGTTATGTTGAGAAATTTCCCTCTGTTCCTATTTTTCTGAGAGTTTTTTTTTTTTTTTTTTTAAATCAGGAATGAGTGATAGATTTTTATCAAATGCCTTTTCTGCATCTAATGACCTAATAATGTGACTCTTTTCCTGTACTTTAGTTATGTGATGGATTACGTTCATTGTTTTTCTAGCGTCAAAGCATCCTTGTATACTGGGTATGAATCTCACTTGGTCATGATGTATTATTGTTTTGATATGTTGTTGGAGTCTATTGGCTAGGATTTTGTTGAAGATTTTTTGCATTTATATTCATGAGGGATATTGGACTGTAGTTTTCCTTTCTAGTGGTGTCTGCCTGATTTTCTTATTAAGGTTATGCTTACTTTATAAAATGAAGTTATAAGCATTCCACTATTTTCTATGTTCTGGAATAGTTTGAGTAGGATTGGTATCAGCTCTTCTCCAAATGATAGGTAGAATTTTCCAGTAAAGCTGTCTGGGCCAGGACTTTTATTTAATTGGTGATTTGTTTTATGACCTCTTCTTTTGTTACGGGTCTGTTTACATTTTCTACCTATCTGTGTTAGGTTAGTTAAGTAGTGTTTCTCTAGAAATCTGTCCATTTTGTCTAGGCTTTCAAATAAGTTGGAGTACAATTCTTCATAGTATCCTGATATTATTCCTTTTGTTTCTGTTGGTTCTGTTGTGACATTACCCCATCCATTTCTTATTAATGTTATTTGCATTTTCTCCTTCTTTTCCTTTAAGTTTGCCAGTGGTTTGTTGACTTTATTAAACTTTTCAAAACAACTTCTACTCTTACTGAATTTTTCTATTGTCTTTCTATTTTCTGTTACATTTATTTCTGCTTGAGTCTTTATTATTTGTTTTCTTCTGGTGACTAGGCTTTTTTTTGCTTCTCTTTTCCTAATTGTTGGAGATGTTGGGTTAAGGTGTAGATTTTAGCTCTTTCTTCTTTTTTAATGTGTGCATCTATTGCTATAATTTGCCACCTGATCATTACTTTTGCTGTGTCATTCTCATTTTATTCAAGGAATTTTTTTTTTTTTCACTTATTTATTTATTTATTTATTTATTTATTTATTTGGATTTGGGTGAAGATTTACAGAGTAAATTCACTTTTCATACAGCAGTTCACATATACTTTGTCTCATGTCATTGACCAAAATTTACAATGCAGCAGCTCCCCTCCCACTTCCTCCCCATAGTTACCTCCTCCCAGTGTCCATCCCTTCATACTCTTCTGCACCCTGAGCTATCTCCCTGTGCATAAGCAGCCTCAAGGAATTTTTTAATTTCATTTTTTGTTTCTTCTCTTACTCAGTCATTTTTAAGGACGGTGTTATTTAGTTTCTATGTGCTTGTTCTTTTTCTATTGGTCTTCCTAGCATTGATTTGTAATCTTACAGCATTTTGATCTGAGAAGATGCTTTGAAGTATTTCAGTGCTTTCAAATTTATTGAGGCTTGCTTTGTGGCCTGACATCTAGTCTATCTTGGAGAATGTTCCGTGTGTGATGGAAAAGAATGTATATTGTGCTGTTGATCAGTGAAGTGCTCTGTAGACATCTATATGGTCAAGTTGGTTGATTATATTATTTAGTTCTTCTGCATCTTTGTTGAGTTTCTTTCCAGTTATTCTGTCTTTTATTGTAAGTGTTATACTAAAGTCTCCTGTTACTGGGGAGTCATCTAGTTGTCTTTTAAATTCTGTTAAAATCTCATTTATGTATTTGGGGGCTCTTTCATTGGGTACATAGATATTTATTATGGTTATGTCTTCTTGTTCAATTGATCCTTTAATCATTATATAATATCCTTCCTTGTCTCTTATGGCTGTTTTTGTCTTAAAGTCTATTTTATCAGAAATTACTATTACCACTCCTTCCCTTTTTGGTTGGCCATTTGCTTGATATATCTTTTCCCAATCTTTTATTTCAAGTCTATTTTTGTCTTTTTGTCTGTGGTGAGTCTCTTGTAGATAGCATATAAATGAGTCATGTTTTCTTATCCAGTCTGTAACTCTCCATCTCTTGAGTGGTGCATTTAATCCATTGACATTCAGTGTAATTATCAACAAGTGTGAATTTATTGCTCTCATTTTGTTATGTATTTTTTGGTGATTTCTTTGTTCCATATAATTTTCTGTGCTGAGCACATTTTGCTTATGAATTGTATTATCATCACCTTCATTGCTATTGTTTTAGTCTTTGCTAAATATTTGTGCTTGTCTTCTTTTTTATTTGGATGTGAAGGTTTATTATTTTCTTTGAGGTTACCCTGTGATTTATTATTTCCTTCCCAAAGTTATAACTGTCTGTTCTATCTCACACTATTCTTGACTTTCTCACCATTTAAAAGTTCTCTAACTACATTATTTGTTCCCTCTTTTTGGTTTGTCCTCATTGTTTACCAGTTGGTGTCTCTGGTTCCCTGCTTACAATCTTGTAAGTTTATTTTACTTTAGATATTTCTATGACAGGGTTGGTTTCTGGATTATGTTATTATGCATATTAATCATCAGTTGTTTGATGTTATTGGTTCTCTGTCCAAAGAACTCCTTTAACAGCTCTTATAAGGTTGGTCTGGTTTTAACAAATTCTCTTAATTTCTGCTTATCTGAAAATGTCCTAATTTCACCATTATATCTGAGGCATAGTTTTTCTGTGCACTTAATTCTTGGTTGGAAACTTTTTTCTCCCAAGGTATATATGGGGTCTATTTGTCTCCTTCCCCACCATTATCCTTTCTGGTTGTCAGGGACCAATTCAGTCTCTGCCTGTGCAGTCCTCAGTGAGCAGAGCTGATTCTCAGGTTGCTATGGGGAAATATTCAAAATGGCCATGCCCCTAGAACATCCAGCACTCCTCTGCTCCGTTTGTCTCCTCACACACTGGTTCATTCAGATTCTTCTTCTAGTTGGTATTTAATCCACTTCTTTATCCTTCCCTTCAAAGCTCACGGTTCCAGTATTGCCTTCTGTATTGGTTTCCATTGTTTTCTCATTGCTTTGTTGTAGAGGGTCTGTGTAGCTTGTCTGCCTATTCCACCATCTTGCTGGAACTTGAGGCCTTGAGTTTTAGGGTGGCCTAAAGCATTTGACGGGAGCTGTGGTAGCGTAGTCCCTAAGGCACTTGACTGCTAACCAGAAGGCTGGCAGTTCAAACCCACCAGCCACTCCTCGGAAGGAAGGTTGGGCAATTTACTTCTGTAGAGATACTGCCTTGGAAACCCAAGGATGGGTCGCTATGAGTTGGAACCAACTCAACAGCAGTAGGTTTTTTTTTTTGTTGTTTTTTGTTTTTTCACTTTCCTAAAGTTTTTGAAGATTCATTCATCTGGAAACAACATGATCTGCAATTTAGAAAGATCATTCTGATAGCAATATAGGTATAGGAAAGATTGATCGATCATTCTGAAAATATATTCTGGAAGCACTCAGGTAATAGATGAGTTGAAAGCAAGAGACTTGAGGCAGGAGACCAATTAGGAGAATACAGTATTAATCCAGATAAATTATGAGCTGAACCAAGCTTTGCTGCAGAAATTCATAGGAAGGTTATTTTGTATCCTCAGAGAGGCCTTTTCGCACTACTTTGCCTGAATCACATATTCTCTTTCCCACATATTGTAGCTTTCTGTTTCCTACTAATATTTATGTGTAATAAATTCTTATTTACTAATTTATCTTATTACTGGCCTATAACCTGTAAATGAGCTGACCCCATGTATGTCCTGGTCACAATATCAATGTTCAAATCATGCACAATATCCTCATTAGAAAGTTATGTGCAGTAATTTCTGTATGTGATTCTATGTGGTTCCTATTGATCCAGAGACCTCTAAATGAAAAAGACAGGTAATAAGCCTCTCCCCACAAACTGCACACATGTGCACCTACACACATGCATACACACACACACAGAAGTGGAATGTGGACCATGTAGTTGTTTCATAGGGCTACAAAACTCCATGAAGTAGATGGTTTAAAAGAACAGAAATGTATTATCTCATAGTTCTGGAAAATAGGAGTCCAAATCAGGGTATTGGCCATGTTAATTTCTTCAGACAGCTTTGAGAGAGGAACTGTTCCATGAGTCTCTTCTCGCTTCTAGTGACTGCCAGCAAACCTTGGCCTGTCGGTGGATTTTTCCATGCTGTCTTTACTCTGTGTGTCTGTCTTCCCTTTTGATGACACTACTCAGGGGGAATTAGGACTAGGACACATCCTATTTTAGTGTGACTTAGTGATGTTATCTTTAAAGAATTGTCTAATTTCCAAACAAAGTCACATTCACTAGTACAGGAGTTAGGACTTCAACATACCTTTTTAACTCACTGCTATGGAGTAGGACCCAAGTAGTGACCCCTCCTTGGGTTTCCCAAGTGGTAGCTCTATAGTAGTAAATTGCCCAGTCTTCCTTCCAAGGAGTGGCTGGTGGTTTTGAATTGCCAGCTTTCTGGTTAGCAGTCAAATGCCTTAGGCACAACACCACCAGAGCTCCTTTTAAGAGGACACAATTCAATTTATAACAGACAGAATCACTACAATAAACATTACTATTTGCAAAGGAGGAATAGAAGTCACATAGCATCACTAGTCTGAAGCAATTACAAAATCTCACTGGGCAGCTATTTTGAAGTTTCTTATGCTGGGGTAAGGATCCCTGGTGGTGCAGTGGTTAAAGTACTCATCTGCAAATGAGTACTTTACATTTGAGCCCACCGGCCACTCCATGGAATAAAGATGTGGCAGTCTGCTTTTGTAAAGATTTCTGCCTTAGAAATCCTGTGAGGCAGTTTTGCTCTGTCCTGTAGGGTTGCTATGAGCTGGTATTGACTCAATGGCAATAGGTTTGTTTTTGGTTTGGTATTCTAGAGTTGTACACAGTTTTATTAGATCCAGATTCTGCTTTCTGGGAGTAGGATCCTGTCCATTGTTCTCTAGTGTCCCTGGATCTGCCCTCAGGGGTTCTTCCCTGTCTGATTATTCTTAATGACCATCTGTTAAGTATGTATCCAGAAACATCCCCTGCTTTGGGGCTGAGAAGTTTTATTTGATCACTTTAGGCCTTATGTTTTTCACTCACAATTTGGATACAGTTTTTGAGACTATCAGGCATTTTTTAGTGAAACTAGCAGATTTTCCATGAGAAAACATCTTTAGTCTCTTTCCCCTGATTTATTTCATCCAAAGGAGAGAATATGCAGGTATACTTTGGAAATACTATGGATTCAGTTCCAGACCATCACAATAAAGCATCACACTAAAGCAAGTCACATGAAGTTTGTGGTTTCGCAATGCATATAAAAGTTATGTTTACATTGCACTATTAAGCTATTAAGTGTGCAACAGTATTCTGAAAATGTTTGAAATATTGTGAGAATTACCACAGTGTGACACAGAGACATGAAATGAGCATGTACTATTGGAAAAATGGCACCAATAGACTTAACCAATGTCAGGTTGCCACAAACCATTCATTTGTAATAAATAAATAAATAAATGAAAATACACTGTCTCTGACGCACAGTAAAGAGAAGTTCAATAAAATAAGCATGCCTGTATTGAGTACTTACCATGACTTAGAAGGCATAAGTAGCACAAATGGTTAAGCATTGGCCTACTAACTGAAATGTTGGCAGTTTGAACCCACCCAGAGGCTTCTTAAGGGACTCTGGTGGTGTAGTGGTTGCCAACCAGAAGGTTGGTAGTTCAAACCTACCAGCTGCTCTGCAGGAGAAAGACAAGGCAATGTACTCCTGTAAAGATTTATAGCATTAGAAACGTATTGGGGGCCACTATAAGTCAGAATTGACTCAGTAGCAGTAGGTTTGGTTTTGGTTTGGTTTAAAGACTTCTCAGAAGAAAGGCCTGCAGATCTGTTTCCTGAAAACTCTATGGAGCACAGTTCAACTCTCCACACATGGGGCAGTTATGAGTCAGAATTGCTGGAAAACAATGGGTTTTAGTGAGTTTGAAGGGCTTTGAGAATGATAAAGGAAAAGAGTATGACCATGAGGTGGCAGTAACACACTATGAGCATTATTTAGGTGACACTTTTGACAGATTTGCGTAATAGAGAAGTTCCTCACAGCATGAGACTTTCCAAAGGCCACCATCCAGACAGGAGGAGAGCAAGGATCCTAGAGGAAGGGGAGGTAGGAGAGAGCTTAAGTGTCTAAGTGATGTCACTGTGGAGCAAGGTAGATTCTCTGGGTTAGAGAGTTAGTAAGGGCAGCAGCAGCTCTTACAGCCCTGAGCTTTCTTATCCATGGTTAGCAGATGTTGAGTGTAGCTTCATGGTTTATGCAAAGGATACAGGCTCTAAATGACTAAAGATATGCATATTTAGGCTATTTTAAAAGCAATCGGTGTTTAAAAATTTGAGTTTGATGCTGGTGGGCTTTCTTTCTTCTTCCTTACAAACCGATCTTATCTCTCCTGAGTTCATCTGTTTTTTGTCATATCTTTCAATTACAGTTAACAGTAACCAATACATGCTACTAAGATCCTGTGTTCCATACTCTTTGCTAGAACTACAAATTCATTAGGTCCATATTCTCTGTTTCTTAATATTGTAGGCAATGGTGTTACCATATGTTCCTTCTCTGCATCACATGGATTGACTCTTTCTAGCCTCTAAATGCAGGTTCTTCACCACCTGCCACAAATCTCCGAACATATTACCTTTTATATTATGGAAGTGTTAAGCAACACCACCCCAGCAACACTTCTGCATGGCAGTTTCTGGCTATCTTCTTGTTATGAAGTGTGTAGTTTAATCGGTAATTCTAAGTTGCACATTAGGTAATTCTGTGTTCAAAATCAGAGTGAGGATCTTAGACTGTTCTATAGTGCAGAGCAAGCCACCAAAGAGCCAGTAGAAATAGAGTGAGTGAAGTATCCTTTGACAGGAAGAGAAGCACCAACCGAAAAGTTAGCATTTATGATTCATTCATCAAGACATTACAAAGACTTTATGAAGCACATCACTATCTGGGAAGTAGAACTGAGACCATACACATTAGAACAGAATTTAGTAAAAATAAGATATAACCAATCAGACATTTAAAAAAAAAAAAAAAAAAAAAAAACTCACTGCCATTGAGTCTAATTCAACTCATAACAATCCCCTTTGGATTTCCAAGGGGGTAAATCCTTATGGAAGTAGATTGCCCAGTCTTCCTTCTGCAGAGTGGCTGGTAGGTTTGAACTGCCAACTTTCTGGTTAGCAGTCAAATACCTTAGGCACTACACCATCAGAGTCTGTATAATCATATGAAATTCGTTGTTACCATGTTTTAATTATCTTGTAACAAGCCATCTCCAGGGGACCTCTGAGCCAACTTTAATGAGCTAGTAGCTCAAAGTGGGGAATAGTGGAAAGGAAACAGAGATGTGTTGGGTAATACTTGTAGGTTCCAAACATATGGCTCCTTTCCTCAAAACTTACAACCTGGGTGTAAAAATGAGGCACACATAAAACTCAGAAGAAGATAATAAAACATTTCAGTGACCAAATATTGACTGTAGTGGTGGGAAGTTGAATTAAAAATCAGTATAGCCTGAAATCTTCATAAATCCATAGAAACTGGTAGTTTTGATGGAGGAATAAAATGTGATTGGGTGGAAGAGAAGACAGGATAATTTCAGAAATAAGTTCTGCAACCACATTGGTAATATTAAAATAGTTTAGGGTCCAAAAGCATTGAATCAGTTTAATAATGTGATCATAGATATCAATGAACTACTATGCATGTTGACAGGCAAAGGCCTTCTAATTCTTTTCTGTTGCTATCTCTATTGATCTTGGGGCTAGGCAAATTATATTTTGCTATTCATTTTTTCTGACACCAACAGCAATAGCATGTGCTAAATCAGAGGACTAAGTGCACAGCCTAGTATTAAAATGTTTCTCCACCCCCTCTCCACACTCACACATTGCGTTCCTGACAAACATATGCAAATATGCAAGCATTTCTGAAAAGTGACAGCTAATGGTATAAATTAACCTCCTAAATCTGGTGATGGCATTTTCGGAACTACTGTAGCACATAAAAGATAGTGGTAAAATATGAGTAATAAATGGAAAGGAGAATGACGTGCCCTACTGCCACTTTCAGAAGCAAAATGCAGGGTTCCACTATCAAGAAAATTATAGCCTCTGGGTTTGTTTATTACTGAGATTTTTCAAACAACCTTCCTTAAAATAAACTCATTTGGGCTCAAGTAAAAAGAGCAGAAGACAGTTCTTTATACATTTTCTTTTAAAATTATGAAAGGCACTTAGAATATTGGGATTTATCATCAGAATAAAGGCAAACCAAAAGTAGTTTTTCCATTACAAGAACATTAAATTTAGTAAGAGAATGACAGGTAAAATTTTAATGCCCAGTGGAATGCTTATTGCCCAATACATTTAGACTTTCATGACTTTATAGTAAAATTCTAGTTTATTATTTTTCCCTACAAGGACATCAAGCCATAAGTGAATATTTTGTATTGATGCAGTTCATGGTATGAACAAGTTTTGAGGAAATAAGAAAAATATGCATTATAGTTTAAAGCCAAATGTTTACTACCACCTCATCTATTGCTTTTCCTCCCCATATTAGAATTTGTTACTGATAAATTTGTACTGCACGTACAACCATGTACATTGCTAGCAGAGCAACATAATATTGCTGAAAAGTTGATACTGACTCGTAGCAACCCTATAGGACAGAACATATACATGTTACTGTAAGTGCTAAGTGCTGTCAGGTCAGTTCCGACTCATAGCGACCCTATGTACAACAGAATGTAACACTGTCCAGTCCTTTGCCTCTTTAAAATCTTTGCTATGTCTGAGCCCACTGTTGTAGCCACTGTGTCAATATACATCACTGAGGGTCTTGGCCTTTTTCAGTGACCTTCTGCTTTACCCAGCATATCCTTCTCCAGGGACAGATCCCTCCTGACAACATGACCAAAGTATGAGAGATAAAATCTGGCCATACTCGCTTCTAAAGAACATTCTGGCTGTACTTCCTACAAGACAGATTTGTTCATTCTTCTAGCAATTCATAGGACCTTCAGTATTCTTTGCCAGTACCACAATTCAAAGCATCAATATTTTTGCAGTCTTCTTATTCATTGTCCAGCTGTCATGTGCACATGAAGCTATTGAAAATACCTGGGTGTGGGTCTGGTGCACCTTAGTTTTCAAAGTGACATTTTTACCCTTAAACACTTTAAAGGGAGCTTTTGCAGCAGATTTTCCCAGTGCAGTATGTTGTTTGATTCTTTAGCTACTGCTTCCATAGCTTTTAATTGTGGATCCAAGTAAAATGAAATCCTTGTCAACTTCAATCTTTTCTCCATTTATTATGATGTTCATTGGTCCAGTTGTGAGGATTTTTGTTTTCTTTATGTTGACGTATAATCCATACTGAAGGCTGTAGTGTTTGGTCTTCATCAGTAAGTGCTTCAAATCTTCTTCATTTGTAGCAAGCAAGGTTGTCTTGTCATCTGTATATCTCAGGTTGTTAATGAGTCTTGCTCAAACTCTGATGCATTCTTCTTCATGTGATCTGCTGCTTTGATTATTGGCTCAGCATACAGATTGAGTATGGTGAAACCCTGATGCACAATTTTCCTGATTTTAAACCATGTGATATACTCTTGTTCTGTTTGAATGACTGCCTCTTGGTCTATTAAAGTTTCCTCATGAGCACAATTAAGGATTCTGGAATTCCCTTTCTTCACAGTGACTTTACTATAAATTACTATAAATCATTTGTTATGATCCACACAGTTGAATGCCTTTGCATAGTCTATAAAATACAAGTAAACATCTTTCTGGTACTTTTTGCTTTCAGCAAAGATCCATTGGCATCAGCAATGATATCCTTCATTCCATGCCTTCTTCTGAATCCAGCTTGAACTTCTGGCAGTTCCCTGACAATGTACTGTGGCAATCTTTTTAAAATTATGTTCAGCAAAATTTTAGTTACATGTGATATTAATGATATGGTTCAGTAATTACCACATTCTGTTGGATCACTTTTCTTTGGAATGGGCACAAATATGGATATTTCCCAGCCAGTTGTCCAGACAGCTCTCTTCCAAATTTCTTGGCATAACCAAGTGAGAGCCTCCAGTGTTGCATCCATTTGTTGAAATATCTCAATAGGTATTCTGTCAATACCTGGAGCCTTGTTTTTTGGCAATTCCTTCAATGTGCTTGTACTTCTTCCTTCAATACCACTGGTTCTTGATCATATGTTTCCTCTTGAAATGACTGAGCATCCAACCAATTCTATTTGGTATAATGACTATGTGTATTCCTTCCATCTTCTTTTGATGCTTTGTGCATCATTCAATATCTTGCCATTAGAATTCTTCAGCATTGCAACTTGAGGCTTGAAGTTTGTCTTCAGTTTTTTCAGCCTGAGAAGTGTTGAGTGTCTTCTTCACCTTTGATATTTCATCTCCAAGTCTTTGCACATTTAATTATAATACTTTACTTTGTCCTCTCAAGCTGCCCTTTGGAATCTTCTGTTCAGAGCTTTAACTTCATTATTTCTTCCATTCACTTTAGCTACTCTCCTTTCAAGGGCAAGTTTCAGAGTCTCTTCTGACATCTATTTTAATTTTTTCTTCCCTTCCTGTATTTTAATGACCTTTTGCATTCTTCATGTATGATGTTCTTGATGTCATCCCACAACTCATCTGGTCTTTGGTCACTCATGTTCATTGCATCAAGTCTTTCTTCAGAGGGTCTCTAAAATCAAGTGGTCATATTTTGTCTCTTGTGGACTTGTTTAAATTTTCTTCCCCTTCAACTTAAATTTGCATGTCAGCCAATGGTGGTCTGATCCAAAGCCAGCCCCTGGCCTTGTTCTGACTGATGATATTGAGTTTTCCAGTGCCTCTTTCAACAGATGTAATAGATTTGGTTCCTGTGTATTCCATAGTGAAGTCCATGTGTATGGCTGCCAATTATGTTGTTTAAAAAAGGTATATGCAATGAATAAGTCATTGATCATGCAGAATTCTATCAAGCCATCTCTCGCATCACTTCTATCACCAAGGCCATATTTTCCAGCTACCAATGCTTCTTTCTTGTCCCCAAATTTAGCATTCCAATCACCAGTAATTATCAGTATATCTTGGTTAAGTGTTTGGTCAATTTCAGGCTGCAGAAGTTGGTAAAAATCTTCAATTTTTTCATCTTTGGCTTTAGTGGTCAGTGCATAAATTTGAATAATAGTCATATTAACTGGTCTTCTTGTAGACATACAGATATTATTCTGTCACTGACAACATTGTACTTCAAGACAGATCCTGAAATATTCCTTTTGGTGATTAATGTGATGCCATTCTTCTTTAATTTGTAATTGGTGCCATTATGGACCGTATAATTATCTGATTCGAAATGGCCAATACCAGTCCATTTCAGCTCACTAATGCCTAGAATATTGATCTTTATGCATTGCATTTCATTTTTGGCAATTTCCAATATTCCTAGATTCATACTCTGTACATTCCACATTCCAATTATTAATGGATATTTGCAGCTGTTCCTTTTCATATTCAGTCATGCCACATCAGCAAATGAAAGTCTCGAAAGCTATACTCCATCCACATTATTAACGTCAACTCTACTTTGAAGAGGCAGCTCTTCCCCAGTCATGTTTTGAGTACCTTACCACCTGAGGGGCTCATCTTTTGGCAGTATATGAGACATTGTTTCCCTGCTATCCATAAGGTTTTCAGTGACTTTTTTTTTTTTTCCCCAGAGGTGGACCTGGCCATATCCTTCTTCCTAGTCTGTCTTAGTCGTGAAGTTCCACTGACACCTGTCCACCGTGGGTGGCTCTGCTGGTACTTGAAATACTGATAGCATAGCTTCCAGCATTATAACAACAAGCAACCCACCACAGTGCAACAAACTACCAGTCGAGTGGAATTAAGCATATAGTGTATACATATACATATATTTCTGAATATAAAATCTGTAGAGAAATTGTGTCATGCCAGAATTTTAAAACTGAATTGAACCTGAAGTAGCAGTGTAAATATAGCATAATTTTAAGCCACACTGTTTAGTTAAGGTTATATATACTCATTTGTTCTTTAACAGAAAAACAAGAAACAAAACTGATCTGGTTTATAGGCACAGATTCATTGACTAGGAGGATAAAGAAAAGTTCCTTTCAGAAAGTTAATTCTTCATTTAAAAATATATATATTTGGATTATGTATTTGGGAATATTTTTATTTTCTGTACCCTTGACAAGTCTCTGTTTTCTAATTCAGAGCCTTTTAAAGACACACTTTTGAAAACAGATTACATTTTCAAAAAAAAAAAAAAAAACTGATTACATTTTCCCCAAAATTAATACCTCATGGAAATATCCCCCCTGGTCTGTCACTTTAAAAATGATTATAAAAGAAAATCATTGCCATGGAAATAATTTCAATCAGTTTGTAAATAATACAGTTTGAGTTTTCTAAGGAAGAAATTTTAATTGTTAAATTATACTAATAAGTCTTTGCAGAACACTGAATTAATAACATTATAGTGATATAAATATATACTATTATAAAATAAACTTAGAATGGTTTGTCATCATTGATCCATGTTACAAGATGAAATCTGGAACTATTTGTTACAATTGTAAATATAATTATTTAGAGTAATACATTTGGGACTGTATATTTTTTTTCATTTTTTATGTTTGCTTTTGTTAATTTGTAAGTAAAAATACTTATTCTGATGTGATTTTTGATTACACTTGAAAACTAACACACTCTTGTAGAGTGAAGTTCACAGTAGTTGGTAAAGCTAGAAGGCAAAAGAAGAAGTTCATTTAGAAAAGATATTCTCCAACAATTTTAACATATAGAGGAAAAAGTGATAATTTTAGAAATCACTAAAACCTTAACTATTCTTAAGAAACTACCCCCCCTCAAGACACACTGAAATTCTGCTGAGTGGTTTAAAAATTGCGGAGTTGTTCTTTGATCATTCTCCCTCTTCCGCTTCTTTCATTGTCTGAGAACTGACTTTACCCAGATTCTACCCCATAAACCACCTGCCCAGAATGCTGGTGTTTTTATTTTTGTTTGTTCCTCGGGAATCAGATTCTGAAATACTTTTCTTACCCTCAACCTTACCACACTCACAGTGTAAATTCTGGACCTTGGGAATTTTCTTCCCCCTTTCATTTAAATATTCCATAAATTTTAGACTCTCAATAAATAAATCCTTTTGAATTAGGAGGGCATAGAATTTAAATATATTGTTCTTCCAGTGATTTCTAGTCTGTCCTCAAGGAGTTACTTTAAATGCCTTGATTTCATTAAGAATGAGAGGATTGATAAGAATTACTTCTCACTATTGTATTTAAGTAAGGAAACGGCATAGAGAGTGATGGTTAAGAGAACACAAGCTGTGGAAAGAGACTCCATCACTTACTACATGGGTGAACTTGAGCACCTCTACAAGCTCTTCTAGAACACACAGGTAATATTACGTACTTCACAAGGGTATAGGAGAACTAAATTAGATAGACTGATCGATAAATCAGTGGATTGATTGATAGATAGCTGTTGTCAAATTGGTTCTGACTCATGGCAATCCCACGTGCAACAGAACAAAATGTTTCCCGGATATGCATCATCCTCATGATCTCTGCTGTGTTGGAGTCCATCATTGCAGCTATTATGCCAGTCCATCAAACAGAAGGTCCCCCTCATCTTTCCAACTTGATGTTCTCCTCTAGTGTTTGATCCCTCCTGATGGCATGTCAAAAGCAAATGAGTTGGACACTGTTCTGTTGTGACCTATAAGGTTTACATTGCATGATTTTTAGAAGTAGATCTTCAGTACTTTAGTACTAGTTTGTTTCAGTCTGGAAGCCTGTCCACTGTGGGTGACTCTCGTATTTGCAATACCAGTGGTACGGCTGCAGTATCACAGCATCATTCAAGCCACCAACGTACAACAAACTGACAAATGACTGGTTTTTGTTGTTGCTGTTAGGTGCCATCAAGTTGGCTCTGACTTATGGTGCCCCTATGTACAACAGAGTAAAACATTGCCTGGTCCTGTACCAGCCTCAGAATACTTGCTATACCTAAGCACATCATTGACACCACTGTGTCAATCCATCTCATTGAGGGCCTTCCCATTTTTCATTGACCCTCCACTTTACCAAGCATGATATCCTTCTCCAGGAACTGATCCCTTCTAGTAACATGATCAAAGTAGGTGAGATGAAGTCTGGCCATTCTCACTTCCAAGGAGCATTCCAGCTATATTTTTTCCAGGATAGATTTGTTAGTTCTTCTGGCAGTCCATAGTACCTTCAATATTCTTCACCAAAACCACAACTCAAAAGCATCAACTCTTTTTCATTGTCCAGCTCTCTCATGAATGTGAGGCAATTGAAAATACCATGGCTTGGATTAGGCACCCTTAGTCTTCAAAGAGACGTCTTTGCTCTTCAGCCCTTTAAAGAGGTATTTTGCAGCAGTTTTGCCCAGTGCAATATAGTGTTTCATTTCTTGACTGCTGCTTCCGTTGGTGTTGATTGTGGAATGAAGTAATATGAAGTCTTTGACAATTTCATCTTTTCTCCATTTATCATGATGCTGCTTATTGGTCCAGGTATGAGGATTTTAATTTTTTTATGTTGAGATGTAATCCAAACTGCAGACTATAGTCTTTAATCTTCATCAATAAATGCTTCAAGTCATCATCACTTTCAGCAAGCAAGGTTGTGTTGTCTGCATATCACAGATTGTTAATGAGTCTTCCTCCAATCCTGATGCCACATTCTTCTTCATATAGTCCAGATTCTCAGATTATTTGCTCAGCATACAGGATGAATAAGCATGGTGAAAGGATACAACCCTGATGTACTCCATTCCTGATTTTAAACCATGCAGTATCCCCTTGGTCTGTTTGAATGACAGCCTCCTGGTCTATGTACAGATTCCTCATTAGCACAATCAAGTGTTCTGGAATTCCCAGTCTTCTTAATGTTACCCATAATTTGTTATGATCCACACAATTGAATGCTATTGCATAGCCAATATAACACAAGTAAATATCCTTCAAGTATTCTTTGCTTTCGGCCAAGATCCATCTGACTTCAAAATGATAGCCCTCGTTCCAAATCCTCTTCTGAATCCAGCTTGCACTTCTGGAAGTTCTACTACTGCGACTGTTTTTGAGTTATCTTCAACAACATTTTACTTGCATGCAATATTAATGATATTGTTAGATAATCTCCACACCTGTGGGATCACCTTTCTTTGGAATGGGTACAAATATAGATCTCTTCCAGTCAGTTGGTGAGGTGGCTGTCTTCCAAATCTCTTGGCATAGATGAAAAGTATGAAGAGTGCCTCCAGGATGGCATCCATTTGTTGAAACATCTCAATGGGTATTCCACGAATTCGTGGAGACTTATTCTTTGCCAATACCTTCAGTGCAACTTCAACTTCTTCCACTTGATGCTATGCCACCTCCTGAAATGGATGAACATTGACCAATTCTTTTTGGTACAGTGACACTGTATTCCTTCCATCTTCTTTTGATGTTTCCTGCATTGTTTAATACTTTGCCCATAGAATCTTTCAATATTGCAACTTGAGGCTCAAATTTTTTCCTCAGTTCTTTCAGCTTGAGAAATACCGCCCATGTGTTTCCCTTTTGATTTTCTAACTCCAGGTATTTGCACATTTCGTTATAATTATTGACTTTGTCTTCTCAAGCTGCTCCTTGAAATCTTCTGTTCAGCTCTTTTATCTTGTCATTTTTTTCCATTTGCTTTAGCTACTCTCCATTGAAGGGAAAGTTTCAGAGTCTCTTCTGACATTAATTTTTGTCTTTTCTTACTTTCCTGTCTTTTTAATGAATGGTGTTCTTGATGTCATCCCACAGTTCCTCTGATTTTCAGTTACTGATG
The DNA here is from genome assembly GCF_000298275.1 of Orycteropus afer afer. Lineage (NCBI taxonomy): Eukaryota > Metazoa > Chordata > Mammalia > Tubulidentata > Orycteropodidae > Orycteropus > Orycteropus afer. The sequence goes on along the minus strand of NW_006921758.1, from coordinate 5,435,221 downwards.
TTCAATGCATCAAATCTATTCTTTAGATTGTCTCTAAATTCAGAAGAGGAGCTCTGGTAGAGTAGTGCCTAAGGCACTTGACTGCTAACCAGAAGGCTGGCAGTTCAAACCCATCAGCCACTCCTCGGAAGGAAGATGGGGCAATCTTCCTCTGTAGTGATACTGCCTCGGAAAACCAAGGACGAGTCGCTATGAGTTGGGTCCAACTCAATGGCACATAACAAAAACAACAAATTCAGAACAGATGTAATCCAGGTCATATTTTGGCTCTTGTGGATTTCTTTTAATTGTCTTTAGCTTCAACTTGAACTTGCATATGAGCAGTTGATATTCTGTTCCACAGCTCCTGGCCTTGTTTTGGCTGAAGATATTGAGCTTCTCCATCACCGCTTTCCACAGATATAGTTGATCTGAATCCTGTGTACTCCATCTGGTGAAGTCCAAATGCATACCCACTGTTAATGATTTTGAAAAAAGTATTTGCAATGAATAAGTTATTGGTCTCAGAAAATTCTATCATGTGTTCTCCAGCATTATTTCTATCACCAAGGCCATATTTCCCAACTACTGGTGATTCTTTTTTGTTTTCAACTTTTGCCTTCCAATCACCAGTGATAATTAATACATCTTGATTGCATGTTTGGTCAATTTCAGACTGCAGAAGTTGGTAAAAATATTTAATTTCCTCATCTTTGACCTTGGTGGTTGGTGTGTAGATTTGAATAATAGTAGTATTAACTGGTCTTCCTTGTAGGCCTATGGATATTATCCTATCACTTACAGCATTGTACTTCAGGATAGATCTTGAAATATTCCTTGTGACAATGAATGCCATGCTATTCCTCTTCAATATGTCATTCCAGGCACAGTAGATCATATGGTTGTCTGATTCAAAATGGCCAAAACCACTCCATTTCAGCTGACCAATGCCTAGGATATCAATCTTTATGCATTCCATTCCATTTCTGACAGCTTCTAATTTTCCTAGATTCATACTTCATACATTCCATGTTCCAGTTATTAATGGATGTTTCCAGCTGTTTCTGCTCATTTTTGAGTTGTGCCATCCCCATTAGCAATTGGAGGTCCCAAAAGATTTACTCCATCTACATCATTAAGGTCAGCTCTATTCTGAGGAGGCAGCTCTTCCCCAATTGTATTTTGAGTGCCTTCCAACCTGAGAGGCTCATTTTCCAGCACTATATAGGACAGTATTTCAGGATTATTCATAAAAGTTTCCAGTAATATATCAGACATGTTTCACTGCTCTTCATAAGGTTTTTACTGGGCAATTCTTTGAAAAGAGAATGCCCCCTTCCTTCTTCCAAGTGTATCTTAGACTGGAAGATGCACTGAAATCTGTCCATGAGTCACCCTGCTGGTATTTGAAATATTGGTGGCATAGCCTGAAGCCTCATAGCAATACACAAGCCACCACAGTATGACAAACTGACAGACAAGTGGTGGAGATGAGTGGTGGCAGACTGGATTACATGATCTATATAAAATGCTTAGACTACTCTCTGGCACAAAATAAGCCCTTAATAAGTTCTAGTTTTTATTTAATTTGCTATTGTTTATATTTGCTTTTTTAGGGAAAATTAAAAATTATTTTATGAAGCTACTAATGTATCCATAAAAACAGTTTTCATAATGTCCAAGTAGTGAGAGAAAACACAGATGGTGTGAGATATGTATTAATTTCATATAGCATCACTATATTATGAAAGGGAGCTCTGGTAGCATAGTTCCTAAGGCATTAGACTGCTAACCAGAAGGCTGGCAGTTCAAACCCACCAGCCATTCCTCGGAAGGAAGGTTGGGCAATCCTACTTCCGTAGTGATACCGCCTCGGAAACCCAAGGAGGGGTCGCTATGAGTTGGGGCCGACTCGACGGCAAATAACAACAACAACAACATATTATGAAATGGTTTATATCACCTTAAAACTAAAACTAATTCTTAGATAAGACAAGAAGATAAGGATCATTCTGTCAAATGGATGTTCCAAATATGGTGTTAATATTCTGAATGTCATTACCCCCCCTCCCTTGGTGATTTTCATTTTCTATGTCCTTGTTTTCCCTCTCCTAAGATCATGTCATCTGCTTTCTGGACTATCTTGTAAAGTTAGGGTATAGACAAACCTGCCTTCCATTCTGCCACCATTATTTGCCAGCTGAGTTACTTCCAGTAAGTAATAAAGCCATTCTGAATGCAGTTACATACAATTTGCACTTTTGACATTTTTGTTGAGTATTAAAAGAAAATCTTTAGCATGCTACTAGGTATGTAGCTTATGCTCAATAAACCCTTGCTGTTTTCTCTCGACTGTAGTAGGTTTTTTGTTTGTTTGTTTTTTCCAGTATTTTTTTATGTTTTGCTCTTTTTGACTGCTAACCAGAAGGTTGGCAATTCAAACCCACCAGCCACTCCATGGAAGGAAGACTGAGCAATCTACTTCCCTAAGGATTTAACATCTCAGAAACCCAAAGTGAGTCACTATGAGTTGCAATCAACTCGGCAGCAGTGAATTTGTTTTTTTTTTTTTTTTAATCAAGTAGAGATACTGCCTTGGAAACCCAAGTTGGGGTTGCTATGAGTCAGAACCAACTCGACAGCAGTGAATTGTGTTTTTTTTTTTTGGGGGGGGGGTGGTGGTTAGTTTCAATTTTGAGTTTATTTGATGCCTTTTTCTTTCTATTTCTTTGTTGTGTTTGACTTTCCTTTTCTTTTTTTTTTCCCTTTTTCTTTCCTTTCCTTATTCCTATTGCCATATATTGAGTACTTAATATTGTGCTAGCCACCAAGAATACAAAGGTAGATGATACTATCCCTACATTAATGGAGTTCACAGTCTGATGGGGAGAATAGACATGCACAATCAAATGTAGAAAGTAAAATGAAGGTATATGTATAGGCATTTGCAAAGCAGAGCAGAGATGGACTAATGAAACCTTCTTAGAGGAGGGGAATGGCTGAGATGAGACTTAAAAGATAGCAAGAGTGTTAAAAAGAGATGGGACTTCTTTGCAAAGGAAATGACATGATCTACAGACACAGGGGCAAGAAACAGCCTGTTGAAGAGAATAAACCACAAGTACTTCATAAACAGAAATAACAGCAAGAATTGAAATGAAAATTGTGGGGAGAAGAGAGCTCATTTCATAAAGCTCAGTTTGGGTGTGCTATCTTCCCCATTATGTGGAAACACATTTTCAAATTATACAACCCGCTGGTTATTTCTTCTCACCTAGGCCTAACCTCCCATGTGTCCTTTACTGGCTTAGTCATTTCTACTAATGGAATTTTGTCATATTTCTCAAGTGAGTTAGGGTGTATTAAAAACTTTATGAGATGAGAGGAAACTACTGAAAGAAATTTTAGCCTCAAAGTGACATAGTCATATCTGTACTTTAAAATCACTCACCTAATTTATGTGATAGATAAATTTTCATGAGAAGTTGTATTGTAAAATAAGGGTGCTATAGTTAGTGCCAAAGGCATTTGACTGCTAACCAGAAGGCTGGTGATTCAAACTAACTAGCCATTCCTCAGAAGGAAGATTGGGCAATCTACTTCCATAGAGATACCACCTCAGAAAAGGAGGGGTCACTATGAGTCAGATCCAACTGATGACACTGAGCTTGATTTTTGGATAGTTATCTTCAATATTAGAATTTATAAAAATATATTTTATATATATTATAAAAAAAACAAACCCACTGACATCAAATCTATTCCGACTCACAGTGACCCTCATTGGATTTTTGAGGCAGTAAATCTTTGCAGAAGTAGATTGCCCTGCCTTCCTTCCAGGGTGTGGCTGGTAGGTTTAAACTACCAACCTTCTGCTTAGCAGTCAAATGTCTTAGACACTGCACCACCAGAGCTCACGCACTTTCTCTCTCTCTGTCTCTCTTTATGTATGTATGTATGTATATATGTGTATGCACACACACACACACACACACACATGAAAGCAGACTTTTGGGAAAGGCAAAAAATTAGGTCTGCCGCAATTTATTGAAGCAATCCCAAGATTGGTTAATACTTACTAAATAGATTTATCCTTAATTTTTTTTCAGAAATCTTTTTCATCTGATAATGATCTGACTAGATAAGTAATAGGTACCAGTGATATGGATATAATATGATAGGGTCGCATTCAAATGTTTATTTATTTACCTTGAGGAGATTGGAATAGGGCTGACTGATTGGCTTTTTATGAGGTCATGTCACTCTTTACTGTTTGATAATTGTGTTTGCCCATTTCCATGAACAGGCTAGGTATTGTATTAAACTTCCTCCTTATAAATAAAAAGCCATAGTAGACAATAATAACTTAAAATTACTATGCATTTCTACATAATATACAAATATTAAGGTAGAATTTTTATTTTAATTAAATCAAGACTTTTGTAAAAGATTAGTGTTTTAGTTACCTCTTGCTTTTTATCTAATGCTTTTTTATCTAATGCTGCTATAACAGAAACACCACAGGCAAATGGCTTTAACAAATAGAAATTTTTCTATCACAATTTAGGAGGCTACAAGTCTGAATTCAGAGTACCAGCTGTAGGAGAAGCCTTTCTATCTCTATTGGTTCTGGGATGAGGTCCTTGTCTCATTTCAACATCTGTAAGCCTGCTGTTTATTGGCGATCTCCATATGTCTAGCCATTAATCTTACCCTGGGTCTAGGAGCTTCTCAGCACAGCCATCTTGAGTTCCAGGTCATGCTTCATTCCCAGCTCTTCTTTCTTGGTGATATTCGAGGTCCCTGCTTCTCTTCTGGCTTCTCTCTCTTTTTATCTCTTTTAAGATGAAAGATGATATAGGTTACACCCCAGGGAAATTGCTCCTACATGGGATCAAGGCTGTGATTTGAGTAAGGGTGTTGCATTCCACCCTAATCCCCTTACAACTGATTGGCTGATCATACCAGATCACATCGTGGGAGATGATTACATCTTGACGTGACTGCCAAATTACATCATTATATAACTGCTGAGAATCATGGCCCAGCCAGAATGACATATTTTTTAGGGGACACATTTCACTCCATGACATGTTTGATGGAGTTTCTTCTAGAATCTGTTGTGGGTTTTTTTTTTGGGGGGGGGGGGGGGGGGGGGGGGGGCAGAGAATACAAACATTCAATTGACTTATTTGCATTTGTTTTCAATATTTTAGAAAATATGATGTTGCATGGAGCATATCTGATGCAAAATATCTTGATAGTTATATCATATGACTTCACCATTGGAAAAAAAATAATGTCTTTCTAAGCTTCTAGTGAACTGTTGAAAGAGCTATATATGTACATAAGGTCTCAAGCCAATGGATTCTGCCTAGGGCTGCAGACTTGTTTTCAGCATGGCACTGGGTATTTATTTACAGTAATCAAACAAAGCATGTGTTGAATCAGATGTTAAATTAATAGTTTTCTTGAAAGCCTCCACTCTCAGAATAAATGTGCTTCAAGCCCTAAAACACAAATAAAACAGGCTTTAAAATTTATTTTTAATGTTATGATCTATACCTCTAGCTGGAATTTGGAAAGCTGGAGTAAAATGCCATTGCTACTCTGACATTAAAGCTGTTTCTTAAAGTAAAGCAGACAAGAAATAGAGAAAATCCTTTTAAAAGGCCAATTTGTGCTTGTCTTTCTCCATAACTAAAAGTTGGAGTGTGTTTTTTTTTTTTTTCCCCTTGCCAGGAGGGAGGGGAGAGCAAAGTTGGGGATGAGGAGGAATGATGGAGAAGGCAGTGGGGGTAGTTGTTTTTCTGTGCCTGCTGACGTCAACGAAATTGCCAGATGGCATTTGAATGCTTTGCAAAAATACAGGAGCCTTTTATTACAGCTGTCACATGGGGCTTCATTCATTTGCATTCCCAGAAGTGGTCTAAAGCTTTCCTAACTGTAGGAGTAATGAGCTCTATGTACCTTCAGAGACCCAGAGGGCATTTTGTAGGATGTTGTTACCTTAAGTGGCTCTGATAAGGGACACATGCTCAGAGAATGGCATGTTTCACTGTCAGCTTCAGAGGGCCATGAACTACTCAGCTTCAATTAGGAATATAATGTGATCATTCAAAAACTATCCTCTCCAGAAGGCCTTTTGTGGATCCTGACATCCTTGGAAACACACACAATAGCACCTGAAGGGTGTAAAATCGTCAAAGTGGGTTATGGAATAAAAACGTGTTCTGTGATTTGATCCCAGGACTAAAAAATTACCTAATATACAACAGACCTGTGCACACGTACAGTCGGCTTTGTTCTTACCGTCCTGCCCCATGCTGCCTTGTTAGCCCCAGCCCCTTTTTGAGGATAAGACCAAAAAGTTGAAAAAAAAAAAAAAGGAACTTTTAGAAAATCTTTTAGTCCACGTGTAGAAGAAAGAAAGGAACTTGGAAATGCTGAGAATTACTCTTAGAAACTGTCCCCAGAGCCAAACTCCCAGGCTAGGCTGACCTGTCTTCTTCATATCCCAACCCTTCCCATTGCCAGAAATGTTCATATTTTACTTTAATACTTTTTTATTTTATTTAATTTTATTTCTCTCTTTTTTTTTTAATTGTGATTTGAGTGAAAGTTTACAGAGAAAATTCACTTTCCATACAGCAGTTCACATACACTTTGTGACTACGTTGAGTACAATTTACCACAATCATATTTTACTTTAATACTCGTAATTTCTCAAACTTAACTTACTAGATCATCACATATCTTTTTATAATGCACCTATATCTGGCAATTCATTGGATAAATTGAGTTGCAGATTTAATTTGAAAATGAAAAATAGTATAAAGTATTTATACCAGAGTAAATATTTGTCATTGTTACTATACAAAAAAAAAAAAAAAAAAGCAAACAAACTCACTGCCGTTGAGTCAGTTCCAACTCATAGTGACCCCTCCTTGGGTTGCTGTGGTGGTATCTCTATGAAAGTAAGTTGACCAGTCTTCCAAGGAGTGGCTGGTGGATTTGAATTACCTGCCTTCTGGTTAGCAGTCAAATGCCTTAGGTACTAGGCTACTATAGCTCATATTATTCACGGTAAATAACTTGATATATTAAAGCTGACCTGAGCTATGTTACCTTGTTTTTTTTCTTCTTCATCCTTACCTGAGGTCAGTATATTTTCAGAGGAGTTTTAGTAATAGATCTGTGTGATGTACTGAAATAAGCAGCATAAAGTATGTTAAGGGCATTGTAGTCTGGGGACTTGAATTGAACAGTTTAAAAATTAGCTCATCTATATTAACTATACTTATGCTGGCAGTGATAATGGATACTTACAATGGGACAGATCATCTCACTTTAGTGAAAAGATCTTGTGCCATTTTGCCATTGACAACATATAACAAGGAAGTTAAGACAGCTGACTTGAGTGATGGACAAACCTAGAGTAGTTTTTGATATGCTCTTGGCAGCTAACCAGAGGTGAACTGTTTGAACCCATCAGGTGTCCTAAAGGAGAAATGTGTGGAAATCTTCTGTAAAGATAACAACTGCCAAAGAGGCAAGGAGGCCACATCTTCTAACCTCCTCTAACCCCACAAGAGGAAGACAGAATCACCGTCAATAGCCCAAGGCCTATTCCTGTGAGGCCAGACATGGTGCCTCCCTCTAGCCCTTTCCTCAACCCTGACACCAACCGTTCCTCCCGCAGCACCCACCACCTCTCTGCTGGGTTCAATAATTTGCTGCAGTGGCCACACAGATTATGGGGTTTAATAGGGAAGCACCAGGCTACAATTCAAATTCAGGAACAATGCTCAGGATCTTTCAGCCCTCTATCTCTTAGCCAAGATTGTGAGAGACAGTCTCTCACAGTCTCTCTCCCAGCAATGCATGTATCTCGGTGTGTCTCTCTCAGCAATGCATGTCTCTTGCATCTCTTTCCCAGCAGCATATGTCTCTCAGGAGTGCATATCTCTCAGGAGCACATGTCTCTCAGCAGCACATCCTTCTCAGCCAGCAGTCAGAGAGACTTCTTCTGCCTCTAGGAGGCCTCCTTTTGAGCCTGGCAGAGTGTCCAAACCAACCAATCATAACATCAGAATTCCAAGCACCTGAGAGAGAGTGGGAACCTCCCAGAACATTGCTTTGTGTTACACCCAATAGAAATACCCCAGGTGGATAACTTTTACAATCAGAAGCTCCTCAGCTGCTCACAGCAACAAACCTTAGGGAAAAGGAGAGATCAAGAAATACAGTCCAAAGAGAGAGAGTGCAGGAATAATAAAAGGAGGAATACAAATATGTTACCCACAGAGTTTACAAAGACTTATGGCTAGAAAAGCCATACCAGGTAATTTACTGCACCGTAACAGCATTGGAAATCCTATGAGGCAGTTTTACTGTCTTATGGGATCACCAGGAGTCAGAATCAACTTAATGGCAAGGAAATTGGTTTTGGTTTGGTATTATGCTGCAAAGGAGACCTGGTGGCACAACAGTTAAGTGCTTGGCTGCTAATTGAAAGACTGGTGGTTCAAACCTACCCTGTGTCTCTGGAGTAGAAAGATTACAGCCTAGAAAACCCTGTGGGACACTTCTCCTCTGTCACATGGGATTGCTATGACTAGAAAAGCAGTAACAATTACACTGTGAATGAAATAAACAAATACAGTCACTATTACCATTTCAGCCTCCAAATGCGTACGTAGGCTCTGTGATACAATATTTTCCAAATGTGAACAGTAAGAGTGTCATTACAGGAGAGTGTGTTCAGCTCACTCTAACTTTCTGGTTCTACTTCAGTATTTAGGGAAATTTAGGAGGTGATGATGAAGATTATCAGTTTCAAGTCTCAAGCAACACCTTTCAGCTTCCTCTATACATTTTATCCCTTCAACTGCAGAATGTGCTGAAGTGATTCAAGTGTAGGAGCAAGATCAGTATCTTGTACTCATGAGAAGTTACAGATCTGAGAGGTGATATGAGGTCCATAGGACATATAACTAGCATCAAGGAACAAACCTTAGGGAAAAGGAGAGATCAAGAAACACAGTCCAAAGAGAGAGAGTGAAGGAATAATAAAAGGAGGAATACAAATATGTTACCCACTCCCACCCCAGACAACAGACAGAATTGAGATTAGAAATCTATTCATAAATAAACATTTCACACAGGACATGTAGTAGTTAGTTGCCATGGAGTTGATTTTTGGCTCATAGTGATCCCATGACACCTAGGGTTTTGTAGGCTGTAACACTGTATAGATCCAAACTTGCTGCAGTTAGAAGCAAGCACTTAACCATTGTGCCACAAGGGCTCCTATCACACAGAGCATACTTGGGGCCAAATCTCTTATGTGTGCAGGTAATTACAGGTTTGTTAGTCATGTTTCATGTTTCTCCAATAGTAAACCTTAGGAAAGCACAGTGTCCTACTTTGCATCTTCTAGCTCCCTGTCCACTTTGAAAGTACAGAGCTCTTATACCAGGCAAAAATGTTGTTATTGTGGCTATTATAATTGTTGTTATTCATTGTCATCAATCTAACATGCTAAGGTTTCCTGAACATCACCAGATTAAAACAATATGTTTCTGAATGTAACTGCAGATGATAAACCATTTTTGCCATACAATGCTTTCCCCACTCCAAGTCATGGAACAGCAAGACTGTGTGTCACTTATTTCTCAGCTATAGAAAAATAATATTGTTAACATATCTCCCATAATCATGAAATAAATTTTTAGTAGTGTAATAATATAGTAGTATGATAGATTACATGCATTTGGACATTGCTACAGTTCAAAGACATATAAGACCATATATATATATATATATATATATATATATATATATATATATATATATATATATATATATAAATAATATATATACACACACACACAAACACACACACATCCGGGTGTTTACATATGTACATACATATATACAAACCAGCAAACCAAACTCACTTCCATTGAGTCAATTCTGACTCATAGTGACCCCCTTTGGTTTTCCAAGGTGGTAAATATTTATGGAAGTAGATTGCCCAGTCTTCCTTCTGCAGAGTGGCTGGTGGGTTTTTACTGCCAACCTTCTGGTTATCACTCAAATGCCTTAGGCATCACACCATCAGAGCTCCTTATATACATGTATACATATATATATTTCACCCTGCTTTGAATGTACTGTTATAGCATAAAATTTAATAATTTTCAAACTACCTTAGAGACAGATCACTGCTCAGCCTTACTTTAATAACACTATTTTTCAATCAGAAGTGGTTAGTATACAGTTTCTTGGGCCTGGTATCTCAGTGCCCCTGCCATGATCCAAAACATAATTACATTTTGCAAGGGAGTAACAAATTCATCATGGCACATGGATATAACCTTCTCATGCCAAAGGCAAATTGCTAAGGTATATGTATCACTAGGAGTCAAAGACCATGAACATGACAGGGTGTTCTGTGTTGATCCCCCTGAGTCTCATTGAGGGGCAAGTATAAGTAGGTATTTTTTTTTCCCTAAAGTCAAAAATTGTATCCTAAGTTTTCTCAGAGTATTCATGTTTCTAAGAACTTATGCATTTAACTTATCTCATGAGAGATTGATTAATAAACCAGCATATCAGTGTATTCATTTGTCTTCAGAAGTATCATTATCAAACAGATTGTAATACTCATGTTAGCTGTTCAGTATTTTGTTTTCCAAGTAGTAAAATCTCCCTATACTACTAATATAGTAAAGGAGCTCTGGTGATATAGTGCTTAAGGCATTTGGCTGCTAATCAGAAGGTCAATAGTTCAAACCCACCAGCCACTCTGCAGAAGAAAGATGTGGCAGTCTGCTTCCATAAAGATTTACAGCCTTGGGAACCAAATGGGGGTCACTGTGAGTCAGAATTAACTCAATGACAGTGAATTTGGTTTTAATTTGAAAGCAAAAGTAAATGCATTCACTAAAGTATGTTTGGAAAACAGTATGTTGGAAATATAAGTAATGAGATGTGATTAGAACAGTAATCATGGAGAAGAGAGGCTTCTAGATATATGTTGTTGTTGTTGTTGTTATGTGCCGTCAAGTCGGCCCCGACTCATAGCGACCCCTCCTTGGGTTTCCAAGGCAATAACACTACAGAAGTAGGATTGCCCAACCTTCCTTCCGAGGAGTGGCTGGTGGGTTTGAACTGCCAGCCTTCTGGTTAGCAGTCAAGTGCCTTAGGCACTATGCTACCAGAGATAGGAGGTAAAAATGACAGGACTGAGTGAATAATGAAATGCAACAAGTGAGAAAGTGTAGCGTAACAGTTTCTAGTGTGAGTGATTCAGTGGAATTTGGAGCCACTGACTGTGGTATTAGGGTGAAGTAAACAGATTGGGGAAGTCAAGTGAAGCTAATTTGGATCTTAGACATTGAGGAGTCATACTTCACATCTCCTCCAAGGAGTCCAGTGTACAGGCAAGGATCTGGGCAGAGGTTTGGGTCAGAAAATATTTTAGGAGTTGTTAGCAGGAAGAGTTGGTATAGATCTTAAGAAATTGTATGAAGAAATTTAGACTATAAAATTAGAAAAAAGTTAAGCTAAGAGAGGAAATTGCTTTAAAGATGTTGAGGGATTGGGAAGTGAAGGGAAATTCCTGAAAGACAGGAAAAGAATGTTCAGAGAGATAGCAAAAGAACTAGAAGGGCATGATATCTTATAAACTGAGTGAAGAAAGAAGTTTGCATAAAAAGAGGTCATTAATGTGGTAGCGTAGTACCTAAGGCACTTGACTGCTAACCAAAAGGCTGGCGGTTCAAACCCACCAGCCACTCTTGGGAAAGAAGGTTGGGCAATCTACTTCTGTAGTGATACCACCTTCGAAACCCAAGGAGGGGTAGCTGTGAGTCGGGTCTGACTTGACAGCACATAACAACAACAATGTGATCAAAAGAGTTCTGGTAGCATAGTGCCTAAGATTTGACTCGATGGCAGTGAGGTTTTTTTTTTTTTTTTTTTTAATGTGGTAAAGTGCTTCAAAGTTCTGTAACATAGGGATTTAAAAATATCCTTTGAATTTGGCAAGTCTTTGTCCTAGAACTCTAGCTTCAATGGTCTGGTATATGAAAAGGAAGTGAGAAAATAATGGCACCGAGTGTTAACCATTCTTTCAAAAATGTTGTATAAGAAAGGGAAAAAAGAAATTGGATGGTCGTTGATAAAGACATAGAGTTTGGGAAAAGAATATGGAGGAAGGAATGTGCTGGCAAAGGAGAGACTTGCATATCTAAAAAGAATGGAACTGGATAAATTGATATGCTGAGGACTCACTAGTATCAGAAGATTCTGTGGTAAATAATATTAAAGTAGGGGGTAGTGTTTGTTCACTGGTAGAATTTTCACCTTCCACGTAGGAGCCGTGGGTTCAATTTCTAGCCAATGCGTGTTATGCGCGGTTACTACTTGTCCGGCACTGGAGGCTATGTGTTGTTATGATACTGAACAGATTTCACCAGAATTTCCAGACAAAAATAGACTAGTAAGAAAGACCTAGAGATCTACTTCTGAGAAGCAAACAGAAAACCCAATGGATCACAAAAATCCACTCCCTGACCGATCATGGAGTTGGTGCAGGCCCGGGCAGCATTTTGTTCTATTGTGCTTGAGGTCGCTATGAGTCGCTATGAGTCAAGACTGACTCTATGGCAGCTAACCACAACAGCAATCTCAGAGTAAAGAAAGTCAAATGATCTTAATGGGTCCTGGCATCTCGCCTTTAGCTTTGTATGTCCTTCTCAATGTCAGAGCTGTATCTACCAGCTTCTTTTGAAAAGTGAAGGTGTTCCTTTAGAAGTACTTGAGTTGCACTGAAGCAAACTCTTGCTTTCTAGTTGTTCCTTTTTAATATTCTTTTTCTGTGTTAGTCAGCAAAAATATGTACCATAATAAATTCTTCATGACAGACAAAAAACTTTCAGTGTGACATTTTCAGTTCTTTTCTAAAATCTCAGCACAGATATCAGTATGTCTTACAAACAGAAAGGCACTAATTCACAATCTTTGTGGATTATATTGTAGAAAGATAGTGAATGTTATCAATTTAAAGATGTTAGCTTTGATTTAAGAGACTTTTAAAAAAATTTTATGAATCTGAAGGAAGCAATAATGTTCTCCTTTAAGACCACATGGGCTGCCTACAGTGAAAAACAGGAGCTCCGATAGCGTAGTGCCTAAGGTACTTGACTGCTAACGAGAAGACTGGCAGTTCAAACCCACCAGCCACTACTTGGAAGGAAGGTTGGGCAATCTACTTCCGTAGTGATACTGCCTCGGAAACCCAAGGAGGGTTCACTATGAGTCGGGTCCGACTCCACAGCACATAACAACAAAACAGTGGAAAACATGAAAGGCAATATTTGTTTTGAGGGAACATGGGGATTGCTCATAGATAGATCTCCAGAATTACCTTTCTTTAAAAGTGTACATGATCCAAATGCACTAAGCAAAAGGAATTTAAACATTTAAACTTTTCACAAAAGACTGTAGCATCAAACTGCTGTTTTAGCAATGACTCAAATCTATGCATGTTTTTTTTTCTTGTATGCCCTAGTATTTTCCAATGATGTAAGAGTATCATTACTAGAAAGAAAGCCACTATCTGTTAAGTGTGCCCCCACTTTTGAGTACTAATCATATTCGGGAACAATGATAATAAGCAGCACCCTACATTCTTCCTCCTCCTTTCAGTTGTCCTCAAGTAGACTCAGACATTAAGGCAACCCCAGGTGTATCAGAGTAGAATTGTGCTCCGTAGGGTTTTCAATGGCTGATTTTTTGGAATTGTTTACCAGGTCTTTCTTTTGAGGTGCCTCAACCTACCAACCTTTTGGTTAGTAGCCAAGCACATTAATCATTGGCACCAGCCAGGGACTACAGTGCCTATATAGTGAGGGACTAATGAAAATCAGGGAGCACATCCAAAGGAAATTAGTATACTGTGCCTTTCCTTCCTCCAGCACTCCTGTTTTGTTCATTGCTCAAGGGAATCTTCATTTGCCAGTGAATTGAGTGTGTTTATTGCAGGCAGTTACCGCAAGTAACATGATACTTAGTAAGGGCTGTGAGGACTTGATGGGGTCTTGCTGCACTACAAGTATCAGGCAAATGCATGCTTTTCAGATTGATTAGAATGATTGCAATCCTCCAAACTTTTGGGAACCAGTTGTAAGAATGGTTCATTGTGTTAGAACACAATTAGAACTCATTCATTTAGCAATATTGGTTTGTGTTCTTACAGTATGCTGAGTACTAAGATTATAAAGATGAATAATAATTGTCTTTGCCTTCAAATTCACAATCTGGCAAGCAATTTAGTCATAAATCATTAACAATAGCACAACATGATAATAGATGTTTGAACAAAGTGCTATGGAGGCTTCCAGGCTGAAGTGATTAATTTGGTGTCAGTTTGGGAATGAGGCTAGAAACGTTTTTATATTGTAAACTTGAATCTTGGTAATTAACACAACCGTACCAGAGAAAAGAAATGCCAGGTAGAAGTAGCACTATCAGCAAGGATGAGGGGTTGTAGTAGCTCTTTTGGGGAGATGATTAAGGTTGGCAGGGAAGGAGAGAGGTTAATAGGCTTGTGGAATAGAAAATGGATTAGAGGTGTAACTGGAAAAGGGTGTTAAGGGTTAAATTTTAAAATCCTGAAAGCCACGCTAAGAAATGGAATCATTCTATATCTTTGGAAAACCAAAAAAAAGAAAACAAACAGAACAGCATGTTAATATCCTTATATTAGAAAAATGAAATCTGGTTTGTTATAGGAAAAGCTAGAAAGAGGAAGAAACTGGAGCCATCCTCATGTGAAATAATGAGAGAGAGAGAGTAAGACAGAGATTAAGGGGTTTTAACTGAGGAAGCAGACAGCGACTCAAGTAGAAATGTCCAGAGCTACTAACCATTTGAATGTTGGTGATGAAAAGTGTATAAAAAGTAAAATTAAAAAAGTCAAGGTATTCACTTTTGGTGAGTGAGTTTATTGTAAACCAAGGTAGCAAATAAAGGAGGAAGAGCTTTCGGAAGGTGGAGATGAAATATTCTCTTTCAAAATTTGGATATGAAATAAACATGGAGTAGAACTGCCCAAAGGGCAGGTATGAACTCAGACCAGAGGCTCTAAGGAATGTCCATTTCAGAGGTGCAGATTAGTGGGGAGTCACTATAACACTGGTGAGAGCTGGGAGGAAAGGGCATAGATTAAGATGAGGAAAAATACTGAAAAAGAATGACAATTAAGAAGGGAAGAGGAGGCAGTGAAGCAGACGGAGAGAGTGCTCTCTTTGAGAGTTGGAGAAGAGCCAGGCTAGAATCAGAGCCGTGGGAGTGGAAACAGGCAAAGAGGCTGGATGTCAGGCAGTGCCCAGTGGCTACAGGAGACAAACCCTGAAATACTGTAATTAGATGTTTAATTAAGATATTAATTGCATTTGATAGAGAATGTTATTTTATCAGGAAGAGACAGAAATCAGATTGTAATGGGTGAAAGATTAAACACTTCAAGGAAGGATATAAAATGAGAGGAGAGCTCTCTTTCAAGGGGTTTAATACATTAAAATTTAAAAAGAATTGGTAGCTTTAAATGGAGTCAAGGAACAATTTTGTTAGCTTGGGATATGCTTATAATGTTTTTAAGTTGAGAGGAGGAAGAGGGGAAGAAGAGAGAGAGAGAGAGAGGGAAAGTACAAGAAAAACACTAATTAAAAAAAGAAATATGCTGTCCATGTTGCAATGAGATTAAGACCCCAGAGGAACGGGACTGATATTAAAGAGAATGTTTGCTCCCCTGAAACAATACAGGTGTCAGTGAAGAGAACGATGAAGTCATGTCTATATTCAGAAATGTATATAAAGTGGAATTTACATTTCCAATAAAGGACTGGATAATTGTTCTGCATATTTTCTCCCAAAAAGAATTAGGGAAAGGACAACTTTTTAAAACTAATTAAGTACTTTTTTTGCTGAACATAGTTAAAGATGCTGTAGGGAATGGGAAATGAATGTAAAAATGATACTTAATTTCAAAGAACTCACAAAACCTACACATCTCTAATATAGTATCTTGGCATGGGAAGATTTAATGAGTTGCTTTTTGACTGTTACAAGTCACCTTGAAGGTCCATGGCATGCACTAATTTGCAATTAAGGCATGAATATGAGTGGTGTTCTGGGTGCTAATGTATAGAAGTGAGTCACTCACTCCGTGCTAAGTAGTCATAGCTCTTGGTGGCTTTTGTTCTCTGCTCATTAAGTCCACATTTGGTAAAATTTTCTGCTGTTATTAGTTGGGATATTTCCAACTGTAACTAAAAGAAAACTTTACTCAGACTAGCTTTAGTAATAAAGAACTTTTATGATCTCAAAATAAGAAGGCCAAAGGAAAGAAGGCTTCTGGTTAGTGAATTCAGTGGATCAACATTATTAGAACCTAAGTTTTTTGATCTTTCCTGTTCTGCTACTGTTTACAATATTGACGTCATCCTTAAGGTGATTCCATTTTTGATTAAAAAATAAAAAAAAGATGGCTGCTGGCAGCAACATGCTTCTTTGTTCATGCAGGGGAGGAGGTAGATTTCCTTTCCTAGAAGCACTAAGCGAAGTTCTTTGTTATCTCATGGATCCATAATAACTCAGGTCTACTCATCTTTGACCAAATTACTGGCTTGAAGATTAGAATTACCATGATTGGCAGAATTACCATGATTGGCATAGAGAGTCAATTATGAAATCTACTGCTTATGCTTTGAAGTTAGTTCAGAATTGAGGTGTTTCTAAATATTTTTGGATCTGTTTGCCTTGATATCAAAAGGCTACCATAGTCCATAGGACAATTTTTTAAAGCTAATTAGGTTTAAGGTTTAGTTTTAATAGGACAGGTACTGAGACACTATACCTTGATGCAGCAGCCACAAGACATGCTTGATGCCCATCTGAGAAGCCATTGTAATCTTTTGGTGTTAGTGTAGGTATGACTGAAGACAGACATGATATAATAAGTCTCAATTATTTGTTCAAAATGCTAAAACTAGCATTCAGACATTTTGAAACTATTTTTAGTTAGACTTCACTCTATATTATTGTTTTTAACTGGGAATCTGTAAGCATATAATGTTGTTGTTAGCTGCTGTTGAATTGACCACTAATTCATGGTGACCTGCGTGAGACAGAAGAGAACTATTCCATAGGGTTTTCTTCACTGTAATCTTTCTGGAAACAGTTTGCTAGGCCTTTCTTCCATGGAGCTTCTGTGTGGGTTCAAATTACCAACCTTTAGGTTAACAGCTGATTACAAACCGCTTGTGTTACCCCATCTCCTATTCTATATTAATTTTAGTCTTTAGTTTGCTCTCAGAGCCAGCCAATGAATCAAGGATTCATTGATTCTATTCTGTTTGTTTTAATAAAGTTTTGCTTATTTGTTCCCATGGGTATTTTAATTAAACTTTTTTGCTCCTTTAATTAAACTCCAATTCTCATCTCCTTATTTTAAGATGACATAAAATTACACAGAACTGACGTGATTGCTAAAGAAGAATTCAATACCAGTTTCTCCCTAGATCCTTCCATCTGACCTACAGAAAAATATAATAAGCACCATTTTTAATCAGTAATTTTATTAACCTTATAAGATTATGATTTTAAAAGATTATTCCTGAAGTAATTTTGTCTTCTTTACATATATCTTTGTCTTAAAGAATCCATGCTGAATCTCTATAAATTGTTGGCCTTTCGTATTTCTTAAATATGCTATACTAATAGTGTATGGGGCATTGACTGAAAATGGCAATTACATCCACAAAGAAGAAAACAAATCTTTGTTGTAAATCCTGAGTGTTCATCATTATGACCAAATGGCTTATTTACTTGCCTACTTTGTTCCTTTATTGAGCAACTCGTTGTTGCTAAACATGAGAGGTAAAGCATCACGTTGAAATGCTTCTCATACAAAACTTTTGATTATTCTGCCCAATATCTGCCTCCAAAATATCTTTGTGAGCTATCATCATCTGCTGACAATAGGATAATCATATTTTTAATAAAATTCTGACCATAATAAGATTATACCTGAAACCAGGTTCTTAAATTGATGTAATTAACCCAGACTTGTAGACAGATACATTATAAAATTTTATTTTCATTACCACCTAAAAGGCAAATGAAGACAAATGCCTTCTTATTAGCAACAGAAGTCTCCAGGAGAGCCCACTAGTTTCTTTCCTTACAGGGGTGGATATTATGAGATATTTGGCTTAAACATAGGAAATAGAGAAAAGGAATGAGTAGCATTTTTTTGATGGAGAAATACCTAATAGTCGAGTTTCCCTAAGACTTAGTTCTGGGAAGAATCTAATTTGACATTTACAAAAAGATCTGAAGGAAGGGAGTATACATGAAATTGTGGAGTTTACTGATGACGTTAACAAGTTGATTATGCGTGCCTAAGCTGATAAAAAATTGGTTGAAGCAAGAGTTCACAAATCTAGCAGTATGTAGCAAATTTGCAAAGATATTTTTATATCACCCAAACTAAAAGACATATGTAGGGACGGTAACCTGAAATATTGGTGGACAGTTTAGTGTTGTGGTCAATAATGCAGAGTTTTAGATGCAGAATTCCTGGATTTTAATTCCAACTCTGCCTTGTACTATCTATATAATATTAGGCAAGTTACTCAACCTTATGTGTACCAGTTTCAAACTTTGAAAGTAATTCCTCTTATAATTTTTCACAACTATCTACTTTTATTCTAACCAAGGACCTCTGGTGGCACAGTGGTTAAAGCTTTTGGCTGCTAACCAAAAGGTCTATGGTTTGAACCCACCAGCCACTCCGTGGAAGACAGATGATGCAGTCTGTTTCTGAAAAGATTTACAGGCTTGGAAACACTATGGAGCAGTTCTACTCTGTCCGAAAAGAGTCGTTATGAGTCACAATCAACTCAATGACAGTGGGTTTGGTTTTGGGTTATTCTAACCAACTTTACACTTGCAAAGTTTATATCTTCTCAGTGTGCATTTTTCTAGATTGAAATGTCATACTACTTAGTAAACCCTTATTTATCTTGTTTACATCAAAGTTTGAAATAGAACAATTTAGAGAAAGTAGAGTAAGACCTCAGCAAACTTGTTCAGATTTCAGCCTTACTGAAGATATTCTGAAAATGAAATAGCCCACCTTCTTGTCTTATTGACTGAAAGATGTGGAATACAGTTAAGCTAACTGAGTGACTTGTGGTTCTTGAATTTTGTCCTTTGAGGGTCAATTATCACTCTAGTGCATTGAGTGTGTTAAAGGAATTTTTTATAGAGAATATAAAGGTATACTCAGGCTTACCTTGGGAATTGCTCTCAAATTAACCTTGCTTGATTTTTTTTCCCAAAAAATTGGCTCCTTTTTTTGTAAGAAAGGAAGACAGAAAATAATAAATAAATATGAGTTGCATTCCAGAAAAATTAGGAAATATTACAGACTTCCTATATTTACACATATTGTCTATATATGAAAAATTGTTCACAGATAATCTCACTGCATCCCTTAAAACCACTTAACATGAAGCACTCTGAGAGGTGAGGAGCATCATTTTTCCTAAAACAATGAGAGGGGAGCTGGAGAGGCCTGAAATTCATGTTTATAAGGTGAGATTTAGGTGTTAGGGCTATGAGAATTTCAGGAGCTCAATATTTTGCAAGAAATGCCAAGAAGCCAGATGTTTTTATATCTGGATGATGAGTATGTTTACAAGCTGTCTTATACCCATTAAAATCACATACCATTAAATCGACTCTAACTCATGGCAATCCTCTGTGTACAAGACTAGAACTTTTCTGCGTCAGGTTTTCAATGGGGGATTTTTCAGAAGTACATCACCAGGCCTTTCTTCTAAGGACTTTGGATGGACTTGACCTTCTAACCTTTCAGTTAGCAGCTGAGAGCATTCACCATTTGTACAACCTGAGGACTTCTCTTACTCCCATTTGTCTCTACATTGCCTTAATCATATCTCTAGTTTCTAGCCCCCTCTATCTCTCCCATATTTTCTTAAAAAAGAATATCACAATTCTTTTCTCTGAATACATTTTTTTAAAATGTACTTTAGGGAGAGGTATGGGTGATAATGGTGACAGCCCTTTAGGGAAGTCATTTTCTAACTGTGTGTGGAAAAAAAAAAACACATAGATAGTTGTAGGACTTCTGAAAACTGCATTTCAGAAACAACTGCTTTCATTTTGAGAAACAACTTCTTTAATTCTCCTGGTTTTCAGAGAGCAGTGGTAATACATCAAAAGGTTTCCCTCAGTTCCTCTTTTATCCTCTGATCCCTCTGCCTGAAGGTAGCAGCCCTATTTCATTCATCTGCACAGGTATTCAGTTAATATTTGTTAGATAAACGAGTTATTTCCCAGTTTCTCTTTATTTCATTTTTGATCCACACCATTAATATATTTTACCTTTAAAAAAATACTGTGATATAATTGAAATAGGGAGTATTTGCAATGGAAAAATTTTTTTAACTGCTGTCTTATCTCTTATAAGTGGTTACATATGATTTTGTGGCTAACTCAAGAATGTCATTACCATTTATAATATTGTTGGTGATAAAGAAAAATTCATTCTGAATTACTTGATATACAAGAACCTTTAAAATATATTAATACATTAGGGAACCTCATTACTTTATTTATATCTTTGATGTTAAAGAAATGTAAATTTAGTATTTTTTAAAAGAATACATATATGAAGTTAATAGTGTTATATTAAATAAATAAATAAATTTAATAGTGTTGTATTAAAGCAATTTGAGCTATTGAGCACATACAAAAAATCCATTGACATTCAACTTGTAGCAATCACATAAGGCAGACTAGAACTGCTCCATAGAATTTCCAAGGAGGTTGGGCAATCTACTTCCATAGTGATACCATCTCGGAAACCCAAGGAAGGGTCACTATGAGTCGGCTCTGACTCGATGGCACGTAACAACAACAAATCTTTATAGAAGCAGACTAGATCCTTTACTGCCTAGTGGCTGGTGGGTTTGAACTTCTGACTAGGTTAGCAGTTGGTTGCATAACCACTGTGCCACTAAGGCTCTTTGAGAGCATATAGCCCCTTCATTGTTTGGATTGTGAAGGGCTATGACCATAAGAAGTCACAAAGGGAATGTTCTCTTAAATAGCTGGACAGACCCAATATGGCTTTTATACACTCACTGGGCCTCTTTAAAAGATTACTGAAAGAAGGAACTGAGAGAATATTGTGGACAGAGTAAAGAATTTTCATTTTCATTCTCACATCCCCATATCTAATCAGCTTACCAGTGCAATTGTTTTTAATGTTGCTTTCATTCTTTTCTTCCTGCTCATTCACACTTCCAGTATCCTAGTTTCACACAGTCTTATAATAGCCTTGGTCCAATGTGTCTTCTCCTTCACTGCATCTTAATCTTCCTTAGGCACTGCACACTGATTATATAATTTTCCTTCTCAGACTTCTTTCATCACTGAATTACCAACTGTTAGAATTAGAAAACCTGTCTTTCATTCATGAGCATCTGACATCTGGCCTCGTATTTCCTTTTCAAACTTATGGTCTGCTAATGAAAAAGCAGAAAACTTCCATGCCCGAGAGACTAATCTACTGATGGAATCCTGCATCCAACTTTCTCGTCCAAACCCCCCATGTTCTGACTATAGGGCTTCTTCAAGCATTCAGCTCCATCCTTCATCTACTCCCTCTCTACCTGTTCTTCTACCTCACTGAGATATTACAAAAACGGCAAGAAGGCCACATGTTCTGACCTCCTCTAATCTCACAAGAGGAAGACAGCAGTAACCCAAGGCCTATTACTGCAAGGCCAAACATGCTGCCTCCCTCCAGCCCTTTCACCAACCGTTCCTCCCAAAGCACCCACCACCTCTCTCCTGGGTTCGATAATTCACTGCAGTGGCCACACAGAACTCACAGATTACAGGGTTTATTAGGGAAGCACCAGTCTACAACTCAAGTTCAGGAAGAACGCTCAGTCTCTCTCCCAGCCCACCATCCCTCAGCCAAGAGTCTCTCACAGTCTCTTTCCGGGGTGCATGTCTCTTGCGTCTCTTTCCCAGCAATGCGTGTCTCAGGAGCCCGTGTCTCTTTCAGCAGCAAGTCTTCCTCGACCAGCAGTCCGAGAGAGTTCTGCCTCCAGGAGGTCTCCTTTAGAGCCCGCAGGGTGGTCAAACTAGCCAATTATGGCATCAGAACTCTAAGCACCTGAGAGAGAGTGGGCACCTCCCAGAACATTGTTTTGTGCCACTCCCAACAGAAATACTCCAGGTGGACACCTTTAGCAATCAGGAGCTCCTCAGTTGCTCATAGCAAATTCCACCTTGGAGTTTACAAAGACTTATGGGTAGAAAAGCCACACAAAGTAATTTACTACACTGCAGATATCTAATCCAATAACTTATTTTTTTATTTCCCATTAGATTCCCCCTGTTTTCACTTTGTTGCCTTTTCAAGTGACATTTCATGCTGAGTTATACTAGAAAGTATACAAGGAGTACATTGGAGTCCCTCGTCTCCCACCTCAACTGGCCCTTCAGTATCACCTGACAAATTGGCCAACTCTTTCTTATATTTCTTTCAAACTTTCTTCATTTCCTTTGTACTTTTAATCTCAATACCCACATCACATTATCTGCAAGGGACTCATTGCCTAGCTTACAGAATAAATAAAAGCCAAAGCATAAAAACTCCTTCAACTGCTTGTCTACATATCCACAGATATCCTTCTTTCTGACTATTACCATGGGAAAGTTATCCCCCTCTTGTAAAAGGCTAGCCCTCCCACCACTATTTCCTGTTCATGGACCTTTATCTATTTATCACCCCATTGTATTTAAACATGTCATACTAGTGAGCTACCCCTTTCAACAAGTATGCTTGCTCAAGTGTGCAAAAAATCCTTAAACCCTCTTTTTTTCTTTGGATATTGTCATATCTTTGTCCTCAATTTCGTGGCTGTTTTTCATCAAAGTATTATATACAGTGTCTCTGCTTTCAATGCTCAGTCTGCCTTGCAACCTCACAACTTCATGGAAATTGTTTTCTCCAGTGTTACCAGTAACTTCCAGATACTAAACTAATGGACATTTTTAAGAACTTACTAATCACTCAAATGCCTTGGTCATTCCTGACCACACCTTTCTTCTTTACAAACACACTTCCTTGCCCTATTTGACACCATGTTCTTTTAGTTTTCAGTTATTCCTTCTCATTTTCCATTGTGGGTTTCTCTTCTTTCTGGCCCTTAGAAGTTGATACTGACTATGGCTTTACCTTTGGTCCTCTTCTTTCTCTTCACATACTTCATTGACAACATGCTATTGAAATAGCCATATATATGCCATTGATGCCCAAATATATGTTTCCAGTTTGGATGTCACTTGTGATATGCAATTTGAATCATCCTCTGAACATCATGCATTTATTCAAAAGTGAATGGCTCACCATCCCCTTCCAAACTTACTCATCCTTTGATCCCTAATTCAATGAAAGATTCTTGGCTATCCATCTGTCCAAGTCATAAGCCTGAAAGTCAGCCTTGACTCTCTCCTCCCTCCATACATACTAATAATATCTCTAGAGGTAGTCCCCAATTTACAATGGAGTTCTGTTCTGACAGGTCCATCGTATGTGGTCATTTCTGACATAAGTTGAATACCTCTTTTTTTTCCCCCGGTTTTCATTATTGCATTTTATCATCTGTGTATTTATAAATGCATTCTTGGAACATCTGTGATTGAATATCTGAAAGTGATAATATCAGCAATTTTGCATACTGCAGCATTGTATATAGTACACATTACTAACAATAAGATGTACTAAAAAAAAGACAGTTGTAAGTGTCATTAGTCATAACTTCAGTGCATGGTAGTTATAGGTCAGGGAATACCTGTACTCTGTAGGGATTTCTCACCGACCTTAGCAATTAGGCAGAACTCTTGAATGTGGCTCATATTCCTATCATGATCTTTCTCTACTTCCAGATCCTTTTATAAGATTTTCTCTTTTTCTCTGGAAATTTCTTACCCATAAATCCTTACCCTCTGCTTACTCTTTTCATATGTGTCAGATTATGTAGTTGCTTTCTTTTATCAGTGTCCTAATTTTTCTCCTTGAATAGTAGATATCCTAGAATTTTTTTCCCTTAAGTATAATTTTCATTCATGATTCCAGCATTCCATCTTAACATTGCTTATTAATTTTTTTTCTGATTTTAAGTGTGGTATTAGAACATGAAATTTTGTTAAAATAGTAAATGTTTTCGGATAGCCTCCAGATAATTTAGTTATTTGCTTTAATTAAATATCTTGGACACTATCATTTGTATTTTCACATTTTTTTAAGGCCCAGAATTATATAGAGGAAAAATAGTTATCTTAGGAAGTATCTTAGTTACCTCGTGCTGCCACAACAGTAATATCACAAGTGAGTGATTTTAACAAACAAATTTATATTCTCCCAGTTCTGGAGGCTAAAATTCTAAATCAGGATATTGGCCTTGTCAATTACTTCCTTGCCCCCTGTGTTCATAGATTCATTGGCAGTTCTCAAATGGCATCTGTCTTCCCTCATGTGTGTGTTTCTGTTTCTAATCTTCTCTTTTTATACCTCAAGGAATTAGATTTAGAACTCACCTTACTCAGATATGATTTGACTAATGTAACAAAGAAAACCTTTTTCCAAACAAGACAGCATTCACAGGTATAGAAGCTAGGATTCCAACATGTATTTTAGAGTGATACAATTTAATCCATAACAGGAGGTTTAGAGTATGTTATTCATGCATGCTTGCAATCACTCATTTATATCACTGAGTGCCTACACAGTGTCACATACTCTACTAAACTGGTGAGTGAAAGCTGGCATTGACCTTAACCCTTGTCCTCATAGAACTTTCAGCCTAAGTAAGGAATGACAAACCTTCATCAAATAATCACACACCAAAAGATGAATTAGAACTATAACACATACTATGACAGGGAGGTTCTGTGAGTACAAGTGAGAACTAATCAAAATGCAGGATTTCTCAGAAGTTACAGCTTCCAGGATTTCTCAGAAGTTACAGCTTCTAGGGATTTTCATTTATTTGTTTTTGTTTTGGGTGTTCCAGTATGTGAAGTAAAGGAACACACCAACAGACATTAATGTGAAGATCAGTTTTGACACTATTGATAGCAGTCCAGAGAAATCATTCTGGACCAAGAATTTTAGAAACAACTCAGTACCAAAAAAGAAGTGCCTATTGCACACAAGATATAGATGAGTCTACGAATAACATGGATTTGAAAAAAAAAAGTGCATATTCACAAAACCATTGTGTTATTCTGCGTATTTTTGATATTTTTGTTTCTTTGCATTTTGAATATTTTAATTACAATAGAAAATTACATTATAAAAAAAAATAAAACATTGTGTATGAAAATGAGTCATGTTACAAGGTGTGTCTTATAAAAATGGAGAAAGGTAACAAGTGAAATGTTGATAATTTAGATGAATTATTAATTATGTAATTATAACTTTACTTTAACAGTGATCCTGATATAGCACAGTTTTAATCAATTCCTACCGATAGTCTTATGTAAATTATTTATTTTAGTTTAGTTTGGCTTTCTGTGAAAAAAGAAACTAAACTTGCTTATCAATGAAGGAGCAACACTCATTCAAAAAGAGATGTTGGAACAATTAGAGTTCTTTAAAAAGGTAGAATACTGCCATCTATTGTTGGCTGAAATGGTTTTTCGTCTAAAAGCAAACAGAAACGTCAAATTCAAGTTTAATAGCAATTCTTAAAATTTAACAAACAAATCGCCCCAAATTAGTCCAGTTCTAGAGTTTACAGTTGAGATTCTTAGTGTTTCCTATAATACTTACAAACTCATGCTGACATCTGAGAATCCAGTTGAGTTCTCTTTGTCTTTTATTTCTTCCTCTAGCACAGATAATCATGATTTGCCAAGCCTTACGAAATTTACTTGTGTGAGCAGTGTCATGACCTGCTCATTACCTGAATGCCTCACATCTTTCCACCTACTATGTCTTTTCTGATTAGGAGAGAGCATGCATGCTAGCCTGGGAGACAAAGGCAACTAGCATTGCTTTCTCAGATATGGGTGTTTGCTAGAAAAAGCTATTAATAAGTTTATGATTTAGTTCCCAAATGATAAAGCAGCATTCTGTGATAATTGTTCATTTTGAAGATGTTAGGTGAATTTGCTAGTATCTAAAAATACTTAGAAAATATAAGCAGAGGGAGCGTTTTAACAAGTTTTCGTTTATTTTGATAGAGATTGCAAGGAGGTATATAAGGACATAGGCCGTGTAATACATCTCATTTGGTCACTTGCAATGCTCTTTGAATATCGAAAGGGAAGGAAGTTATGAATTCTAGTAAATACTTAAATTTGCTGTATCTTGTAGCTCAAATGGGGCCTACCAACAGAGATGTTGTTGGAAAGCAGTTTGATGAAGGGCCTTCTATGTTTTCCTCCTACTGTACATATATATTATCTTAAGGAGAAATCCAAATGTAAATTCATATTCCCTGCCAGAAAATTAAAATAAGCAAACATCTGCTTCCTTAGGATGGCATTTAGCCAAGGTTCAGCCTACAATGAGTTACTGCAAAATTTTCACATGATTTCATTTTTTAAGAATTTCCCAACCAACTTCAAGTCTAAAATTATAAATGGGTCCTATGAAAGTATAAACACATATGCAATTTTGCTGGCTCTGAGGTCAGAACCAGTAATAAAGCAAAGATCATTTTATCAAATCCAGCTCATCTTCTAAATCAATTTAGCAAGTTAAAGACCAAGATACCACTTCCTAGTATCGCAGACAACTTCCCAGGAAAAGATTTGGAGGGGTTGGGGCAGCAAACTCTACTAGAGGTGTAGGAGGACACAGCTTCCAAAAACCAATCGGGCATCTTTTTCCCAGCATCGAGGACCAAAGTTGGGTAAGAAAAGTCCCAGTGACTCTTTCCTTTTATGTGTCATCTCTTACACTGTTTATTCCTCTCTTATCCCAACTCCCTTTTCACCCTGAGAATGTTCTTCCCATGCTATGTTTGCCTCCCAGGGTGCCTCCCAGGATGACTAAATAGAAGAAAGCATGTGTGCAACAATGGAGCTAAGAGGCCTGCTTTCAGAATTCCTTTCACACAGTGTTATAAATCATACCAGTGCAGTCAACCATATTAACCAAAACCAGGACTTTTGTACAATTACTTTGTAAGGACCTGAAATTAATCTCAGAACTCTTATGAGTATATGGGAATGGAGAGTACAATCATTATGACTACATTTTACCCAGAATAAGACATAGAAGTATTTGGGTTTTTGTTCTTGTTGTTTAGTTTTGTTGGTAAGGAAATCACATCTCTATGCAGTCCTCATTTATAAAGAAATTACTGACCCAGTACAGGTAGGGGACGAACACCATGCACAATATGCTTCCTTTTGCATACACAATATTTTCCCATGGAATAATAACAGTGGTATGGTGGTCACTAATGATTATCAAACACATACTGTGGGCCAAGTACTCTATTGAGGCTCCTTATGTGCATAATCTTATATAATCGTCAATACTGTATATAACCCACAAAAACCAAACTCATTGCCATCAAGTGGATTCCAACTCATAGTGACCCCCATTGGGTTTCCTAGGTGGTAAATTTTTACGGAAGTAGATTGCCCCATCTTCCTTCCACGAAGTGGCCGGTGGGTTTGAACTGCTGACCTTCTGGTTAGCAGCTAAATGCCTTATTCGCTACACCACCAGAGCTCTTTCAATACTATATAGTAAAAAAAAAAAAAGAAAAAATTCAATGCCTTGGAGTCAGTTCCGACTCATGGTGACCCCTCCTTGGGTTTCTGAGGTGATACCTCTATGGAAGTAGATTGCCCGGTCTTCCTTCCGAGGAGTGACTGGTAGGTTTGAACTGCCAGCCTTCTGATTAGCAGTCAAATGCCTTGTTGTTGTTGTTGTTGTTATGTGCCGTTGAGTCGGCCCCGACTCATAGCGACCCCTCCTTGGGTTTCCGAGGCAGTATCACTACAGAAGTAGATTGCCCCATCTTCCTTCCGAGGAGTGGCTGGTGGGTTTGAACCGCCAGCCTTCTGGTTAGCAGTCAAGTGCCTTAGCCACTATGCTACCAGAGCTCCCAGTCAAATGCCTTAGGCACTATTATTACCTCTGTTTCAGAGATGAGAAAACAAGAGCGAAAGCAGTTAGTGAATTTCCCAAGATCCTAAAACTAATAAGCAGCAAATCTGAATTTTGAACCCTGACAATCTGACTCAAGATTCTGTATTTCTAAACACCCCATTTACTACCTCATGAAATAAATATTTGAAATTGATGAATGAATAAACCTACTCTCTTATATTCCAACCCTTTACAACTTTGCTTTCCAAATTCTTAAATATACAACCTTCCAAACAATATACGTGGTGAAAATGTGCACTTCTATCCTCATATACCCAGTGTGCTAATTCATAAATCAAACTTTTCTTTCTATCTCCTTTTCCAGGAATAATGGATATCATTGACATAACTATTACATCTCATCTCAAGTAAAAGCAAGTGTTAAGTTTAAAGGATTGTGGAACCCTCATGACACATAATTAGGACCAGTGGTTGGTCTGTTAATTTGAGAAGGTTTTATTGCAGAGAATCATAAAAATATGACAAATATTTTCCATACCTCCAATAATGTATTTTAACTTAACATATGTAAATATACAGGTTTTTGCACATCTTCTGCTGAGTTCCAAGAGTGTTTTTCTTTGTGTATGTATCCATGGTTTTAATTGGACTTCTCAGTTGTTGTTCTTACATATACCAAACCCATAGTATGTTGTTTATGATTGCCAGTTTTATTTTCTTTATGGTGGAAATTATTTAGGCACTTGGAAGCATTCAAAATTGAGACTCCTTCAAGTATGATATAATTTTCTGTTTAATTCCTACAACAGTATTCTCCCTACCTAATTCAATAGAAATTTATTTTAAGGCCTCACCTTTATGAAGCATTCATCTTAGTTTTTAAGGAAATAATTCTTTATTTATTTGCATATTGGTAATTTATTGATATAATACTAGCATATGTAAGGGAGTTTTGATGGTGTATTGGTTAAAGCTAACTCAAATGTTTGTAGTTTGAACGCAGCAGCTGCTCCATGGGAGAAAGATGACACAGTCTGCTTGTGAAAAGATTTACAGCCTTGGAAACTCTATGGGGCAGTTCTACTCTGTCCTATAGCATTACCACCAGTTGGAATCAACTGGATGGCAGTGGATTTGGTTTTTCAGGGGTGATTAACAAATACAAATACAAATACAAATGGCTTAAAGAGTGGAGCAAACACAACTGGCACTTGGCAAATGTACTGCAGAAGTGGAAGTAGAATGTGGAAGTTCTAGACAAAAGGCTGTTCCTCATGGGTGCTCAGTGTGCAGGAGGCATTTTACTATAGGGAGGAAAAAAAATTAGTGTCTCGGTAATCAGATGGAGATTGGATAAAATTCATAATAACAAGGACTTTTCTAAATCTACAAAATAAATTTTAAATCTTTTTAAATATATTTTTTTAACTTTTTATTTTGGTTTGGGTGAAATTTTACAAAGCAGAGTCATTTTACATTCAATAGTTCATATACACATTTTGTTTTGTGATACTAGTTACATTCCTCACTGTGTAATGTCTCATCTCCCACTTTGTCCGGATGGTTACCTTTTCCTGGTGCCCTTCTTTCCGATGCATTCCTGCCTCCCTACATTTCTCCCTGTACAGGCAGCGAGTACATCTCTTTGGTGTAGGTGTTTAGCTCATAGGCCTGTTGTTTGTCTGAGAGTTAAGCCATAAGAGTTCAATCCCAGGTTTAAAGAGTAACTTGGGGCTATAGTGTCAGCAGTTTCACAACTCTCTATCAGACCAGTAAGCCTGGTCATTTTCATAATTTTGAGTTTTGTTGCACATTTCATTCCCACTCTACACAGGATCTACAATTTTGACCCCTTTCCAAGTGGTTGGCATTGGTAGCTGGGCCCCATCTAGTTCTTCTTGTCATAGGGTCATATAGATTGGAGTTCTAATGGTCCATTAGTCCTTTGAACTAACTCTTTCCTTGCATCTTTGATTGTCTTCACTCCTCTTTGCTCCAGAAGAAAGACCAGTAGTTGCCACTTAGATGGCCACTTGCAAGCTTTTAAGACCCCGGTCACTACTCATCAAAGTAAGATGTAGAACAATATTTCTGTATATCATTTTGTGCCAGTTGAGCTTGATGCACCCCATGACCCTGATCTCCATCCTGCAGGCCCAGCAACCCATCCCTTAAGGTGCTTATTTGTGGCTCAGAAGTTATGCTAACTTTGCCTCCTTTTTTGTTTAAACTGCATATGGACATATTTATACTACATACAAATACATATGTAGGAGAATAATTTTTAATTGTTTTATGACTCCAAGAAGTAGTTTTAAAATAATTTTCTTCTTCCTTGTTTGATGTCTGTACACAAATGGATGTTATATACAGAAATGATTTAGACTGAGACGTGGAAGAGCTCTTAGATCTAGTGCTCTAGCTTTACAGGAGGAGAGCTTGAGTGCTCCAAAGGATATGGTATTGTCTGTAGGAAACCAGGGATTGGTTTTGGAGACTGTCACAATACTTGGGAAAATGAAGTAGTGCCTCAATTTGAGGCATAGAATATTTCAACTAAGTGTCCTAATGTGAGTACTTGAGCATTTGCACACTTATCTTTGAGTTTTGTGTAAATTTAGGAAGAGAGGCTTTTGTGCTGCTTCTAATTCTTTTCTTCCAATTGTTGTTGTTTTTATGTGCTCTAGAGTTGGTCAATTAATCTCCAAAGTAAATGACATATCAAATGATTTACTGAGTCAGAAGAGTTGGGAATTATTAACTTTTCTGCCTTTGCGTAGAGATATTTCCAACCTATTTCATTATCAATTTAACCTTTCCTTTAAAATGCGTAAGGAAAATAGCTGTAACTTGAATGTACTGGTGCCACCTCAAACCCAAGTAGCAATAATTGGACACATTATCTTTACCTCCCACCAGATAATCTTTCTAATCCTTTTTAAACAGGAAATTTCTGTTGTCACAACCATTGTCCAAATCCCTTTCTCATTTTTCTCTTGTCCATGTGGTCATGTCTTATTATTCTTAAGAATTTTTTTTTCTTCCAAAAGTCTCCAATTGTGAATAATATTAAGACATACTTCCATATACTCAGGTGTGTTACATAAAGATGTATCATTTCACTTTATATTATGTTAGTAATTTAATCACATGGACTGAATTACTAGAATTTTTTATAATTTGCAACATATAATAACTTAGAAACTAGGTGTCTTTCATTGGGTGCAAATTATTCTCGCTCCTCCTCCTTCTCACCCCCAGACAGTGAGAACTTTTTCCCTTTTCTCCCTTGTTTGCTTTAGGCTTTCCCAAATGTAAATGGCCACTGTGATTTACAAAATTTTAACACAGGGGTAGTGAATATTAATTTTCTAAAATTGAATTGATGTATACATCGTTTAGTCATAGAGCTATGTTTAGTGTTTATGATGTGTGTGTGTGTGTTTTAATTTCTTTGGAGATGAATAAAATGACTTGAAAGCAATCTAGACTACACTATAGCAAGGCCATGTATATTTGTGAATGTCTAAAGCCAGAATTAGGGAGTACCTGGGTAACATATATGGTTAAGAGCTCAGCTACTAACCAAAAGTTTAGTGGTTCAGACCCAGAAACAGCTTGGAAGACAGGCCTGGCAATCTACTTTGAAAAGTTGCAGCCATTGAAAACCCCATGTACTAGAGTGCTACTCTGAAACACATGGGGTCACGATGAGTTGGAATAACCAGACAGCAACCGGTTTGGTTTTTAAAGCCAGCATTAGAAAGAACCAGTGATGGTGAAGTAGATTAGATGGTGATAAAGAGGAGAAAAGATGTTTAAAATCTGAGTGCATTAAAATGTGCTGGATTTACCAAGAGAATCAGTTATTTTTGGTTTGATATATAAAACTGCACTTTCTTCCACTGTTTATTAGACTTAAATTCCAGATTGTCTATTTGGTTGTCATTTAAATAGTGTCTAGGGAATTATACACACATTTTCTTAAATGTTAAATATAAATATTTCTATTATAAGGAGGGCCTGTAAAGTAGAATGTTTTATATTGCTTGGTAACATTTTTTTGAAGGAAAAGATTTGTTTGGTCATCTACTCTGTAAAAAGACTCAACTGTGGTTTTGTGCTTAGTGTAGCTCATTACCGTACTTGAAGATGATTTCAGGCTGTTACTTTAAGACTTTCCTTTAAAGTGACTTTTGTATAAACTCAACCTTTGGTATTTATTGTAACTATCTAACACTTCACCAGTTACATGAAATATTTCTCTGAGTATCATTTGGAATACCAAAAAATTTAAGTATATTATTTTTAAGGAAAGCTGTGTACAACTCACTCTCTATGGGAGTCACTCAGTGGTTTCCTATATTGTATTAAATAATGAGAAAACTCTATCATCAACCACAGTCCCTCTTCCCTAAAATTCCCTAACAGTGACTCTCTGAACATGCCTGCCTTTATAGTTTGCCTGCTGTTTGTTGAAATAGCAGCCAGTCTATCTTTCAGTCTTTCAGCATTTCATGTATGGTTAGTCTTGGCAAGTTCATGGAATACAAATCTGATTGTTGGTTTTTGATTCCATGCCTCATTGAAGCCTTTAGTTATTTGATCATAAAGGTGGTGATAACAGTGAGTTTGGTTTGGGTTTTAGAATGCATCTTTTAATGGTTGTACAATTATGTTATTCAATCAGAAAACCAGTAAAGCAAAGACCTGACTTAATAATAGCAGAGAACTTTTTCAGCATAAAAGTGTTACCTTTGGTTTCTTAGCCAATTTCAGTACAGGTAATTTGCTTCTTCCTGGCTTAAATATTGCTTTTATTTTCACTTGAAGATCATGCTTTGAAAAAGCTGTAGCATATGTATTGAAATGTGTGTTGGGCTTATATTTTAAACTTGTATGTAAAAACTAACATTGACTCATAAGGATGGTGTTTTAAGTTCTAATTATAGTTTAAAGTTTCATTTTTAAAAGACTCATTTTTTTTTTTTTTATCTGAGTATATAAATAGTTGGGAGCTCTGGTAGCATAGTGGCTAAGGCACTTGACTGCTAACCAGAAGGCTGGTGGTTCAAACCCACCGGCCACTCCTCAGAAGGAAGATGGGGCAATCTACTTCCATAGTGATACTGCCTTGGAAACCCAAGGAGGGGTCACTATGAGTTGGGTCTGACTCAATGGCACATAACAACAACAACAACAACATATAAATAGTATACCTGTTGCTTAATAAAGGAAAGAAAATATATTATAAAATAGACTTACAACATTAGAGAGTTACAAAAAAAAAAAAAAAACCTGGCCTCTCACCTATAATGTATTATAAAATTATAACCCTAATTATTACTCTAATTGTCAATGGACATGTTCTACTTTATCCTTGCATTTATAGATTTTATGTACTTGGAAAACATCTTTAATTATTAATTATTAAAGCATAAAATGTTAACTTCCTTGTCAGGGAATTTTAAAGTTATATGTTCTGAAAACAGTTTGACTTAAAATTTCAAATTTTTATGGAAACATTGCAGTATCATGTTAGTTTATATTTATTAGAATACCATGGCTAGGAATAAACATTACCATTTCAGAGACTCATAATAGGTGATTTTCAGAAGCATGGTGTGATTAGAGAAACACTTGAAAATATGTGTGTTTTCAAAAGAAAGTCTTAACCTAATTCAGTGGCATTTTCATGAACATTGTTAAAAATGAATAGTGTAGTATGTAAATAAAATATGCATAATTATATACCTAAAATTGTGAATATTGCACTTAAATTTTCATGTCACTTCATACTGAATATTTAGGCCTACAAATAGAGGGAAAACATAGGCATAATGATGAAATAATGATTAATAATTTACAGATCTATTTAGGAGCATAAGATAAGAAGTTTGTTCTTTATTTCAGCATTCTGATTTAGCACTTGAGCTATGGAGTTAGTGTCTTTATACCCTGGTGTTTCTTCTTTTCAGTATCTGGTTTTGGCAACTTATTTGTGACCAATAAAATGAAGTTAATAATAGTACCTACTTTGTAGATTTGTGCTTAGTAAATATTAAGTGCCATCATTATTAATATGGTTATTTCTGTTATTCATGAGCCCTGGTAGCTCATGAATAAGCTCTCAGCTGATAACTGAGATTGGTGGTCGGAACGCACTAGCCACTCTATGGAAGAGAGATGAGACAGTCTGCTTCCATACATATTTATAGCCTTGGAAACTCTTATGGGACAGTTCTACTCTGTCCTGTATGGTTGCTGGAAGTTAGAATTAACTTGACCATAATGTTTTTGTCTTTTTTAAAATTGTTATTCTAATGGTAAAAATACATAACTGTTCTATGTGATCCCTTTACAGAATAATTTATCTATCATTTATATTTATTGTAAAGGAGCTCTAGTAGTATAGTGATTAAGGCATTTTGCTACTAACCAGAAGGTCAGTGGTTCAACCCCACTGGCTGCTCTGCAGAAGAAAGATGAATCAGTCTGCTTCCACAAAGATTTACAGCCCTGGAAACCTAATGGGGTTACTATGAGTCAGAATCAACTCAACGGCTGTGAGTTTGGTTTGATTTTTTTTTTGTATATTTATTGTAAGACTAGATATCATCATAGATAGTAGGTGCTGTTTCATAATTATCATAGTTTTCTGTTTACAGATATATATTCACTTTTTCTATGGCATATGTTTTCCCCCACTAATCAGTATTCCAAGGAACTCTGGTGGCACACTGGTTAAGCACTTGACTATTAACTGAAAAATCAGCTGTTTGAACCTACCAGCTGCTCTGCAGAAGAAAGATGTGGCAGTCTACTTCCATAAAGATTTACATCATGGAAAACCCAATGGGGCAATTCTGCTCTGTCCCATAGGCTTGCTATGAATTGGAATTGCATTGCTCAATGACAATGGATTTTTGATAATCAATATTCCATGATCATTTTTCCAAGTACTCATTTTTAGTTCTACCCTGTATCTATAAAGAAGTGCATAATGCTTTATAATGCAGTTATATTGTTGTTGTTGTTGTTATGTGCCATGGAGTCAGACCTGACTCATAGTGACCCCTCCTTGGGTTTCCAAGGCAATATCACTAGGGAAGTAGATTGCCTAACCTTCCTTCCGAGGAGTGGCTGGTGGGTTTGAACTGCCAGCATTCTGGTCAGCAGTCAAGTGCCTTAGGCACTACACTACAAAAAACAAAAAAAAATTCTCTATTGATATGCATTTAGTGGTTATGTATTTTTTTGTTTTTGTTATCAGAGGACTGTTGTACCATCTGTGTCTCTGTCTTCATATTTTTGCATATTTATAGAAATAATTATTTAGGCTCTATGCCTAAATTGTTTTGCTGGATTGTAAGCTAGATATAAGGAGCACTGGTGGTGTAGTGTCTAAGGCATTTGACTGCTAACCAGAAGGTTGGCGGGTCAAACCCACCAGCCATTCTGTGGAAGGAAGACTGGGCAATCTACTTCCATAAAGATTTACAACCTCTCAAACCCACAGGAGGTCACTACGAGTCAGAATCAACTCAATGGCAGTGAGGGTTTTTTTTTTTTTTTGGGGGGGGGGGGATGCTATATATATTTATAAAACAAATTGATGACTAAACAAAATTTCTTCCAAAAGTACTGGATAACTCACCGTTGAAGTAATTGCCCATGTCTTCACACAATCGTTAATACTTGGTGCTGTCAATGCTTTATTATTTTGTCAGTTTGTTAAGTTATGAGATGTTTTTATTAATTTGTATTTTAAGTATTAGGGAGGCAAGCAGGTTTTAAATATATTGGATGTTTTTAAATATATTTTCAAAATATATTTTTAAATATATTTACATTTTCTTTGGATTATCTATTCATTATCCAGTTTTATCTTTTACTTATTTATTTAGAAGCTCTTTATTTGGTTATGTTTTATATTTTTCACATGGCAAATATTTTCTCACAGACAATTTTTCTTTTAAATTTGTTTAGATGTCTTTTTTCATATAGAAGTTTACATTTTTATTTAGTCAACTCTGTCAGAATTTTCCTTGGTGTTTTATGAATTCATGTTATTTTTCAAACATCTTTCTATTTCTGTGATTACAAAATAGTCCCCTATATTTTCTTTTTATGATTTTATAAATTGAAATTATTAATCTCGTTGGAGTTTATTTTCATATCTGCTGTGAGAGAGTGATTACCTTTCATTTTCTATGAAGTAGTCAGCCAAACTTCCTAATAGCCCCTTACTTGAAAATTCTAGAACTATTGTTAGTGGTATCATTATCATTAAAGAACTCTGGTGGCATAGTGGTTAAAACATTGGTCTGCTAACCAAAAGATTGGTGGTTTGAAATCACCAGCTGCTCCTCAGGAGAAAAATGAGGCAGTCTGCTTCTGTAAAGACTGACAACCTTGGAAATCCTATTGAGCAGTTCCATCTGTCCTAAAAAGTCACTATGAGTCAGAATCTACTTGATGGCAATGGATTTGGGTTTTTGGTTTCTTTATCATTATCATTATTATTATTGTTGTCATCATAATTGCCAGCACAATATTAAACACTTTACATAGATCATCTCTTTAATTCTTATAATTATCTTCTAAGGTGGTGGTATTATTGTTGTTGTTATGTGCCATCAAGTCGGACCCGACTCATAGCGACCCCTCCTTGGGTTTCCGAGGTAGGATCACCTTCCTTTGGAGGAGTGGCTGGTGGGTTTGAACTACGAGCCTTCTGGTTAGCAGTCAAGTACCTTAGGCACCTAGCACAGATAATTTAATGACTTGCCAAACATCATGTTTCTAGAAAATGGTAGAGTAGGAATTCAGAATTTGGATCTATGAATTCTCAAATCTGCACTACCAATCACAAACTGGATTACATAATTTAAATTTAATGTGGGTAATACGTGGGTTCCCTGTGTCTCAACTATGACAATATTCCAGTATTAACAGAATGAAAATTAGAACTGAGATTTCTATCCTTATCAACCACATGAAAATGGGCAATTAGTGAATTTAAACTAGTAATTTAAATTCATTTTATGTCTCTAGTGGGAGCTCTGGTAGCATAGTGCCTAAGGCACTTGACTGCTAACCAGAAGGCTGGTGGTTCAAACCCACCAGCCACTCCTCGGAAGGAAGGTTGTGATACTGCCTCGGAAACCCAAGGAAGGGTCGCTATGAGTCAGATCTGACTTGATGGCAGTGAGTTTTTAGTATGTTTCTAATGTTAGTTGAATAAATACAAATACAGTGTTCAAGTATTATTTTTCCTGTTGTTGTTAGGTGCTGTTGAGTCAGTTCAACTCATAGTAACCTTATGTATAATAGAATGAAACATTGCCCAGTCCTGTGCCATCCTCATAATCACTGCTATGCCTGAATCCATTGTTGCAACCACTGTTTCAGTCCATCTCATTAAGTATCTTCCTCTTTTTCACTGACCCTCTACTTTACCAACCATGATATCATTCCCTCCTGATAACTTGACCAAAGTACAAAATGTGAAGTTTTGCTATTCTCGTTGCTAAGTGGCATTCTGGCTGTATTTCAGCTGGGGGAGAATTGCTTATTCTTCTGGCAGTCCATGATCTATCCAATATTCTTCACCAACACCATAATGCAAATGCATCAATTCTTATTCTTCTTTATTCATTGTCCAACTTTCACATGCATATGAGGCCATTGAAAATACCATGGCTTAGGTCAGGTGTACCTTAGTCTTCAAAATGACATCTTTGCTCTTTAACACTTTAAAGAGGTCTTTTGCAGCAGGTGTTTCCAATGTGTCATTCCCATGAGCTGCTGCTTCCATAGGCTTCGGTTGAGAATCCAAGTAAGATGAAATCCATGACAGCTTTATTCTTTTCTCCATTTATTATGATGTTGCTTATTGATCCAGTTGTGAGGATTTTTGTTTTCTTTATGTTGAGGTGTAATCCATGCTAAAGGTTATAGTCTTTGATCTTCTTCAGTAAGTGCTTCATGTCCTCTTCACTTTCAGCAAGCAAAGTTGTGTCATCTAATCTTCACAGACCATGAATTGGAGTCTTCCTCCAATTCCGGTACCTCCTTCTTCTTCATATAGTCCACCCTCTTGGATTGTTTGCTCAGCATACAAGTGAAATGATACCACCCTGATGAACATCTTTCCTGATTTTATACAATGCAGTATCCCTTTCTTCTGTTTGAATGACTGCCTCTTGATTATTCCTCATGAACATTATTAAGTGTTCTGAAATTCCCACTCTTCACAATGTTATCCATAATTTGTTATGAACCACATAGTCAAATGCCTTTGCATAGTCAATAAAACACAAGTAAACATTCTTCTTGTATTCTCTGCCTCCAACCAAGACCCTTCTGACAACAGTGATAACTCTTGTTCCACATCCTTTTTGAATCTTGTTTGACTTTCTATGTACTGCTGTAACTGTTTTTGAATTTTTTTCAGCAAAATTTTACTTGCATGTGATATTAATGATATTGTTCGATAATTTCCTCATTCTGTTAGATCAGTTTTCTTTGGAATGAGCACAAATATGAAGTTCTTTCAGTCAGATTGCTAGGCCTGTCTTCTGATGTGTTGCTGGGTGGTTTGAACCACCATACTTTGGCCAGTTCAGTGCTTAACAATTTGTGCCACCTAGTGTTTGTCTTTTTAATCTTTTCAAATATGCTGTACCTCTTCCCAATCTCTAGCATTAAAAACGTGCCATAAGTACTTCAGCGTGAATACTGTTACCTAGAAACTTGGCAAATTTTGAGACATAAATGTACTTTGAATTTAGTTTAACTGTACTGAAATGCTAAAGATTCTACTCAGTTAATTTTTCAGCAAAAAAGTCTAATGTAATTCTTTTTCTAACCTGCCTTTTCTTTGTTTGGTGTCTCAGTCTTCAGGAACCAGTATTATTGTGGATATTGCTGTGATGGGTGAGGCCCATGGCCTCATTACTGACCTTCTGGCAGATCCTTCTCTGCCACCGAATGTCTGCACATCTTTGAGGGCAGTGAGCAACCTACTTAGCACACAGCTCACCTTCCAAGCCCTTCACAAGCCCCGAGTTAATCCCATCATTTCCTTCAGTGAGAACTATACCTGTTCTGATTCTGAAGAAAGCTCTGAAAAAGACAAGCTGGCTATTCCCAAGGTAAGTATTAATGACATATTCCTTAAAGGGTTAAACTTTTTCTTTTAATTGTCTTCCAGCTCTTCTTCTCATCACCTCAAACCTATTTATATATTCATATCAATTACTCAGTGAAGATGTGTTGATCACAGTGACAAAAGGAATAAAAATTGAATCAACTACTTTGCCCTTATACTTGATCACTTTCTATAAAAAGAGGTCCCTATTATCTGAGAAGCTCTGGTGGCGTACTGCCTAAGGCATTTGACTGCTAACCACGAGGCTGGCAGTTCAAACCCACCAGCCACTCCTTGGGATGAAAACTGGGTAATCTACTTCCATAGAGATACCACATCAGAAACCCAAGGAATGGGCCATTATGAGTTGGAGCTGACTCAATGGCAGTGAGTTTGTTTTTTCTTTTCTTTTTCGTTTTATTATCTGTTTTATCCAAACTGTTCAAGAAATTTTTACTGAGGTCCTTATAAGTGTCAGGCCTTGTTCTCAGTTCTAAAGATATAGTAGTGAAAAGTATGCTACAAACACACACACACAAAATAAAAATAAACACCACCCTGTTCCCATTTTAGGGTGGTTTCTGTTTCCACTGACTTCTATAACTCAAGGTTCCTTTGCTCATTGATTTCTTAGTATGATATACTTCATCACACACTCATGTATTTTCCTAACTAGTTTTTTAATTATTACAGATTTTGTTGATTTTTGCTGTTGAAAGTGAAAGATGGCCTTAATGATTTGTAAAATTTCTTCTTTTTACACATAAGATATAAAAGTTTTACAAAACTAAATTGTGGGCTCAAATTGTCTAGTGGTAGATCTGGGCACAGACATCTGTACCCAGTTCAGACTTCATTTAATTAGCTAAAAACAAATTATGTTAATTTTTTTTTAATTAGAATTCAACTAGTCTCTGATGCATCCAGTATTCTTATTTATTTAGTAGACAAGCCATTGTCTTCTTAACCTGGTAGTCAGTCAGTAACATCATGGCTCCTGCTATTGGTGAGCCTCTTGACCCAGGAATGTGATCCTAACAGCACTCTTGGTTAGTTATTTACATTGCTCCTTTCCAGCAACAACTTCTCTGAAAAAGTTATACCTAATCATGATATGACAGTAAGAAATGGAGAGAGTGACTAAGTAATTACTCTGAGTCTCAAAATAGATGGGATTTTGGTAACTAATTCAAGGCAGGAATGCTGGTATTTTCCAGTGCTTGACCACTTCTCTTCCAGCTGAGTTACTGTCTAAGATGCATATTCTGATACTTAAAAGATACAGGAGCTTATTTAAAATCAGGCCTATTTTTGAATCACAAGATAGCATATAACTTTACTTCTCAAAATTTTTGCCATCTTCTGAAGAGGAAAATGTGTCTTTGAAAATTAACGGTGTAGGTCATCTACTGGGAATAACTAGCCACAAATAAAAGTAGGTTGAGGATCTGGTAGAGTAGTGCCTAGGGCATTTGACTGCTAACCAGAAGGCTGGTGATTCAAACCCACCAGCCACTCCTCGGAAGGAAGGTTGGGCAATCTACTTCCATAGTGATACCTCCTCAGAAAAGTGAGGAGGAGTTGCTGTGAGTTGGATCTGACTCAACGGCAGTGAGTTGAGGGTCTAACCATTATGACTATTGCTGGTGTGGTTTTAGGATAATACCCTCACTTTAATTTTTAAGATTAAGACCCACTTTAGAGTAGTACTATTGCTCAACCTTTGGAGTCCAGAATCTTATTTCATTGCTGATGATACCACAGATCCTACTGAACATATGGTAGAAGAAGTAATATAAAAAGAAGGGAGAGCAGATAAGCCTTCCAGGTCTTGTTGTAAGTAGAACTGATACTGATTATATTACCCATATCCCTGGCATCAAAGTCACATTCACTACAAGAAAGGTGGGGCATTTTGTAAGTGTCATATCCTACACTTAGCTCCTATTATTTGTAAATCAAGATAATTAAAATAAATAAATATTTAGGTGTATTGTCTATTATACAAATAATATAAATTTATCAAACCCCCAAACAAGTGACTTTAGAGGAAAAAACTTCTGTATATAATACTTAGCATAACATATGTGCTGTTGTTGTTTTGTGCCGTCGAGTCGGATCTGACTCATAGTGACCCTTTCTTGGGTTTCTGAGGTGGTATCGCTAGGGAAGTAGATTGCCAACCTTCCTTCCAAGAATATATGTGCATAGGTATGTAAATCCTGTTGAATTGATATGACTATAAAATTATACTGGAGGTAATTGACACTCCAATAATCCCGTATTTGTATAAGCATCGATACAGAGACTACACCATATTGATTGTTTGTTTGTTTTTAATAATCATTCATTTTTTTCCAAAGAGTCTTTTATTGACTTTCTGAGTACCCAAATCTTAGATTGGTAATACTCAACCACCATAGCTTAATAAATTCACTTATAATTAAAAATTTGGTTCCTTCCATTGTATCACCTATAAGTTAGTGATATAAAATATGACTGATAATAAAATCAACACTTCTTCCTCCTAGCGCCTGAGAAGGAGTTTGCCCCCAGGATTGCTGAGACGAGTTTCATCTACTTGGACAACCACAACCTCAGCCACAGGTCTACCCACCTTAGAACCTGCCCCAGTTCGGAGGGACCGTAGTGCCAGCATCAAACTGCATGAAGCACCTTTATCCAGGTTAGACAATGATCCCATTGATTTCATGTCTCTTAGAAAAGTTATTTAGCAAAAAGGACTTATAAGTCACAGGGAAAGAATATGACGAGTTAGTTAGAGGTCAAGTTTAGGAATGGAGAGGTGTATCATTTAAATGGAGAGCTCTGGTAACTTAGTGCCTAAGGCACTTGACTGCTAACCAGAAGGCTGGCGGTTCAAACCCACCAGCCTCTCCTCAGAAGGAAGATAAGGCAAACTACATCCATAGTGATACTGCCTCAGAAACCCAAGGAGGGGTCTCTATGAGTCAGGTCTGACTCAACGGCGCCTAACAACAACAACAATCATTTAAATGTACAGTGGTATAGGGATTAATATCATAATTAGACTTAAATTCTGTTGTATGGCCCTGAGTGTAAGTGGAGAGTGACTTGAGGTGATTCCTTCCAGTGTGACTTTGGATGAGGAACATCGAGTCAACAATAAAGACAGGCTAGATTTTTACCTAGATTACACAACTAAGACCTTTAAATCAAAGGCATCCAAACTGACACTTAAAATTGACTTAGATTCCCCCAGCTCACAAGAGCAACTGCCCTAGCATTATCCCAAAGGCAAAAATGCAGATCAAAAAGTAAAGTATCATCCTGAAATCATCTACCAAAAACCAAACCCACTGCCATCTAGTCAATTCTACTCCTAGTGACCCCCATGGGGTTTCTGAGGCAATAAGTCTTTTTTTTTTTTTTTTTAAATTAATTTTTATTGCAATTTGGGTGAACGTTTACAGAGCAAACTCGCTTTCCATATAGTAGCTCATATATACTTTTTCTCATGGCAGTGACTACAATTTCCCATAATCCAACAGTCCCCTCCCATTTCCTCCCTGTGTTAGGCTGGGTTCTCTAGAGAAGCAAAACTAGTAAAGCTTATATATACATATAGAGAAAGAGAATTTTATCTTAGGAAAATGGCTCACACACTTATAGAAGTTGGCAAGTACCAACTTCTTGGATCAAATGTCAAGCTGGAGGCTTTTCCCAACTCATGCAGCTGCAGGGGCTGATGAGCTCAAGGTCATCAGGCAGTATACCAGCTGTTGACTGCAACAAATGACGAATCCAAGATCTCCAGGCCAAATGGTGGATTGTTCATTCACAGACAGTTGTAGGCAGTACAACAAGATCCCGATCCACAGAAGAGAATTTCTTTTCTCAGGATGTCCATAAATATATTGGAAGCAAGCTGCACCTCTAGGAAAACTCCCTTTCAACAGCTTGGCTGCTCAAAACATGTACGTCCAATCCCATCATGGGAATAACCCACATCACAAGTGCTTAAACCACACAGAAATGTTGGCCAGCCAAGTTGACACACAGCTCCAACTATCACACTCCCTAAAGTTGCCTCTTCCCTATGTCCTTCCCTCCATGCACTCCTGCCCCATGAGCTGTCTCCCTGTGCATACACAGCCCATCTATTCCCCCATGATTGTTCTTTCCAAGGAGTGTATCTACCTAATGTTCAGCTCATGTGCCTGTCTTTTGTTTGGCTGGAAGCCATAGGAGTGGGTTCAATTCCAGACCTGAAGGGCAGCTAGAGGCCATAGTCTCAGTGGTTCCATAAGGCTCTATCAGATCAGCAAATCTAGTCCTTTTTTTTTTTAATGATTTTGAGTTTTGTTCCACATTGTTCTCCCACTCTATCCAGGATCTTCTACACAGATCCCCCTCCAAGTGGCTAACGGTCCGAGGCAATAAATCTTTACTGAAGTAGATAGCCCTGTCTTCCCTCCCGGAGTGGTTGGTAGATTTGAACCACTAACCTTATGATTAACATTCAAATGCCTTAGGAACTGTGCATTATGAGAATATTTCTGTATTCTAGTTTTGAAACATGTATCAGTTTCATTGATGATCTAATGGCTGAAAAATATTCACATTTTTGGGAGGAAACAAAGGTGCTCTGGTGATGTGGCAGTTAAAGCATTTGGCTGCTAACCAAAGGGTCAGTGGTTCAAATCCACCATCTACTCTGTGGAATAAAGATGAGACAGTCTGTTTCCATAAAGATTTACAGCTTTGGAAATCCTGCAGGCAGTTCTACTCTGTCCTGTAGGGTTCTAGGAATCAGAATTGACTTGATGGCAGTGGGTTGGTTTGTGTTGGGAGGTATATCACATGATGGCAAGATCAGAAGTGATTTTCTCCTGATCAGAAAAACAAAAACAAAACAAAAAATAAAAACTCACTGCTATCAAATCAGGTCAACTTATAGTAACCCCTCCTTGGGTTTATAAGGTGGTATCTCTATGGAGATAGATTGCCCCATCTTCCTTCCAAGGAGTGACAAGTGGGTTTGAGCCACCAGCCTTCTGGTTAGCAGTCAAATGCCGTAGGCACTATGCCACAAGAGCTCCCCTCTATAAATAAAGCACCATTCTGAGATTGGCAGAGAAATGGAAATCTTTCAAA
The DNA here is from genome assembly GCF_000298275.1 of Orycteropus afer afer. Taxonomy (NCBI): domain Eukaryota; kingdom Metazoa; phylum Chordata; class Mammalia; order Tubulidentata; family Orycteropodidae; genus Orycteropus; species Orycteropus afer. The sequence continues at coordinate 5,390,690 of NW_006921758.1, read as the reverse complement.
GCATAAGGCTGCTAATTTGTTATGCTTCCTTAATTAAAAATATGTTTAAATTGGTTTCTTCCACATTGATGTTCATTGTCTAATTAACTTGTAGAGAGTCAGATACAAACAGAATGATTTTTGTAATTATACTCCATTTTATTACCTGCATGTTTGTAACACTTCTAAACACCAAGTGGAAGGATTTTACACAATCTGTTTCATAAACATGTTCTAAAGTTTAAGATTACATCATTGGTGATATTTTCCTGGAAAATATTTTCCATTGTCAATTTTCATAGCAGTAAATACTGGTATATAGTGGCTAATAGTGTTATTGTTAAATATGTGTTGCTTAAGAACATGAATTATATTCTTAATGTATAGTGTTTGTCAAGCTGCTTATTTTACTAACACAACTTACTACATTTCCGGTTATTGTATAGTTAATGCTCCATGGTTTTCTTTCTATAGTATGACTCTATCAACAGTCTGTTCCACTGTTGTCAACTGTCTTCTTCATTTGTTGCTTCTGGTGAAATCTCATGTTCTCTTGCTCCTCTTTTTATATTGGGGCCTAAAATTGACATCATGAAGAGGAACAGGGTTATAAGAACTTTTATGAACTTAACCTCCAAGGATCCTGTCATTCTGCTTATGATATACATTCAAAAGAGATGAGGGATAGTATGTGTTCTCACTCAATATATTGTCCTTATACATCGGTAGATATCATTCCTGTCTATACTTTTTTTCCTGCTATCTAACTTACTATCCCTTAATTTCACTGTTTTATAAAAAGTCCTGATATAAAATCTGAGAGTGGTACAACTTTTTCACCATTGCCAAGAAATGAAATTCTTTCTGAACAGAATTTGAACCTCATAAGGGAAAACCATACCTCTGGTAGCATAGTGCCTAAGGCACTTGACTACTAACCAGAAGGCTGGTGGTTCAAACCCACCAGCCACTCCTTGGAAGGAAGATGGGGCAATCTACTTTCGTAGTGATACTGACTCGGAAACCCAAGGAGGGGTCGCTATGAGTCGGGTCAGACTCAACGGCAAATAACAACAACAACAAAAGGGAAAACCATATATAAGTAAATGGTGATAGTTTATAGTGTAGTGTAGTGATAACAGTGAAAAGATAGCCACAGATAATGTTTAACCATTATTATTAACTAAAATAAAATGCTTTTCTCTAAGGAAACCTACTGCCAAAAGTGCTGATTGAGAAGAATATTAGCCCTTAGAGATTTATTTCTTCCCCTCCCCATCTATCCTTCTGTTGTGACTATTTGGGGGCTGGAGTGATCAAAAGGAGAATAAAAATCAGATGTAAAATTTAGGAAGAGCCTACAGCTTGTATTCCTTAAGTCATATAGCTAGATAATTGACTCCTTTGTAGTTATAAACACAATCTAATAGAAAAGACACTGGACTAAGAACCAGAAGGATCTTGGCCCAACCACTTACCAATGTGGGTCCCAAGAAACAAGTCCCTAGCATGCCTGAGCCTCCCCAGACATTTGTACCTGCCCATTGCATAAAGAATTGTTAGGAACAACGGGACATAAATGGCATAATTAGGAGGCAGAATAGATGGAAGAATACAAGTAGGTGCTTTAAAGAAAGCAGGCTTGAAAGAGATGGAAAATACTCGTGTATCATAGCCTAAATTATTCCAAGTCAGTCTTGGAACTGCTCAGTTGTCTGCTTAAGAAGCAGAAGGGAGACTATAAATTCTGTAAAAGAAACTGTCAGGGCTCAATAAGACATTTAAGACTTAGAATGAAGTTGTTATGAATAGAAATAAGATTATAAAATCCATTTTTTCAGGGAGGATGGTTGAGATCTATACAAAGACACATGGGCAATTTTCTTATGCTTTGTCAACACAAGGAGGCAATTAAAGTTTCTCAAAGTTGTTTTCCTTTCCAAAATCCAAATTGTTACATATTCCTGATATGTAAACAAGTGTGAGTCAATGCAGAGCTGAAGTGTGAGCCAATGCAAAGCTGAAAATTGTTGTGAGGATCACACGAAACAATATACTCATACTCACTGACTTTAAAGTGTTGCAAAGTATAATGTATTATGTAAGTATGAAATTAAGATTGAGATAGCTATGGCTAAGATTTTGTTTATCTTGGAATTCATTAAATCTCTATACATTGAAGATGCTCTATTAATGCAATCTATAAAATTTTTCTAAATGAGCACATTTTAAATGTTTTTATTTGAGAAACTAAATGGTAGTAGATGATTTTGGACACATAATATCTTTTTGACATTAAAAATAAACCCAGTTTATATTAATACCTTGTCTTTAAAAAAGTTTATATAGGAAAGTAATCACCTATTTATTGTATATGTATGCTTTTGTTAATTGTACTTCATAATTACTGGAGTTCATTCCACATTTCAAATGTCTCTTTTATGATACATTTTGAAAACTTTTATTGTAAGTAAGAAAGAAGGATGATTTTTTTAAAATACTTGCATCTGTAGTTGAAGAAAAATATCTCTGAAAATTAAAAGAAAGGAAGAAATGAGATAATCCTATTAAGGATCAGTGTGTCAAATCAGACAACATGTTGTTGTTGTTATGTGCCGTCTAGTTGGCCCCGACTCATAGCAACCCCTCCTTGGGTTTCCGAGGCAGTATCACTACGGAAGTAGATTGCCCAACCTTCCTTCCGAGGAGTGGCTGGTGGGTTTGAACCGCCAGCCTTCTGGTTTTGTCTCAAAACTTATCCAGTTCTAAATTTAATGAAAACTGAAGAATGTAGACAATAGCAAAGCATAGGCCCAGTGTTCTTCCCTTTGAGAGGTCCGAGATTGTCAGTGCAGTTCCAGAAAAGTCCTTTTCCTCCCCCATAGGATGTGTTCCGGTTTGGATTTAACATTCAGGATTTTAAACAATGTATGCATAATGTTGCTTGCACAGAAGAAAGTATTTTGGTTATAAAATGTTTCCAACTTGTACCCCATTAATTATACAGTTTGCAGGACATTCTCCAGACATACATGCCCCTATAATTCAATCAATTTCGGGTTTATTTACAATAAGCCACTCAGACAAAGTACACCCCATTTACACTGCCAATCTAAGATTGGAAAATGGTCAGATTGTCAAATTAGGCTTATGGAAATTATAGATTTTATCAGCATCAAATTTACCTAAGATTATTCAAAACACATTGTTGTTATGTGCCGTCGAGTCAGCCCCGACTCATAGTGACCCCTTCTTGGGTTTCCGAGGCAGTATCACTACGGAAGTAGAATTGCCCAACCTTCCTTCCGAGGAGTGGCTGGTGGGTTTGAACCGCCAGCCGTCTGGTTAGCAGGCAAGTGTCTTAGCCACTATGCTACCAGAGCTCAAAACACATAGTTGATCATAAAATATAGACCAAGCATTTTTTTCCCTTGGAGAAATTCAGATCATCAACACAGCTCCTTAAATACCTTTCTCTTCCACTTTAGAATGGATCCTATTTCAGATTTAACATGTAAAGTTTTGAGCAATGCATGCAGAGAAATTATGGTTTGGGACATCCTTAAAGTCTATAGCCCATTAATTACTTGATTTATATATATTATATATAATATATATATATATATAATATTCTCTAACTTAATCCTCCCCCCCACCTACATTTATTAATTCCAAGTTTACTTAAAATAAGCAATCCAGATAGCCTAGATGCTTCCTACTAAAAGTATTTCAGAAATGAAGATTCTCCATTACCTTTCTCCTAATAAAAATCATTATATTTAGCAGAAGGTCAATCATTAGTATGTTTACAGGGAGATTTGGCTGGGTCATTTCTTTTTTGCATAGTTTCTCCTATAAAGAGAAATAACAGTTTAAAGGCCTACAACTAAATTTTCCTTCTAAGGAAATAGTATAAAACACATTAACATGGAATGATATTGTAAACATTTAATTTTTAATCATAGATATACCAAGATAATAATGAATAAAGAGCAGCAAAGGAAGCTTCACACCATTCAAACTGATATAAATTCTTCTGCATCTTAACCAGTTAATCTGTGAGGTTTCTTTTTGTTTGTTTGTTTTGTTTTTGTTTTAAAGAAAATCTATAAGGATTATGTAAGTAGAAGGAGAAAGCTTGTACAAGAGTTAGTGTGTTTGATTCCTGTTAATTGGATAAATAGGAAAGTTAGCTTTCCTCTTTTATTACTTCACTACGCTTGATGAGTAACTGCTATATCCTACAATACAGATTGAGTTTAGAAAACCTGTTTTATCATTTGGCAGTAAACTGATTCTGTCACTAACCCTGAACTAATACACGAAATAGTAAGTCTGTTATGGAAATAATAGTTGGGTTCTGACAAGATTTGCCCCAACAATTAATTAATTATTTTTTTCATATTATTTTTTATTTTGTTTTGTTTTGTTTTTACAATGCTGTTAGTGCTGATTCTTGGAATAACCCAGTGATGATGACTCTCACCAAAAGCAGATCCTTCTCATCTTCCTATGCTGTTTCTGCAGCTAATCATGTAAAGGCTAAAAAGCAAAATCGATCAGGTAAGCAACTCATTGAGAGAAGAGCTCTTACTCACTGAGTGCGCAGTCATGAAAAGAACAAAGTCAAAATGCTGAAATAAATACGTATTCTTTCCAGGCAGCTGTACCAGATTTCCTATCTTGAACTCATTGGATGAATGAGAAATCAGTGTCACCATTGAGAATAATCTCCAGAAGCACCATTTTTTAATATAAAAACTAATAATATGCTTATAATTTTTCAATTTTAATTATAAAGTCTATTAAAATTATTATTCAAGAATATGGTATTTATATGAATGCAAGGAAATACTTCACTTACAATACATACAATTTTTTTCAAGGAAATCCTTTCTTTATATCCCCACTCCCCCAATATATATATATATATATATATATATATATATATATATATGCTGAAAGGAACTGGAATTTAAAGTTGAAAAGAATGTGGCTTAAAGTCATTGAGACCTTTTTGGAAAAGCCCACAGATCAGTAACTAAAAGATCCCAATAATGTTGCAAATAAGTTTTCCTTCCCTTGGAGATAGGTGCAAGTACTAAAATTTTGATGTGAGTTTTCCCATCCAGTATCTGAACTGCTTAGAAATTTCCGTATTGGGGATGGTACACTGTTTCACACCTCTAAGCAGAAGCATCTCCCTTACTGCAAGGTTCATTTACTCAACAAGTATTTATGGAATGTTTATTACTTTAGACATTGACCGAGTTTCAGGGTTGTAGCAGTGATTAAGACAGATCCAGTTTTTTTCAAAATTTGCAATCCAATTGACACTATAGTACGTTGAGTACTATGATAAAGAGGTGGGAGAAAACTTTCAAATGATTAAAGAGAAGGAAAAAGAAAAACAAAAGGAGAGAGTGAAAGAAGCCCTGAACATGGAGAAAATTCCAAGAACTTAAGATTCCAAATGGCTGAAAAAGCTAGCAATGGGAAGAGTACTGGGAAATTAAATCAGATATGTAGATGGAAGCCAAATGGTTCAGGACTTGGTTAGCAATGATAAAGAGTTTAGATAACAATTTAGAACAATGAAGTTTCAGAGGGAAAGTGAAATGATTTGGGGAAAGATTACCTCATTCAATCCGAGTTTGTGGTGACTCAAGACTAGACTCCATCTTTTTTAAAGATTCTGTCCATCTCTGGATTGCCCCCCTTCCTAGATTCCTAATGGAGGTCCTGGGGTTTACTGTAAATTCTCATTCTTGGAATTTTCCAAACTCTAAGTATTTTTTGTTGCTGTATTTTCTCAGCACTTCAGAAAACTGTCTTGAGATTTTCAGTGGACTCCTGCTTAGCTTCTTAATCTTCTTCCTTTAGTAATTTAAGAATTTAAGAACAGCCCCAAACTCCATTTTTTACTATGTCATCTGCCTCATGGCAGCTCTACTGGCTTATCTATTGCTGAACTGCATCACTCTGCTTGTATTCTCAACCTCTTGTTCATGCCAACAATCAGTACATAATGCTCTTAAAAGAAAAGACTTGGTTGCAGGATTCTGGCTTATCTTTCTCAGATTTTCTTCTTTCTGGGAACCTGTAATTAGCCTCTTTATTTCAGTTAGTTCTTTTGTGATGTGCCCATTTCATTTCTTATTCTTGTTATTTGCATCTTCTCCATCTTTTCATTTGTTAGATTTTCCAGTTATTTATGGATTTAATTTATCTTTTCAAAGAACCAACTTCTAGTCTTGTTGATTCTTTCTATTGTTTTTCTGTTTTCTATTTCATTTATTTCTACTTGAATCTTTATTTTTTTTCTTTTCTTATGGTGACTATAAGTTTATTTTGCTGCTCGTTATCTAATTATTGCAGATACTAGGTGAAGGAGTTGATGTTGCTTCTTTCTTCTTTTTTGATGTGTAAGTTTGTAGCTATAAATTGCCCTCTCAGCCCTGCTTTTGCTGTGTCACAAACATTTTGGTATGTTATGTTTCCATTCTCTTTTAATTCAAGGAATTTTTCAATTTACTTGTTTTTTATTTCTTCTCTTATTCAGTCATTGTTAGGTAGCCTGTTATTCAATTTTTCATGTATTTGATTTTTACCCCCTTAATATTACAACATTGTGATCTGAGAAGATGGTTTGCAGTATTTCAGTGTTTTCAAATTTATTGAGGCTTGCTTTGTGGCCTAACATATAGTCTATTCTGGAGAATTTTTTGTGTGTGCTGGAAAAGAACGTATACTGTGCTGTTGTTAGTGTTCTATATATGTCTATGAGATCAAGTTGGTCAATTGTGTTTTTTAGTTCTTCCGTGTCTTCGTTGAGTCTTTCTAGTTGTTGTATCCTTCATCAATAGTAGTGTATTAAAGTTTCCTACTGTAATTGTGGAATTGTCTGTTTCTCTTTTCAATTCTGTTGAAGTTTGACTTGCATATTTTGGGGCTCTTTCACTGGGGGCTTAGATATTTATTACGGTTATGTCTTCTTGTTTGATTGAAACTTTAATCATTATGTAATGCCCTTCCTTGTCTCTTATGCTGGTGTTTGCCTTAAAGTCTATTTTGTCAGAAAATAATATTTCAACTTCTGCTCTTTTTTGATTCCCATTTGCTTGATACTCTTTTTTCCAACCTTTGATTTTCATTGATTTTTTCTTTGTGTCTAAAATGTGTCTCTTGTAGACAGCATATTGATGGGTTATGTTTTCTTATCCATTCTACTACTGTCTGTGTTTTGACTGGAGCAATTAATCTATTTATATTCACTGTAATTATTGACAGGTATGAATTTATTAATGTCATTCTGCTGTGTGTTTTTTTGTGGTGCTGCTGCTTTTTTTCCCATATGATTTTCTGTGCTGATTTCATTCTGTTTATGGATGTTCTTATCATTTCCTTCATGGCTATTGTGTCAGAGTTTGCTAGATATTTGTGACTTTCCTCTTTTTTATTTGACTGAGGCTTATTAATTTTCTTTGAGATTACCCTGTAATATATTATGCTCTTTCCAAGTTTAAAATAGTCTTTTCTACCTTGAAATCACCTTGACTTCCTCTTCATTTGGAAATTCTGTAACTACACTATTTATTTCTCCTTTTTTACTTTGTAGTTTTCCTTATTTACAAATTGATGTCTCTGGTTCCCAATTTTCAGTTTTATAGGCTTATTTTACTTTGGATATGTCTATATCTGGGTTGGTTTCTGAGTGATGTTGTCACATATGCTAATCTCAGGTTGTTGTTTGCTGTTGTTGGTTCTTTATCTGAAGGACTCCCTTTAGCATCTTTTGTAAGGCTGGTCTGGTTTTTCCAAATTCCCTTACTTTCTGTTTATCTGGAAATGCTCTAATTTTGCCATCACATTTGAGGGACAATTTTGCCAGATATACAATTCATATGTGGCATTTTTTTTCTTTCATTCTGCCAAGAAATCAGAGTTTAGTCATATTAGTTGCCTTTCCGGGTAATTTTTCATTTTTCCTAAGATGCTTTCAGGATTTTCTTTGTCTTGCTGTTGGAAGTTTTGATTATAATATGTCTTAGTGATTTTCTTTCGGGTTCTATCCTATTTAGTGTTCATTAAGCTTCTTAAATGTGTCTCATCTTCCATTGTATTAAGGAAGGTTTCTTCCAACAAATCTTTAACACTTTTCTGTTTTGTTTTGCTTTGTTTTGTTGTTGTCTCTTTCTGTTATGGAAAATTCTGGTCACACATAAGGTATTGTGTCTTGATGGTGCCCAACATAAATCTTAGACTTTCTTCATTTTTTTGTTACTTTTTTTGTTATTATTTTTCTTCTAACAGTAGTTTTGAGAGATGTATCTTCAATAACACTAACTGTTTTCCATTGATTCATTTCTATTCCTTTGCACTTTCAATGTGATATCTATTTCTTAAATCTTAGTATTGTTCTTCTGGATTTCTACGTACTGTTTTAGTATGGTTCCTAATTTTTCATTTATTGAGGTACATTGTTCTTGGTTTCCTGAATTCTTCTAGTTCTATCTGTGTTTTCCTTGATTCTATCAGTGTTTTCCTTGATTTTTCTCTTGATCTGTTGAAGGTACTTAAATATAATTATTTCAAATTCCTTAACAGATAGTTTCAATGCATTTCTTCCTCTGAGGGGTTTTCTGGCTCTGTGTTTTGGTCATATTTCTAGCATTCTGTCTTGCTTCTTTGTGTGAACTGAATTTGTATCTGTATTTAATTGTTGATTATATGTTGGTGTGTCTTGCCTAGGTTTTTTTGTTTTGTTTTGTTTTGTTTTGTTTTTTCCCCATATATACCCAAGTGGGTGGGACTGGTGTGCTACTCAGTTTGCTAGTTTGGCAGCACTTAGGCACTCACTACCTGTCTCTGGTGGGTGTGATAGAAGATGAGAGTGTGTGTACAGTTCTCTGTTCAAGTAGAACAGTTGTGGACAATATGAGCTGATATTAGCCATCTATCATTGATTAGTTAGTGCAGAAGCAGGTAGGGGCCCTCATCCAGTGGGTGGGGTTGCAGGAGGTGCATTGGTGGTTGGACAGTGTGGGCACAGTTGCCAGCTCATGCTGGGTGGGGCAAAAATAATAATAAGAGGGACATTAAATACAAGAAAAAAAGGAAAACTCTAAATAAAAGAAAATGAAAATGGCAAAAAAAAAAAAAAAAAAAAAAACAAACTCACTGCCATCAAGAAAAAAAAATTAAAAGAAGAATAAAAATAAAGTAAAAACAAAAAGAAAAATGAAAGAAAACTAGGGAAGAAGATAAAAGAAAGAGAAAGAATAGTAGAGGAAAATAAGAAACATATAAAAATAAAACAAGTAAAAGGAAAAGAGAAAAAGAAGGAAAAAAAATGGAACAAGATAAATAAAAAGTAAAAAAATAAAAAAAGGAGAGGGGACAAAAGGAGCGACAGGACACCCAGCAGTGCTCCTACCATCTAAGCAGTTGGCTGGGAGGCAGGGGGAAGTGGAGGTGACAGCTTTGGTTCCAGAAGGAGTTCCTCCTAATAGAGGAGTTGAGGACAGGGCACCTGGCCCCAGAATGTGCTCCTGCCAGCCCAAAAGGTGGCTAGGGACAGAGCACCTGATCTTAGAAGGAGTCTCTTCCAACCTAGAAGGTGGCTGGGGAGCAGGGCGGTTGGTCCTGGAACGAGTTCCTACCATCCCAGAAGGCTGCTGGGCTCAGAGTGACTGTTCCCAGAAAGCATTACTGTCAGCCCAGAGGAGGCTAGGGGCAGAGTCTCCATTGCAAAATGGAGTGCCTGCCAGTCCAGAAGGTGGGTGAGGTAGAGTTTGGCCACACCCCTGGTCACCAGAAGGGTGTGGGGAATAAGGGGGATGTTGCACATTTCTGATCTTGATATGAGTTCCTGTGAAGTTCTCAATTAGTGAGGCCAGTTATCATGCTGCTGCTTCAATCAGGATGATACTTGCAAAAATTCAAAATGACCACACTGTGTCAGTCCAATTACCAGTTCACAGCTCTGTCTCCTTTTTCACTGTTTTCATTCAGCTTTGTCCTCTAGTTGGCATTTGATCCACTTTATGTTTTCCTTTGCAGCTCAGGGTTCTAGGTGGAATAAGCAGACAAGCTACCCAGACCCTCTACAAGGGCAAGAAACACTATACACCTTTTAAAAAAAAAAAAAAAGAAAGAAAGAAACCGTTTTCCTAGTTGTTCTCAAAGAAGCATTGGTTTACTACAAACTACTCCATCATTGTTAGAAGCAGAACTTAAAATAGCAATGTTTATAGGAAGGTAATAGTTACAGAAAAGTATTCACATTCCAGTGATATTTCAAGAGCCCATCTTGAATATAAACTTTTAATTTTAAGAGGACCACTTAGACATGCATTTCTGTTGTTGTTTCTTCCATCTGAAAAAGAAGTTTTAGTTGCTTATTTTCCCTTTGATAACCCATTTTATATTGGATAGCTGTTTCTTGAAAGCGTCATCTACTTGGCTTAAATCTCCAGTATTCAATGTTATAAGACACTTTCTTGAAAAAGTACAATTTTATTGGAATTACAACATTGAAAGAAACTATTAAAGGTGATCTTTTTTTGTTCCAAAACTAATCCTATCCTATTTGCTCTTTAGCAATGCTTTTTAGATTTTATGACTTAGAAGTCATGGGTAAACTGGAAAATAGAACTGAGTTTTCACCAGGGCAAGGAACAGGAAAACATACACAAGAATTTAAGTAGTAGTTGCCCTGAGGACAAACACAGTGATTAGCTATGTAAGAAGACTAACTGAGCCTACTTCCCTAGTGATAACTGTGTTGGAAACCCAAGGAGAGGTCGCTCTGAGTCGGATCTGACACCACAGCAGTGAGTTTGGTTTTTGGTTTAGCAAGGTGGAGGAACTGAACTTAAACATTCCACATTAAACCAATGATTCTTGAAGGGGCATTACAGTGGTCCTAGGTCACGAGGATTCCTTAGTCCCTGCAGGAAAATGTTCAGGTGAAAGGTGAAGCAGGAACAGCCCTGTCCTCTCAGTATATCAATGAGATTTCCATAGGTCAAGATCAAACACATTGGAACTTACGACCAAGATCACTAAACACACAAGGAAATATCATGAGTTAGAATCAACAAAAACAGATTTTAAAAAAAAAGTCCTTCTAGGTCTCTAAAATGATTAAGGTATTTAAATTCTGAAATATTTAAATTATAATTATTAAATACTTAAAGAAAAACATGAGATCACAAAAATCAACAGCAATAAATCAATGAACCAAAAATTAACAGAATGAGAGAAGATATAATTGCAGAGAAACTAAATATAACTTTTGAAACTGTGATAGGCTAAATGACATACTATACAAATCAAGGGAGGATGGGTAAACTGGGAGGAAGTTATAAAGAACTTACCCAGTATAATACATAGATAAGAAATGGGAAAATAGAAGATATTTTAAAAGGTATGGAAGAAGGAATTAGAAAGTCTAATATACATAATCAGAGTATTAGTAGAGAATGGAGGACATAAAATATTTGAGGAGAAACAAAGTAAATGCTAAGAAATCCATATCTAGACACTAAGTAGTAAAGATACACAACACCAAAGACAAAGAAATTCTTTAAATAAGCCAGAGAAAAGATAAATTACCTTTTTAGGAAAGTCACTAAGTCTGAGAGCAGAATAGCAGAATTTTCAGAAATGAAAGGAACCAGAACATGTTTTCTTTAAAATTCTGAGAAAATGTAATAGTAACCTAAAATAGTGTATGTGGTATCTCTATCTCAAAGAATAGGAGTAAACTAAAGACATTTTCAGATAAGCCAAAAACTTTACTACCTCCTTCACTAAAGGAATTTTTGATGAATGTATTCCAGAAAGAAGAAAAATTATATCAGAAAGAAAGCTTGAGATATGATAAAAATGATGAACAAATCAATTTAAAAACATAGGTCAATCCAAATGAATATGTATGTATAAGTAATAATATTTTCAGATTTGTGGATAGTTTTGAAAAAGATATTCTTAAGGATAGAAATAAATTCAGAAGTTAATATGTAACTCAAGAGTTGTAATAAAAATTTAAGTATTTTAAGTTCTTGTCTGGCTAAGGACGATGCTTCAGAGGAGGAAGCTGAGACACAGAAAATTAAGGAACTTGTGCAAAGTCACACAATTACTACTGAATGCTTTCTTTTATCCTAATGACTTCATACTAGAAAACAATTGATCAGGACAGGTTAAGATACTATAAAATTAGGACGTTTTTCTTTTATTATTATTATTACATCCTTGACTGAGTCCAAGATGATGAAAGGATTTAGTTGTCTCTCTCAATTTGTTCACTTAAATAATAAAAATTATTGAATGTTCAACATAATAGAGTTATATCTGCTGACTAAAACACTTTAAAGATTTTCAAATTAAAAAAAATAAAGAATCTAAAACACGTTTAGAGCAAAAACCATTTCTGTCAAGTCAATTCCAACACGTAGTGACTGAATAGGACAGATTATAACTGCCCCATAGGGTTTCCAAGGCTGTGATCTTTACAGAAGCACTGCCACCTCTTTCTCCTGCTGAGCAGCTAGTGGATTTGAACTGCCAACTTTTTGGTTAGCAGCAGCTGAGCACTTAACCCCTCCACCACTATGGTTCCTTATGTTTAGGGTAGATGCTGGAAATAACATCAAATGATGGCACAGCCCCAAGTTCCTTGTGCCCAACTCAATTCATATAATTGCATTCAAGAAAAAAAGGTGAAGGATAAAAGGGAAAGGATATCCACATAAGATATAAACCAAACCAAACCAATCCCACTGCTATCGAGTTGATACCAACTCATAGAGACCCCCATTGGGTTTCCAAGGCAATAAATCTTTATGAAAGTAGATTGCCCAGTCTTGCTTCCACAGAGTGGTTTGTGGGTTTGAACCACCAACCTTCTGGTTAGCCGTCATATGCCTTAGGCACTATGCTACCAGAGCTCCTTACATAAGATATAACATGGGCCAAAAAGCAAAACTCATCATCATCTAGATCATTATGACTCATGGTGACATTGTAGGGCAGAGTAGAACTGTCCCATAGGGTATCCAGGACTATAAATCTTTACAGAAACAGACTGCCACATCTGTCTCCCCCAGAGTGGCTGGTGGATTTGAACCACTGATTTTTCAGATAGCAGATGAGTGCTTAGCACAGCAATACAATACAGGCCCCTTACAATAAAGGCAGCAGGTAGGAATTAGAGGCACAGATATAGCAAGAGACTACTCTCATTCTTACTATAAGTACACTAAAGTAATTGCATCATAATTTCTCTGGAAGGGATTTTGCAGGGTGGCATCTTCAGACTACTGTCATAGCAGAGGTAAATGTTTAATTATATCTTTATGCCTGCTGAATTCAACTAAACAAATCCTGGCAAGTCAGTCAACAGGGGAAGAAACATCCTTCAAGAATCGGAGAACTAAAATTAGATTACAGTTGCCCCTGCTCAGATGAGTCCTCATGTTTTGAAACCTTGTTTCTCTGCATTGATGGCATGTTTGAATTAATTTAGCTCAGTAGTGGTGCCATGGGAGCTCTGGTAGCATAGTGGCTAAGACATTTGCCTGCTAACCAGACCGCTGGCGGTTCAAACCCACCAGCCACTCCTCGGAAGGAAGGTTGGGCAATCCTACTTCCGTAGTGATACTGCCTCGGAAACCCAAGGAGGTGTTGCTATGAGTCGGATTTGACTCGAGGGCACATAACAACAACAACAGTGGTGCCATACCAAACACCCACTGCTGTCAAGCTGATTCTGACTCATAGTGGCCTTATAGTACACAGAACTTCCAAGGATATTAATCTTTACAAAGCAGACTGACATCTATTTTCCTGTGGAGCAGCTGGTGTGTTCAAACCATTGACCTTTGGGCTAGTAGCTGAGCACTTTAACCACTGTACCACCACAGCATAAATGACTATGATGGGGCCTAGTTTTTAATAAATTATGTTGAAAGGGGCTGGGTAAAGCCCCTTAATATGGAAATGAGTATAAGTAAATGGAATCAAATAAACTGTGAAAAGAATCTGACAAGGAATATAAGAATCAATAAGCAAAAGAGATGGGAGGAAGCAGGCATAAAGTAAAAAATTGAAAAACTAAAAGATAAATAAATGATCTGTTTTCACTGGGATCAAAAGAAATTTGTTCTTTGCACAAATCAAGTAAATAGTGCATTCTCTGGCTTAATTATCATCGATTTTAAGTAGCTGAAACAGCCAATCACAGGTTGTCCCTGACTTACACCAGGGCACTGTTCCAGTAAGTGTTGTAAATAATTTTGATGTAAACCAGATACCTCTTATTTTTTTTTAAGTTTTTATTATTATTGCCTTCTATCATCATTGTCTTTATAAATATGATCTTTATTTTCCTGGGGCGTTATAAACATTACATATAAACTTACAGATATATTCTAATAATTGCATGTTCTTAGGTGCTGTTGAATCATTTCCAACTCATAGTGATCCTATGTACAAAGGATGAAACACTGCCTGATACTGCACTATTCTCACAATCTTTGCTATACTTGAGCCCATAATTAAAGCTACTATGTCAGTCCATCTCATTGAGGGTCTTCTTCTTTTTTGCTGACCCTCTACTTTACCAAGCATGATATTCTTCTCCAGGGATGGGTTACTCCTGATAACATGACCAAAGAACATGGGATGAAGTCTGGCCATTCTCACTTCTAATGAATGTTCCAACTGTACTTCTTCCAGGACAGATTTGTTTGCTCTTCTGGCAATCCATGGCATTTTCATTATTCTTCTCCAATACCACAATTCAAATGCATCAGTCCTTCTTTGGTTTCCCTTATTCATGTCCAACTTTCACAAGCATATGAAAAAAAAAAAAAACCTCACTGCCATCCAATTGATTTGACTCATAGCAACCCCTCCTTGGGTTTCGGAGGTGGTATCTCTATGGAAGTAGATTGCCCAACCTTCCTTCTGAAGTGGGCATGCATATAAGGCTATTGAAAATACCATGGCTTAAGTCAGGTGCACCTCAGTCTTCAAAGTGACATGTTTGCTTTTAAACCCTTTAAAGAGGTCTTTTGCATATTTGCCCAGTATAATGCATAGACTGATTTATTGACTGCTATTTCTATGGGCTTTAATTGTGGATCCACATAAAATGAAATTCATGGCTATCTTTTCTCCATTTATCGTGATGTTTGTTGGTCCACCTGTTAGGATTTTGTTTCCTTTATGTCTTTGATCTTCATCAGTAGGCACTAAGTCATCTCCACTTTCAGCAAGCAAGATTGTGTCATCTGTGTACTGCAGGTTGTTAATGAGTCTTCCTCCATTCCTGATACCATATTCTTTTTCATATAGTTCAGCTTCTCGGATTATTTGCTTAGCATGCAGATTGAATAAGTATGCTGAATGGATACAACCCTGATGCACACCCTTCCTGATTTTATGCCATGCAGTATCCCCTTGTTGTGTTGGAACAACTGCCTCTTGTCTCTGTCCTGGTTCCTTATGAGCACAATTAAGTGTTCTGAAATTTCCATTCTTTGCAATGTGATCCATAATTTGTTATGAGCCACACAGTCAAATGCCTCTGCATAGTCAATAATACACAGTAAACATCTTTCTGGTATTCTTTACTTTCAGCTAAGACCCATCTGACATCAGCAATGATATTCCCCATTCCATACGCTCTTCTGAATCTGGCTTGAATTTCTAGCAGTTCCCTGTCAGTATACTACTGTATACTTTTGAATTATCATCAGCAAAATTTTACTTGCATGTATTCAATAATTTCCAAATTCTGTTGTATCACCTTTCTTTGGAATGGGCAGTTATTGGTCCCTTCCAGAGTTGGCCAGGAAATTGTCTTCCAAATTTCTTAACATAAACAAATGAGTGCCTCCAACACTGCATGAGTTTGTTAAAACATCTCAGTGGATATTCCTTTAATACCATTGGTTCTTCACTATATGTTACCTCCTGTGAAATGGTTGAACTTCAACCAATTCTTTTCTACAGTGACTCTGTGTATTCTTTCCATCTTCTTTTGATGCTTCCTGCTTCATTCAATATTATGCCCATGGAATCCTTCAATATTGCAGTGTAAGGCTTGAATCTTTTCTTCAGTTCTTTCAGCTTGAGAAATGCCAAACATGCTCTTCCCTTTTGGTTTTCTAACTCTATGTCCTTGCACAGTTCATGATAACAATTGACTTTCTCTTCTTGAGCTGTTATTTTAAATCTTCTGTTCAGCTCTTTGATCTTGTCATTTTCAATTTGCTTTAGCTACTCTCTAGGTTCAAGAACAAGTTTCAGAGTCTCTTCTGACATCCATTTTGGTCTTTTCTTCCTTTCCTGGCTTTTATGATGACCGTTTGCTTTCTTTATGTATGATGTTCTTGATGGCCTCCCACAGTTCATCTGGATTTTGGTCATCGGTGTTCAATACATCCAATCCCTAGAGAAGGATATCAAGTTTGGTAAAGTAGAGGGTCAGTGTAAAGCAAGAGACCGTCAACGAGGGACACAGTGGCTGCAATGATGGGCAAAAGCATAGCAAGGCTTGTGAAGATAGCACATGACTGGGCAGTTATTTGTTCTGTTGTACATCATAGGGTTCCTATGAGTTGGAGCCAACTTGACAGCACCTAACAGCAACCTCATGCATAAAACATACACAACTCTTAAAAATTTACTCTAATTATGAAGAAGAGATCAATAACATTAGCGTTTTTCCAGTAATGATAATAGCTCCTCTTATGGAAAGTTCTGAATCATCTGGATTATTCCTAGGAATGGGAATTTTTTACCTGAAAGTCAAAAAATTATAATTATCTGATTCTTTTCATTTTTCTTCATATATTCCTAGTACTTCTGGATATGCCTAGCAACTTTAGCAAAGGAATCAGCATTTAGGTCCATATTTTCAAGCAACTAAATCACCTGATTTAGTTTAGAAAGCTAAATCTGTACAATAGTGTTTTAAACAGTAAATTGTAAAATGAAACATCTAGAGACAGATCATCTGAAAATGATAACATCAACAAATTGCACGCATTGTATGTAGTACATGTTACTAGTGATAAGATGTACCAAAAAAATAGGATGATTTTAAGTGTGGTTCATCATAACTCTAATATGTCTTAAATTGGGGACTACCTGAAATACGAAGCTACTTATATAAAAAGTGAAAGAAATAAGAATCCTTTGATTGAAGCATAAAAATAAATGATTTAAATATAATTTTGCATGTTCAATCTTGCTTTTCTGGTTTTTGAGTTATTGATAATGTAGAGTTATCATTATTTCATTTTGCTTTTAAAATACTCTAATCATAGTTATCACATTGGCAATAATCTCTTCTTAGATTCTTATAAGTTTTTATAACTTTGGGTTGGTTATTACAATGAGACTGTCTAACAGATTAAATATTTCCTATAGAAAATTTGAATTGAAAGAGAACTTTATTATAATATTATGATATTGGTTTTTGCTTTGTTTGGTTTTTTGATATTCTCTTTATTTTAGAAACATTTTGTGTTTTGGGAAAATATTAATGCTGACCATTTTCCTGTGTTCATGTAAAGGAGACACTTAAAAGACATGCTGGTTCTTTTCTTATTCAATTATAATTAAACTGTGAGAGTATTGCAGCTTATAACAGATTCATTCATTTACATAATTTCTTTCCCATATTATTTATCTTCTCACTTTGATTGCCCAAAGTTCCTTGTGTCTTGACACACATTTTCTCATGTTCTCAGGAAAAAGGAATTAAAGGCTGAATTACTCAATGGAGTTGGTATTTTGGACATTTTTGCAGTTACATTTTAAATGCTCATATTCTTAAATATTTTAATTTTAAATATTTCAGATTAAGGCAGTTTGAATTGTACAAGATTTATATTTCATGAGTTATGTCTTTTTCCTGGACTCTCTTAAAATTACTGAACTATGAAATTTAGATAAATAAATTTGAGACACTACATATTTATCTGAATCCCTTCACTCATGTGTGCATGTTTGCAAATGTGTGTGAATGTGCAATATAAAGTTACAAGAGACTTTAAAAGGTCATTAAGTTCATCTCTTTAACTTTGTTGTTGTTGTTATATGCCATCGAGTCAGATCGACTCATAGCAACCCCTCCTTGGGTTTCCGAGGCAGTATCACGATGGAAGTAGATTTCCCATCGTTCTTCCGAGGAGTGGCTGGTGGATTTGAACCGCCAGCTTTCTGGTTAGCAGTCAAGTGCCTTAGGCACTATGCTACAGAGCTTTAACTTTAGACATGATTATCTTTAGACCTATTTTTAAAGACTTACAGAGTTTTTCCTCCTTGCAGTATCATGTCCCTGTGTCTGAAATCATTTATTTGCAGTCATACCTTTACAGAAAGAAAGAGTGTTTCACTATTATCTGCATTTATATCTTTCCATTCATTTGACAACTAATATACATATAAACATGTATGCATTTAAAAGAGGTCTGACATTTCTAGTCCATTTTTTAAACTATAAATAATCTATGGTAAAGCCCTAGGAGCTCTGGTGGCATAGTGCCTAAGGCATTTGACTGCTAACCAGAAGGCTGGCAGTTCAACCCCACCAGCCACTCCTCAGAAGAAAGGTTGGGCAATCTACTTTTGTAGTGATACTGCCTCAGAAACCCATGGAGGGGTCGCTATGGGTTGGGTCCGACTTGATGACACATAACAACAACAACAACATGGTAAAACACTTGGTGATAAATAGTAGTTTGGCTTTGGGAAAAAAATGAATTTATATATTTATACCTTTATCTTGCCACCTACATTGTAAAAATATCCCTGTGTCTCATGGTTGTTGCCAAGATTCATACTTGTTAAAATTGTTCAAAATATGTAGACTAACAGGACTGCAGAGCCATAAAGCCTATTCTCTGTTGCAAAGTTTATTTTAAAATTTGTCCTAGGCAGTAAATTTGGAGTCTTAAAGTCTGCTTATTTGTTTAAATTTAGTTAATCCGTGAGTTCCAAGAACTCTAATGGTTGAGTGGATTTTTAAATTTGTATTTAAGAGTGGATTGCATTTCTATGAGGATATCAGCTGGCAACTACTTAAATATTAACAATGAAAAAAAAAATGTTCTCTTAAGTTGCCTTCAGAAATTATATTGTGTCAAGACAGAAATGGACAGTGTTGCCATAGGCTTTCAACTACAGTTCTGTTTAAAAAAAGAAAGAAAGAAAGAATGAAAAAGAAAAGAAAGCCTGTGGAAAACTGTCAGAAAACTCACAATTTGCTATTAAAAAGAAAAAAAGATAAAGGGAACTGTCGAAAGCAATGTACATCAAGGGTCTCTCTGATTTTTTTTTTTTTTTTTTTTTTTGGTAATTTGGTTAAAGTTTACAGAGCAAATTGGTTCTCCATCCACCAGTGCATACACACTTTGTTTTGTGACATTCATTGCAATCGCCACAATGTAACAGCACTCTTCCCACTTCCTCCCTATGGGTACCAATTCCCTTCTCCTTTTTTCCGATCCTTTTCTTCCTTCTGAGCTTGACACCTGAGCAAATGCTGCCCTTTTGACCTTCTATGGTTGCTTGTTCTAATAAGTGCATACCTCTTTGGTATTATTATTCACCTTATAGGCCTATCTGTCATGTGGCTGAAGGTTGAGACATGGTTGAATTCATTTCCCAGCTTGAAGGGTGTCTCAGGGCCATAGTCATAGTGAGTTTTGTACCACATTTTCCTCCCACTCTATAAGAGACTTTCTATTGTGATTCCTTCGAGAGGTATCCCATTGGTAGCTAGGTACCATCTAGTTCTTCTGGTCTCAGAGTCATGGAGGCTGGGGTTCATGTTGACCATTAGTCCTTTGGACTAATTTTTCCTTGTGTATCTAATTTTCTTCACTTTTCTTTGTTCCAGACAGAAAGAGACTGATAGTTGCACCTTAGATGGATACTTAATAACTTTTGAGACTCCAGGTGCTACTCCCCTAATGTTGTTGTTGTTGTTGTGTGCCGTGGAGTAGGCCCTGACTCTTAGCGACCCCTCCTTGGGTTTCCTAGGCAGTATCACTACGGAAGTAGATTGCCCCAATAGGATGTACACTATTGTCTTTGCAGACTATGTTGTGCCATGGGCAGTGACTCATTC
This sequence comes from Orycteropus afer afer, assembly GCF_000298275.1. NCBI lineage: Eukaryota > Metazoa > Chordata > Mammalia > Tubulidentata > Orycteropodidae > Orycteropus > Orycteropus afer. The sequence continues at coordinate 5,370,556 of NW_006921758.1, read as the reverse complement.
CTTCTGGATGTATGGTTATAACTAGGAAGTTGCCCCCTGTATGCCCCACTAAATTCATGAATATATTTACAGCAAATATAAATACATAAGTAGAAATATCCTGTCAAACTTACATATATTCATGGATGTAGTCCCTTTCCCTTCCCACCTCTGTTCAGCTTGCGTGGCTATTTATGTATCCATAGTTACTGTTATTAGTATTTTTCCCTCCCCTCTCCTCCCATCCCTGGTACTCATCAAAAAATATTTCTTTCTGTATGTAAACCTTTCCTTGACTTTTTATAGTACTGGACTTATACAATATTTGTCCCTTTGTGATTGACTTTTATCACTCAGCATAATGTCCTCCAAGTTTATCCACATTGTTAGGTGTTTCAAAGATTCATTATTCTTTAATTTTACATCATATTCCATTGTGTGTATATACCATAATTTGCTTATCCATTCAACCATTGATGGGCACATAGGTTATATTCCATTGGTTATTGTCAATAGTGCTGCACTGGACATGGTGTGCATATATCTATTTGTGTCCCACTCTCATTTCTTTAGAATATATACCTAGTAATGATATTGCTAGATCAAATGGTATTTCTCTTTCCAAATTTTTAAGAAAACACCTTTTTCTTTTCCAATCCCAACAACAGTGTGTGAGAGTTTCAATCTCTCCACACCCTTGCCAGCATTTGTTGTTTTTGTCTTGTTGAGCTTGGTTATTATTGATGGGGTGAGATGATATCTCATTGTTGTTTTGGTTTGCATCTCTCTAAAGGCTATTGATCACGAGCATCTTCATGTGTTTGTTAGTTTCATGAATATCTTCTTTGGTAAAGTGTCTGTCCATGTCCTCTGCCCATTTTTTAAATTGGATTTTTTGTCTTTTTGTTGTGGAAGTGTTGATGTTTTCTATAAATTTCAGAGATTAGTCCCTTGTGCTATATGTTGTTGACAATTTTTTTTTTCCAGTCTGTAGGTCCTCTTTTCACTCTTTGGCAGTCTTTTGATTAAATGTTTAATTTTTAGGAGGTCCCAGTCATCTACTTTGCCTTTTGCTGTTTGTACATTTTAAGTTATGTTTGATATTGTATTTATGTCATGTATTAAGCCCCCTAAATTTGCCCCAATATATTGTTTCTTTGATAATCTTTATAGTTTTAAGTTTTATATTTAGGTCTTTGATTCCTCTTGAGTTCATTTTTTGCATATGGTGAGAGATATTGGATTCTGTTTCATTTTCCTGCAAAAGCGTATACAGTTTTGCCAGTACCATGTTTTAAAGAAATTATCTGTTCACCATTTTATAAGTTTCAGCCCTTTTTCAAAGATCAGCTGGCCACAAGTGGACATTTTTGCTTCTGGATTCTCAACTCAGTTCTACTGGTCTATGTGTCTGTCATTGTACCAATACAAGGCTGTTTTGACCACCATGGCAGAATAGTAGGTATCAGGAAGTGTGAATCCACCTTCTTTGTTCTTTTTCTTTGGTAGCACTTTGCTTATCGACAGTCTCTCCTTTCCAGATACAGTGGATGATTAGATTTCCCCATCTCTCTAAAGAATGATGATGAAGTCTGGATCAGGATTGTATTATATCTGGATCATGATTGCATTATATCTTTAGACTGCTTTGGGTAGTATTGACATTTTTACATTAAGTCTTCCTATCCATGAGCATGGAATAGTCTTCCAACTATGTAGGTCTCTTTTGGTTTCTTAGACTAGTGTTTTGTAGGTTTATATAGGTCCTTTGTGTCACTGGTTAATTTTATTCCTAAATACTTCATCTTTTGGGTGGTAATTGTAAATGATTCTCTTCTCCTCTCTCTTGTTCTGCCTCTCCTCTTCCTCCTTCTCCTCTTCTTGCTCTTTTTAATTTGCAACCATTAGTACTTCACAACATACTCGAAACTCACTCACTGTACACAGTTATGCATTGGTTGGGAAACTCTGAGCTAAAAATTTAATATACTTATTTTTCTTTTTGCCCAGAAGACAACTGATTGAAACTATGTAATGTGAAAGTTTTTCAGTATTTTGGGTAAAATAGTTAAATCTTTACAACAGCTATAGAAATCAAAATAAATACCATAATTGTCATTATAGCAAGCAATGCAAATGCTTCCTAAAACATAATGGATTTTTCTTCCACCTTGGGCAGTCACTGATAAAAGTAAAAGGTAATAAACCACATTTTACTAAGAATATTTGGGCTCATGCCATATTCTCCCACTCCCTAGTATTGTTCATCTGAAAACACTAACTTCTCTGGGTCCAAAATGGCTTCATTGGCTGCATATAAAGGTAGGGGAGTTGATCTGTTGATCAGGTATCAACAATAGAAATAATGACTAGGAAGGGATTGCTACTGTCCACACTTAATCAAAACAAAGCAAATGACAGTGCCAACAAGAAATTTAAAAAGAAAATTGCAAAAATCCTTCACCAAGCATAATATTCCTTCTAGTGGACCTGAAAACATTTGGATGTGATAAATAAAACTTTTAAAGGAGTAGGCATTTTAAGGAAATTGTGCTCTGAGCCAGTAGCCATTAACCATATATATTATTTGGTCATGTTATCAGAAGGGACCATTCCCTGGAGAAGGATGTCATGCTTGGTAAGGTGCAGGGTCGACGAAAGAGGGGAAGGCCCTCAACAAGATGGATTGATGTGGTGGGTGCGGCAATGGGCTCAAGTATAGGCGGGATCAGGGACCTTGCACAGGACCAGGTGGTATTTCGTTCTGCTGTGTATAGGGTCACTATGAGTAGGAAATGACTCAGTGGCACCTAACAACAACAATTATTTGATGACCTAAAGCCTCTGGCTTTAAATTCCCCTAAGTGGTGAGAAACAGAGAATGACTTTTAATGATTTCATTTCATTTACCCTTAAGTCAGTTACTCAGCCATCAAATCATTAAAAATAGTAAACAGGTAGTTGTTCATTTATTTCTTTTTTCAATTTTAAGAATATGCTTCCTTCTTTATGTATGGGAGAGAGCAACTTCAAAAGATATAATCTTCTACCCCAACACTGGTACTTTGAAATCTAAGCTAGTGTCCTGTAAAATTCTCATAATACAGAGTAAACACAGGCAGTTTGGCACAAATACCAAGATTTAACATTTTCAGTGCTTTAAATTGAAGTTTTAGGTATATTATTTTGATCAGAAATGGATTAATACACCTTTTCATGTTTTCTTCAAAAACTATTTTGATCCAAGTGCCATTTCATTGAAAATGGGTATGGTTAATTGCCTCACAAAAATTTATCTTCTCATTTACATGTGGTTAAGTGCCTGATGCCTTCAGAACTCTGCTCCAGTACTTGTTGGTGTTTAAAACCACAGAAGGTCTTGTTCCTGCCCCAAATGCTTCATAACATGAGAGAAGGCAAACACATAAGAAGCTTATTGTCATCGTGTCAGAATGGCAAGAATAAACCAAAATAGCAGAAGAAAATAATAATTGTCTGTCCTGAAATCACTCCAATATACTAAGACTTTAACTGTATTTGCCAGCATTACCACTGATTTTTTTCACAATTCATCACTCTTATTTCATACAGTGGAGACACCCCAAACACACACCCTGTCTCCAGTTGGTGGCATGCAAAGGCCAGCCCAAGTGCCCTGAGCACAAGGTTGTTAGTGAGTTAATGGAGTCTGAGGTGAAGTTTAAGAGTTGCAGTTTTGCATTTCAAAGACATTTATTTAGTGACTTAATATCTCTCTTCTTTCTCAGATGCCCTAGCTAAGATTTCACCTCTCTCATCGCCCTGCTCTTCACCTATCCAAGGGACTCCTGCCAGCAGCCCAATCAGCAAAATTTCTGCAGCACAGTTTCCCGAATCTGCAGAAACAACTGCCAAACAAGGCCTCAGTTCTCACAGGGCCTTAAGTTATTATACCCAGAGTGCCCCTGACCTATCCCCTCAGATCCTGACTCCACTTCTTATATGTAGCAGGTAAGGGTTTCGTATCATTTTCTGCATAGGAAAACTCACCACCAGTTCACACAGCTTTGTGTAAGTTTCCAAAGAAGATGACAGGAAAGTACAGACATACCTCGTTTTATTGTGCTTTACTTTATTGCACTTCACAGATACTGCATTTTTTACAAATTGAAGCTTTGTGGTAACCCTGCATCGAGCAAGTCTGTCAGTGCCATTTTTCCAACAGCATGTACTCACTTTGTGTCTGTGTCACATTTTGGTCATTCTCACAATATTACAATTTTTTTCATAATGCTATTACACAGTTAATACTTACAATATATATACTACAATATAGTGTAAGCATGGGGAGACAAAAGAATTTGTGTGACTCACTTTATTGTGATACTCACTTTATGCTGTAGTCTGGAATCGAATCTGCAGTGTCTTTGAGCCATGCCTATATAGGATACTGTACTTTATGATGAATAGGCTTTACCAGGGACTTATTTATTTATATATTTATTTCTATTAATAGATGTTGTAGAGTCCATAACTCAAACTTTGAAGATGATTCAAAATAATTGGTTGCATATTTTGTCTGCTTACTGGTAGAGGATGAATAAAATATATATTATTTTTAAATTATGCCAATTTGATGTAACTTTATATTTTGATGAAATGGTTTTTACTTTTCCATTTAAGTAATTTAAAAATGTACACATAATACATACCACCTTGTGATTAGATCCCAATAGTTGTCTGAAAACAATTAAGCAATTGTTTGGGTTGCTCTCTCTTGTTGAAAAAGAATTGCAAAGTGTTGTCTATGAGTGAGGATAAGAAAAAAGGGCCTAGCATGGTAGGAGTATTTATTCTGCCAACAGTGTCACTAAGAAAGAGTGTCTGTACTGATTAATATATTTTGTTTGTTCTTCAGTAGTAGCTTAAATAATTGATCTTAGATCATTATACTAATTTTTAAATAGGAAAGGGTCTAGTACTTTTAAACTAAATTTAATCGCAAGAGCACCTTGAATGAAATTATATTTCTCTCTGATAGTGTCGTGCCTAAGGCACTTGACTGCTAATCAGAAGGCTGGCAGTTCAAACCCACCAGCCACTCCTCAGAAGGAAGGTTGGGCAATCTGCTTCCATAGTGATACTGCCTTAAAAACCCAAGGAGGGGTCATTATGAGTCAGATCCAACTCGACAGCACATAACAAAAACAACAAAGTTAATGATGGCCAATATTTGATTAAATTAGTGGTGTGTTGGTCTTCGGGTATCAAATATTAGTGCACAGACTCAGATTGTATCAGTGTCTTCAGTTTTAAGTATTAGCAACTAGATTAAGCTTCGTAAGTTTCATTTTCAGATGTTAGTAAATTCTGTAAACTAAATGAATGTTATTTATTTTATCATCTTTTTTTTTTATTACTTTCTCTTTCCAAATATTTTTAAAAGGTAAAATCATTTTTGTTTGTTTATTTATTTATTTTTTTTTTGGACAGGGCCAGAATAAAAAATTATTTTATTGTCCAAAAGTTACTCTACTGCCTTTCTATGAAAGGTATTTTGAAAAATAATTTTGTGGAATGTTAATCCCATCTGTTTTCCCCCACAAAAGATGCATTTTATTTTAAAATATATGAAAGCCATATCATATTTTCTGTTAAAGATTGACAACATATATCCCTTTATTAAATATTCTGACAAGTCCTGCTAAAAGGACACCTGTGAATTTTTGTGTGATCTAGTGTTTTCTGAATTTATTTGATCATAGAACCAATTTCTCTAGATTAACACCCAGTAATTGCCCTTGAATCTAGGGTTTGCTAGAACATACTTAAGAAATAATGTTTTGTGGTATACATCCTGGGTCAAAATGAAACCCAGAAGAAGAATCTGTGTCTCAGACATCTGCTTCTCGCTTTTCTAGGGGATTCCCACTGTGGACTCCAGAGTTGTGGAAAATAAGTAGCCTAAAGAAAGGAGAAAGATATTCAGAAAATATTTACTGCTCACATAGCTTGTCTAATCATCATCCTTTTTTTTTCCTTTGTAGCAGGAAAAAAAAAAGTAATAGAATTTTTATAAAAGAAGATTCAGTAAAAAACAAGGGAACTTCACTGCCTACTAATCCAATAATGTTTATAAATCCAGTAGTGTGTGTTTTATTTGTTTGGGCTTCATAAATCTATAATTTAAACCAGGTTTTATTATTGCCTTCAAGACAGCCACCCATGTAGCCACAGAGAGCTCCAAAAGCACACAGCCAATTATTGTGGTTTCCCCTGCTGAACTTGATGGGTTTGGCCTTGAATCCTAGTCTGTTGGCCACTGCAATGCCTATGCAACAAGCTATTTTTCTGGCATAAGAGCTAGTATATTTGAACTACTAACTTAAATGTTCCCTTTCAATATTATTTTACAATGAAAATCTTAAAACCAATAAACTCTAATTAGAGACCACCAAGTTTAATCCAAGAATGTAAGCCCATCAATTGCATGTACCCATATTTTTACGCACATAATACGCGCCTTCTACATTTGTTTGCCACCCGCTCTCTTCCCTTGGGAGGTATTTTTGTAAATGTATTATGCTAATTTTTTAAACAGCAACATGTTTATTTTTTTTCAAAAAAAAAAAAAAAGAAAGAAAGAAAGAAAAGAAAACTGGCATAGCAGTGCTTACAGAAATACTCCCTGGTGGAGAGAGCAGTTGGCAAACAAATGTAGAAGTCACATGTTATTTGCGTAAAAATACAGTACTTTTTTCCCCAGTTCAGTCCTGTCAACTTTTCTTTCCATTTTATTTTTTGATTCCCTAAGGAGCATAGTGGGAGCTCTGGTAGCATAGTGGTTAAGGCACTTGACTGCTAACCAGAAGGCTGGCGGTTCAAACCCACCAGCCACTCCTCGGAAGGAAGGGTGGGCAATCTACTTCCGTAATGATACTGCCTCAGAAGCCCAAGGAGGGGTCGCTATGAGTCGGGTCCGACTCATCGGCGATTAACCACAACAACAAAGTCAAACTGATGAGATTGCATAATAAAAAATATTGTGTGTATAATAGTTTTCCACTTCACTCAAGGCTTGAATTAAATTTACTTTCTTGCTCTCTTGCTAGAAAATGCTTATCTTTTCTTTTCTCCATCGCACATACAAACACAATTTAGGAGGAAAAAATGATGATATATTTAATATATTAAACAGAAAACTATTTCTCACTTCTTCTCATTTTAGAGTGAGTACAAAGTAGTTAAATGATAAATACTCTCTGAGACCCTTTGCAGTATTAGACAGAAGGAAGGAATCCAACAGGAAAATGCCAAATGAAAATTTAACTCTGAGGGCTCTAAACAAGATAAATGAGAGAGGAGCCAGTTTAGGACCTTGCCAGACCTTTTGTGGGATTGCTTTTTAGTTCAGAAAATAATCAAAACTCTTTAGAAAGCAAAAGTATCCTACATCCTCCAACTTTCTCTATTACGGAACTCTGTGGCCCTCTCGAGTCCCTTCATTCTTCTTGTTTGCCCACTATATGCCTCCTTGGCCTGTTGGGGTGTGTGTGTGTGTGTGTGTGTGTGTGTGTGTGTGTGTGTTGTGTTTGGTTTTCACCCAGCACCTTATGCTATCAACCTTACATTAATTCTCCAATTCCTGCAAGTGACTTCTGATTGGAATAGACTGTTTTCAGAAAGTACTTAATCATTAGCATTATAAAAAAAATCAGTAAGTAAATGCATAAGGAAACCCAAAAAACCTAGAATATCCAAAGCAATCTAGAAAGATACCTCTTCTTTGATCATTTCCTTAGCATCTTAACAGATGATTGACCAACTTGAAAAATAAACTCATTTTAATTTTGTGGTTAAAAAATACAACTAATATGCCCTCACCCTCTTTTAAAAATCTATTTACCTTGTAAAAGACCCTTTGAACATCATATGTCTTAACCCAAAGAACTAAATCTAATAATGAGGCTTCTGATCAGGCATTCTGGTGGCGTAGTGCCTAAGGTGTTTGACCACTGACCAGAAGGCTGGCAGTTCAAACCCACCAGCCACTCCTCGGAAGGAAGATGGGGCAATCTACTTCTGTAGCGATACTGCCTCGGAAACCCAAGGAGGGGTCGCTATGAGTCAGGTCTGACTCAATGGCACATAACCACAACAACAATAGATTATTCCATTGGGGAAGATATTTTTTGCCAAATATATATTGACAACTCCAAAATCACTATTTTAAATAAGTAGCAACTTATCCCAGTATTTGCTAAATAATATAACAAATTTTGCTTGTAGTTAATACCAAATAAGTCCTTTACTAGGGAGAGGAAAGGATAAGAGTAAAAAGAAATTTCTAATCCTTTACATTAATCATTCTATCACCAAAAAGAAATATATATATATATGTACAAATATATATATATATACACACACACACATATATATCTCAAATATCACAGTGTATTAAAAAATATTTTTCCATGAAACAAACAATAAAATGTAGAAATATTTGATTATTATTATTATCGACTTTAATGTGCACATACGTAGTGTGTGCCTATGATTTTTTTTTTTTTGAAAAGAGAATATTTTCTTTGAATGTGCTCCAATATTTCTCAGCTGTGGCAGACCATATTCCCAAGGGAATCCTGCTGATGGGTCACTGGAGAAAGGCAATACAACCATTCAGACTCCAAGCAGAACAGGTAATTCATTTGTTTCAAATTCTGTTTCTCAAAATGAAAATTACTGTTTCATATTTAGTTTTCTGATCAAAAAAGAAAGTTGTGCTCCTGATTTTAAAATTTACAAATTAAAGAAGACAAGATAGAAAATAAAGCAATTCATAATCCTACAACCTAACATTAATCATGAATAAAATTTTGGTGCAAAGCTGTTCATAATGTTGCTATGTATCTATACACAAGTATGTATTTGTTTTACAAAAATGAAGGGCCATTTTACAAAATCTAAAGAACCATAGAAGTCTCTGGGTGGTACACAGAGTTAACGTGTGTGGCTGCTAATCGACATGTTAGAGGTTTGAGTCCACCCAGAGGTCTCAGAAGAAAGGTCCCGCTATCTATCTCTGAAAACTCAGCCATCGAAAATGCTATGGAGCACAGTTTCACCCTGACAAACCTGGGTTGCTCTGAGTCAGGATTACCTTACTGGTAACTGGTTTACTGGTAAAGAACCATATGGAAATATTATTTGATTTTGCTACACAGGCTTTGCAGAGCCTTTCATTTTGGCGTACACTCTGGAGATCCCCATGGCAGATCCTCAGAAATGATACTGCTTCTATTGCTGTGAAGTTGCATAGTTTTCCTAGAGCAGTGCTGTGGAGTCATTAAGGGCACAGGCATTGGAGCCAGCCATCATGATTTCACTACTTACTGGACTTGTAATCTTAACCTTAGGAGCTCTGTTCTAGTGGCATAGAGCCTAAGGCATTTAACTACTGAAATGCCAGAAAGCTGGCATTTCAAACCCACCAGCCACTCCTCGGAAGGAAGGTTGGGCAATCTACTTCTCTAGAGACATTGCCTTGGAAACCCAAGGAGGGGTCACTATGAGTCAGATCCGACTCCACGGCAGTGAATTTGGTTTAGTTTTAATCTTAACCGCTGTGCCTAAATCCCTTCACTTCTAGGATGGCAAAAATAATAGTGCCTATTGTACAAGTTTATTGTGAAAATTAAATTTCTTAAAGCATATAAAGCATTTATTATAGCACATAGGTGACTGTAAGCAGTAAATTATTTGTTGCTATTACTATAATAATAACAATTTCACTTTTATCAGTAGAACCCCAGGAACACATGCTTTTTGCGAGTGCTGTGAGTGCACAAGGGGTAGGGGAAAAATGTTTCTATCACCAACTGATTTTAGAGTGATAGAGCTAACAAAGAATGATTCTTGACTTTCTGCTCTGACATTTCTTGGTAGACATTGAAAAAATAGTGATTGTTGATTGGTTGTGTGCCTGTAAGAATGGTGTGCTATGGCAGAGTGGAAGGCACAGGACACACACCAAAGAAATCAAAGGGATAGTTCTCTAGGTGGCTACCATATGATGATGTAACTTTTCTAAAGACTTGGAATATTTCCTTGCCTTTCCCTGATCTTTTCTAACTCTACTGGGGATGAGACCATTAAGAAGAATATGTCTTTATCAGCTCTGTGTTTTCATGTAGAGCTGTGACCTTTCAGTGGCTTCTCCAGGTCTAGATTTGCCATTTTTCTACAGAATCTGGGATTGAAATTTGTCAATTACATTTTCATACCCTATATAATTCTAATATAGTAGCTGTTACATGAGAAAGATGGGTCTTTGGAAAAGTTCTACAAGATATTTCTGATTGGAATAGACTACTTAATACAAGTCATTATTCACTAGAAACTTAATATCAGTTAGAAAACATATAAGGGCATGCAACAAACCTAGAATATCCAAAAAAAGGAAAACAAAGAGAAAACAAATGTCCTGACATTAAGATTTAAACTATCATAATTGAGACAGTAAGGGTTGGCAAATAAATTAGGTGTAATAGAGAGTCCCAAATTAGACCCCTCCTTTATAACAAAGTTGAATTTCAACAAAGTAGTCAAAGCAATCTAATGAGGAAAAGGATAATCCTTTCAATAAACGGTGTTAGGGAAAAAGAAGTGAACTTCATCCCTTATCTCACAACATATTAAGTACAGTAATCCTTGATTTACAATGTATGCAAGTTACAACAGTTGCACTTATGACCTTCTGGGTTTTGTTTGTTGTTTTGTTTGTTTTGGTACATCTTATGATTAGTAATATGTACTACATACAGTGTTGTGGCACATAATTTATTGATTATGCTCAAATGTTCACTTGCCAGTATTCAGTGTTATGGATTACCATTCAGAACACTGTTGAGTAGCAGGCAAATGAAAAATAGAAAGAGAGAGAGAGAGAGAGAAAGATTTGACTTCCATAAAAATTGACTTATGACAGAGTCATTGGAATGGAACTCTATTGTAATTCCGGGACCACTACCTGTATTATACTGAAATTCCTCACCAAAAGATCAGTGGTATGAACCCACCAGCTGCTCCAAGGGAGAAAGATGTGGCAATCTGCTTCCATAAAGATTACACCCTTGGAAACCATATGGGGCAACTCTGTCTTAACAGTGTGACTATGACTTGGAATCGACAAAATGGCAAAGAAGAATGGGAGCATAGACCTAAATGTAAAAACTAAAATGATAAAGCTTCTTGAAGAAAGCACAGGGAAATATCTTTGCGACCTTGGGGAAGGCAAATGTTTCTTAGCCCACAGAATGTAATAACCATGAAAGGAAAAAAAAGGAAGAAAGGAAAACTAGACTTTATCAAAAGTAAAGAACTTCGTGATTTCAAATTCTAGCAGCAACTTTTACAAGCTGTGTGACCTCGGGTTATTTACTTCTCTTTCTTTGCCTCAGTTTCCTATCTGTAAAGTGAGTATAATATCAATGCAGTAATACCTGCCTTATAGGATTGTTGAGGGAATTAAATGTGTCAATACTGATAAAGTGCTTTAAGTGACACCTGGCACATAGCAAGCCCTCAGTAAGTTTTATTCGGGTATCTTATTTAACTACAAGAAGTTTCTTCAACTCTCTGCCCTAGGAGCGTGTTCTTCAGACATTTGATCTTCAGGTAGCACGGTTTAGTGCTCTCTAAAATGGAGACACTGGAGGAGATCCTGAAGGAAGGAAGCCACAGACTCCAAGGGGACAAGATTGAATACATAGCATAGTGCCTAAGGCACTTGACTGCTAACCAGAAGGCTGATGGTTCAAACCCACCAGCCATCCTCAGAAGGAAGGTGGGGCAATCTACTTCCATAGTGATACAGCCTTGGAAACCCAAGGAGGGGTCGCTATGAGTCGGGTCCAACTCGACGGCACATAACAACAACAACAACAGCTCTTAAGCCATCACTTGATACTCTATGGACCACTTTGTTCTTGGATATGTCAATGGCATTTTAGTCAGTTACTCTGTGCTTTAGTATGTTGGGGTAGGAATAGAGGAAAACGATGTAGAAAATCACAGGATTTTTAAAAAGTTTGAACTACTGATCTAAAAGTTATTATGGAAGAATTACTGAATACCATGTAGATCACAGATTATAATTCCTGTCTACTTTAAGGATTCAAAAATGTACATTTTCCCACCCTATGATCCTATATTTTTGATGGATGTGTAAGCTCCTAAAAGCTGTATTTTCCTAAATTTTATATTCACAGTATACATTTCAGAAAAACTTGCTTAAGTGAAACTTTTTCCCTATTGCAGGTCTCCTAATAAGCTGTTTTCTTTCCATTGCAGATGACACAGCTCAAGTTACCTCTGATTATGAAACCAATAACAACAGTGACAGCAGTGATATTGTACAGAATGAAGATGAGTCTGAGTGCCTGAGAGAGCCACTGAGGAAAGCTTCAGCTTGCAGCACCTACACCCCGGAGACCATGATATTTCTGGTAGCCCCTTATCACTTAACTCACTCATTTTCTTGTGAAATTAGCTTCTACTATAGAGCTAGGCTCAACTACAGATCCCTGAGTCGTCAGACTTACAGACACTTCGTTTGGACCACATGTATATTATAGTCCTACCATATAAGTATAAGCCTTCTAAGACTTATTGGTCTCTTAATGGGTCTGTTACTTGGTGATTAAAAACATGTATTCATCTTTACAAATGATTGCAGATATTTCTTAGCACAATAAAAAGTATAAGAACTAATAGATAGAATCATTTTATTCTGTAAAACAGTATCTTAAATGGTATGGTACTTATAAGTAAGAGAAATGTAAATATTCATTGTTTTAGGTTTTTTTTTTCTGCTGGTTTGTCTCTAGTACCGTATTTATTTATAAAGAACTCAAATGTTTATTTTCCTTATTATATTAAACTAAGTCTATACTGACACTTGTTATGTATTAAAATATTATTTAGTAATGATTTATTTTGTGTAAGATGGATCCAATTAAAAGCATATAATTGAGTAGAGTTTGGCAGAGACAGGAAATGATAGAAAATAGTTAAGTCTGATGTCATTATCAATTGCTGTTATTGTCATTTTTCTTTTACTTAATTTGCCATTTTTAAATCAAATAGATTGTGAAACAAAATTATTTCAATCATCATTACTTTCATTTTCTGTCTCTATGTTCTGAAAATATGATTTTAAGACTATCCATATTAGGGACAAGTTATAAAATATCTTTATATTTACATGGTGCATGTTTCTCAGGAAGTGGTAGAACACATGGATTATTTTTAAATCCTTGAAAAATGTGGCGACTGTCATTCTACAGAATTAATGCTAATTCTGAACCATAAATATAAATTTGACTAATAAGAGGAGGAGTGATTAACTCCTCCTTCTTATTCTTTGATTTCTTTTCAGAATCCAGTATAGCCAGAAACCTTTAGTGTATAAAAACTTACATAAATATATAGAGAGATAAATTTACCCACAATTTCAGTGTTCTCTAAAGTCCTTACATGAATATTCATTAAGAATACTGTACTTAATTTTGTAACATCACCAACCTCCCCCAAAATGTGTGTGGTTATGTATACACACACACACACACACACACACACGTATACTCATTGCCATTGAGTCAATTCTGACACAGTGACACTATAAGACAGTGTAGAACTGACCCACAGGGTTTCCAAGGCTGTAATCTTTAAGGAAACAGGCAATTACATCTTTTTTCTGTGGAGCAGCTGATGTATTCAAACTGCCAACCTTTCTGGTACCTGCTAAGCACTTTAACTTCTGCACCACCAGGGCTCCATGTTTGTACGTGTATATACACGTATGTACTTATGCAGGCATGCATATATATTCACATATATAAAAAACCACATGGAGGCACAGTTACAAATACTTCTCAGACTTAACCAAACACCTTGCAAATTTGGGTCTATGATTGAAGATTTAGCACCACAGTGTCATGGGACAATTTGGTCAATTGGGATAATATACTTCATAAAGTTTATGTGTCCTACATTCTAGTGTGGTGAGTAGTGTCTGGGGTCTTAGAAGCCTGAAAGTAGCCATCTAAGACACAACTGTTGGTCTCTACTCATCCAGAACGAAAGAGAAAGAAGGAAACCAGTCTCAGGGAAAAAAGAAAACCAAAAAACTAGTCTATACACCTAATAGTCTATACGAGCAACTGCCTTATCTACCCTGGGACCAGAACTAGATGATGCCTGGCTACCACTATGGAATGTTCTGATCAGGGCCACAGTGGAATATGCTGATATAATCAGAGAAAAATGTGGAAAAAAATCTCAAATTCTAAAAAGTCCAGACTATCACCCAGAGATACCCTTTAAACCTTGAACCAAAACTATCTCCTGGGATTGCTTTTTAGCTAAATAACAGAGTGTCTTATAAAACAATGTAACCCACGAGAAAGAAAAAGAAGAAGAAGAAGAAGAAGAACCCTATTGTAAAAGTATGTGGGGGCACTGATGTGTGACTTCCTCTAACTTCAAGAGAATTAGAGAAAAACACTATCAGCTTCAACAGCCCATGGCTAATTCCTTTGAGGCAGCCGTCAGATGTGCTGCCATCCTCCAAACTTTTTACCTGTTCTGACACCAACCATCCCTCCCATGGAACTCTCCACTTCTCTGCTGGGCCCAGTTATCCATTGCAATGGCCACACAGAACTCATGGACAATATTTATGATTATGGGATTTATTAGGCAAGTTTTGTTGTTATAATGTGTGGTCGAGCCATTTCCAACTCATAGCAACCTTACATTCAACAGAACAAAACACTACCTGATCCTGTACCTGCCTCATAATCCCTACTATACCTGAGCCTGTCATGGCAGCCACCATGTCAATACGTCTTGTTGAAGGCCTTCCCCTCTTTCATTGACCCTCCACTTTACCATGCATAACATCCTTCTCCAGAGAATGGTCCCTTCTGACAACATGACCAAAGTAGGTGAGACAAAGTCTGGCCATTCTCTCTTCCAAGGAGCATTCCATCTGCACTTCATCCAGGACAGATTCATTAGTTCTTTTAGCAGTCCACAGTGCTTTCAGCATTCTTTGCCAACACCACAACTCAAAACCATCAACTCTTATTCGGTCTTCCTTATTCACTGTCCAGCTCTCACATGCATATGAGGTGACTGAAAATACTATAGCTTGGGTTAGGTGCATTTTAGCCTTCAAGGAGATATCTTTGCTCTTCAGCACTTGAAAGAGGTCTTTTGCAGAAGATTTGCCCAATGCAATATGTCTTTTGATGTCTTGACTGCTGCTTCCATTGGTGTTACTTGTAGAGCAAAGTAATATGAAGTCTTTGACAACTTCCTTTTCTCCATTTATTGTGATGCTGCTTATTGGTCCAGTTGGGAGGATTTTTGTTTTCTGTATAGTGAGGTATAATCCATACTGCAGACTGTAGACTCTTCATCAATAAGTGCTCCAAGTCATCCTCACTTTCAGCAAGCAAAGTTGTGTCTTCTACATATCTCAGGTTGTTAATGAGTCTTCCTCCAATCCTGATGTCATGTTCTTCTTCATATAGTCCAGGTTCTGAGATTATTTGCTCAGCATACAGATTGAAGAAGTATGGTGAAAGGATACAAGCCTAACACACTCCCTTCCTGATTTTAAACCAAGCTCTATCCCCCTGTTCTGTTTGAATGACAGCCTCCTGATCTATGTACAGGCTCCTCATGAGTACAATTAAGAGTTCTGGAATTCCCATTCTTCTCAATGTTATTCACAATTTGTTATGATCCACACAATTGAATGCCTTTGCATAGTCAATAAAATATAAGTAAACATGTTTCTGATATTCTTCGCTTTGAGCCAAGATCCATCTGACATCAGCTATGGTATCCCTCACTCTACATCTCCTTCTGAATCCAGCTTGCATTTCTAGAAGTTCTCTGATAACTGTTGCAACCAGTTTTGAATTATCTTCAATAAGATTTTACTTGGGTGTGATATCAATGATATTGTTCGATAATTTGCACATTCTGTGGGATCACCTTTCTTTGGAATGGGAGCAAACAGAGATCTCTTCCAGTGAGTTGACCAGGTAGCCATCTTCCAAATCTCTTGGCATAGCTGAGTTAGTGCCTCCAGTTTGGCATCCATTTGTTGAAACACCTCAGTGGGTAGTCTATCAATTCCTGGAGCCTTGTTTTTTGCCAACTCCTTCAGTGCAGCTTCAACTTCTTCCTTCAATACCATTGGTTTTTGATCCTGAAATGGATAATCATAATTCTGTTTGGTATAGTGACTCTGTGTAGTCCATCCATCTTTTTTCCTGCATCATTCAACATATTGCCCATAGAATCTTTCAATATTGCAATTCAAAGCTTAATTTTTGTCCTCAGTTCAATTAGGAAAGCATGGTAGTTATGTTTGTGTGTCAACTTGGCCAGGACTGGTAGTAGTTATTCTCCATGAGGAGACTGGCAATCATCTCCATGGTGGGATCTACTACAAGCAGCTGAATAACTGCCTTTTGGATATGGTCTGCTTCCTGTATATAAGGAGAAGTCTTGGGAATGGTCTCTGGCTTATGGCATGCTTGGACCCTGCATGTGGCCGCGTCATTGTTCAGCAGCCGACCTTGGGACTTACAATGGACTTGAATTAATGGCCTGCCATGTGGTTTGGTATCACTGTGACTGTGCCATTTTATTTGTTGACCTTGGGTTTGTCAGCCTCAGTAGCTAGCATCTGCCTGAGTGGAGAGATGCCTCTAGCTTCAGTGGGCCAGGAGCAAGAGGCAGAGCTGAAGCCCAAGGTCAAGGGGCTTTCCCACAGACCCTAGATCCTGGTACTTTGAACTTGGACTTCTAGCCTCCTGAGCTGTAAGAAAATAAACTCCTGTTTATTAAGCCCATCCCATTTGTGGTATATCCTTGTCAGAGTGGCACTAGGTAACTAGAACAGGAAGTAACAGGTTACAATTCAGGTTCAGAAACAACTCAGGATACATTTCTTCTTTGAGGACAACTGCTTCTCAGCCATGCTGCAGGCATACCACTCTCTGGCCTTGGCCTTTTCCCTGCTCAGAGCCTAGAGGGGCATTCCAGTCTGCCAGCAAGCCTCCTTTCTGTAGGCACTCAGCTTTCTCACTTCGTGGGCCAGGAAGCCTGCCATTCTGTCTCATGCCAGTCTCATGGTTCTGTTTGTTCTGCTGCCTCTGCTGCTTCTATTTCGTGGCTATTACTTTTCACCATCTCTCACCATCTCAGCAAAGTGTTACAGCTGTCTGTCTGTCCTGAGTCAAGGAAGTTCAGTGCAGGAATCTTGGGTCCACAGGACATGTTCCAATCCTGATTCTTTCTTGATGATAGTGAGATGCCCCATTTCCACCACTCAGATGGCTCACTGTATGTCTATCGGGATGGCAAAACTGACCAATCCCCATGTTAGGGTTCCACACACTTTATTTGCAAGGTCCCACATGCATAAGGATGCCATATACCTTATGTATATTATTTACAAGCTCTCCAACCCCCTTGGTGGGCCATAAGCACCTGGCATTTGCATAGTCCTACCCACTCCTCTGGTGAGAGTCACAAAGACCATGGCTGGAAGAGCCATATTGAGTAATTCACAGCTCTGCACCAATACTAGACCAAAATAAAATCATTTTAACTTTTGGAATAAACATCCATCATGCTGTAGTTTGTATAAACCAGAGATTGCTGAGCACAAAACAGTGCAAAGTTCCTAGTATGAAGTGGCACAATGGCCTTTTCTCCTTGCTTTGGTGTCATTGTCTTATCTTAATTTTTTTTTTAAGATCACTTATTCATGTAAAGTTTTAAGTCAGTTGTTTCAAGTAACCTCACTTATTAAATTGAGCTTACTAAAGCACAAATTGCTTTGTAGAGAAACTGCATACCATTAAAATGTTTCTCCTTTCATCTTCATTACAGGACAAACCAATTCTTGCTCCTGAACCTCTTGTCATGGATAACCTGGACTCAATTATGGAGCAGCTAAATACTTGGAATTTTCCAATTTTTGATTTGATGGAAAAGATAGGAAGAAAATGTGGCCGTATTCTTAGTCAGGTATGAAAAGTATTCATACATATGACTGTGAAAAAACCAATTCCTCAGTTGCTTAAAGCTGTGTAGATTCTTGACAACTGTGGATGGGTGGTCTTTGAAGAAATTAAATCTTATCACACAATACTCTGTAGATTCCTTGGTTGGTGGTGTTAGCAAAAGAAATTGTAACCCTCAAGCGAGAAGAATACCCTTTATTCTACAATTAAAATACTGTGTATATTTTAAGGGGGGATGGAAGCATAAGCATGATTGCCAAACAATATAAAATTCATAGAATTCAGCAAAAGAGAAGCTAGCACAGTCTCCAAACTCTACTAGTATAAACACTAATTAATTGCCTGTAATTTTTCCAATGACTTCTATTAATATTCACATATTATAATCTTGAGGCCTTATCAAAAATAATTTATTGTATAGAAGTGTTTTCCCCAAATGCTATGAGAAAAAACATCAAATAGATTTTTCTATATTTTAATATAGAAAATACCTTTATTTGCCATAAGAAGTACAGATGAGAACTTTTGCTATATAACAATCCTTTTAAATGTGTGTCTTTTTTTTAAGCTAGATTACTTTCAAGTCTTCCCAAATAAAGACATTTGTTTCCTTGAAGGAGAAATAAAACCTGCACAGAAATTAAGAGAACATGTTTATGCTTAGGAAACAATGCAATAAAATTATGGATTTGCTATATTATAAAACATCTACCCAGATGCATATTCTCAATCAATTAAAAGAAATTATTCAATAATAATTATCAGCTTATTTAGAAATATTTTACATGTGTTCTTAAAAGTTTAAATAAATATCACAGCAGAGATAATAAAAGCTACCAGTTTTTTAATATAAGACTTAGGTGAGAATTCAGGACCCAGCTCGGCTTTATTGGGGCATTAACACTTCCCTGCAAAACATTCTGAGAGATATCCCTATAATACTGGTTTCTGGTCTGTGTATGAGAGACAGATTTTTTTCAGACCTCTGGACAGATGTTGGAGGGTGCAGTCTTCAGAGTGATGATTCCTGATTTGTGAAGGTTTGAAGGGAGAAAATAGAGTACCTTATCCTCTAGTGTTCGGTTCCACAGACACAGAGAATTCGGCTAGTCTTCAAGAAGAAAAATATATCCTCACTCTGAAGAAGCTCTAGTGGTGCAGTGCCTAAGGCATTTCACTACCAACCAATAGGTTGGCAGTTCAAATTCACCAGCTGCTCCAGGAAAGGAAAATGGAGCAATCTACTTCCGTAAAGATTTACTTCCTCAGGAACCCATTGGGGGTGGCTATGAGTCAGAACTGACTCGATGGCAGTGAGTTTTTTGCTGAAGGAACTCCTGGTCTATTAGAGAAATAGATATGTGACAAATTAATGACAGTTAAGCTTAATGTGTACAAAAGACATATGTTAAAAGAATTGTTGGAATATGAAGATCAGAATAATTACAAATCTATATAATTAGTCCACATTAGCCTTATTCTTCAGGACCCGTCCTGGAGCTTTTGTATCCCACTTTCTGAAATCCATTGCATACTGTAACTCTGAGGCAGTACCTTTTCCCTGGAAATAAGCCTTGAATGGTGCCACAGAATATGTGCAGTGTGGGAACTCTTTCTCTTATTTTACAACAGAATGGGTTTGCTGGTATGGAGAGAAAAATCTCACATTCTTTTTTATTTGTTATATATGTCACAGCCTCTCCCAAGCCCTTCAATTTAATCTTCACAGAACTTGGGTATAGGTAGTTTTGTTTGTTGTTTTGTGTTTCAAATCTTTATTTTACAGAAGAAACTGGGGCTTAAAGAGTCCTATTCTTCCAAAGTCATACAGTAAACATTGAACCCAAGAACTCAGTGTAGATTTATCCATATTAAAGCCCAGGTTTTGTTCTTTTGCTAATTTCACCTGCTTCTCAATTTCCTGTAAAATATATGCACTTGTCATGTGTCTTCAACTCTCCAAATGGGGAATCTGAAAAAGTAGGGTTGTGGTTGTGAAAAAGTAGAGTAGTCAGTTTTACAGCATAAGTGAAATTGCCAAATACCCTAGCAGGTACTTAGCTCTCTTTGAAGTTCCATAAGCTCTGGGGTAGAAGGGTAGATCTTTACCAACATTCTCATGTTGTCTTGTGATACTAATACTTATTAGGAAGATTATACATAATTAAAAATTAGACTTCAGCTAAATTCATTAATGTGTCTTTTTCCCAGTCTTCTTTCAAAAATAAAATATACATTTCTATGTGATTTAAGGGAGCTCTAGTGGTGTAGTGCCTAAGGCATCTAACTGCTAACCAGAAGGCTGGCGGTTTAAATCCACCAGCCACTCCTCAGAAGGAAGATGGGGCAATGTACTTCTGAAGAGATACTTCCTCAGAAACCCAAGGAGGGGTTACGATGAGTCAGATCCAACTCCATGGGGCAGTGTGTTTGGTTTTTTGGTTTAGTGGCATAGTGCCTAAGGTATTTGACTGCTAATCACAAGGCTGGGGGTTCAAACCCACCAGCCACTCCTTGGAAGGAAGGTTGGGCAACTACTTCTGTAGTGATACCGCCTCAGAAACCCAAGGAGGGGTTGCTGTGAGTCAGATCTGACTCGACAGCAGTGAGTTTGGTTTTTGGTTTATGTGATTTAAATTATGTCACTGTGCACTTTTCCAATTAGCAAAATATTGAGTTTTAAGAAAATGTAGCTTAATTTACCTTGCTAAGTAGAACTTTATGGGTTAGCCCCTTTGATTTTGAGTTTATAAGCACAAGAATCATGAAATTTTGATTGTGGGGAGGGGATATTTTTTCCTGCTTTGTAAGACTTTAGGACAGCTGATAAATATTAACACAGACATTCCAGGAAATCATCTTTTTGATGAAACAACACAGAAAAAAACCTCATTTCAAAATATTTTTAAAGAGAGATATTGCAATGGAAATGGCTTAGCCTCAATATACTATTTGGTTGTTTGATGATTTTTATGATTAAGATTTTTAAAAAGATATACTTCAGATTTTGGAATAGTTTTTATTTAGTCACCAGTATGTGCCCAGTTAGGAGCTCTGGTAGCATAGTGCCTAAGGCACTTGACTGCTAACCAGAAGGCTGGCGGTTCAAACCCACTGGCCACTCCTCGGAGGGAAGGTTGAGGCATTCCTACTTCTGTAGTGATACTGCCTCGGAAACCCAAGGAGGGGTCGCTATGAGTCGGGGCTGACTCGATGGCAAATAACAACAACAATAACAACAATGTGCCCAGTTAATGGTGTCTTTTTTTTTAATTAATTAATTTGAAATTATGATCATGTAAAATTATTGGTGTTTTTTTCTTCTTTTTTAAATAGCCTCTTGATGAAAATTCTCCTCACTGTTTTAAAATACTACTATAAAATATCCTAGGTTGTCTTATATTTTTCATATTTTTATTGTTTTTCTTTGCATTAGTTAAGCGAAAGATAGAAAACTTTAGTTATTTAATTACCTGGGATAACAATGAGTCAGAATCGACTCAGTGACAACTAACCACAACAACAACATTGCTTTTGAAATAATGGTGATAGGATTTGAAGAAGCTAAGAGTAAAAATCTGAAGCCAAAATGCTTGGCTTCAATCCTGACTCTGATATGTGTCAGGTATGTGACTTTAGACAAATCACTTAATAACATCCTCAATTTCCTGTGCTTTCAAATGTGAGTAATTAACAGTACATATTTCATAAATTGTTATGAGAATTAATTATATGTAAATGATTAATACATGTAAAGTACATAGGGCAAGCTTCTCACTAAGTATTGCATATATGTGTGCTGTTGCTGTTATTATTATTGAAGTAACATGCTTAGTTAAATCACTTAGCTACAAAAACAACCCACCACCATTGTCGACTCTGACTCATAGCAACCATAAAGATTTATAGTTTCCAAGGCTATAAATCTTTACAGAAGTAGGTTGCCTCATCTTCTTCCCGCAGAGCATCTAATGGGTTTGAACCACTGACCTTCTGGTTAGCAGACAAATGTCTTACCTATTACACCACCAGAGCTGCTTATTTAAATCCCTTAGGTGCTTATGAATAAGAACTCAAATACAGCCTAAGTAATTGTTGTAGAGAAGAGACAAATAAAAGAAGATACAGCTTGGAATATACTATGACGGCAGCTACAAACCACTTTCTAATATTTTTTAAAAAGAATATGTAGCAATGTTAGTTACAAAGAAAAGAAAGAAGGAGTGCATAGGCCGTTCTTCATTACTTGAAGAAAAGCACATAGAAGTTGAGATGAATAAATTATCCAATTTATTTTCAACTAACAGGTAGAGTGCTCTTTTCAAAACATAAATAAGTCACTTTCCTGCTCTAGTCTCTCTGCCTCACTCAGAATAAAAGCCCTTATAATGGTCCATCTAGCCCCCAATCCCACTCCACACTTACCTCTCTGACTTACATTCCTGTGTTATCCTGGCTAACTCTGTTAGCCATGCGGGTCTTCTTCCTCTTTCTTGAATGCACTGAGCATACCTTAGGACCTTTGAACTGCATGTGTAGAAAACTTTTTCTTTAGATATACATATAGATCACACCATATCTCTTTCCATTCTCTCTTCAAATGTCCCCTAAATATTCTTACCCCAGTGTCTTAATAGGAGCTGTCATACCCTCCCTGCACTACTAATCCTCTGTGCCTGCTCTATTTTTTCTTTAACCATTTGATTTATCACCTTCAGATATAGTATATAAACTACTTATTATGGCTCTCATTTACTGTCCTCCTCTACTAGGCTGTCAGCTTCATAAAGGAACAGATATTTGTTTTGTTCACCTATATATGCCACATACATAGAAAATTGTCTGACAAATAGTAGACAATCAATATATGCTAAATGAATTAAATCCTTTTTTGGTGATATGTATGTGTATGTGGGAGCTCTGGTAGCATGGTGCCTAAGGCATTTGACTGCTAGCCAGAAGGCTGGAAGTTCAAATCCACCAGTCACTCCTCGGAAGGAAGGCTGGGCAATCTACTTCCATAGTGATACTGCCTTGGAAACCCAAGGAGGGGTCATTATGAGTCTGATCCTACTCGACGGCAGTGAGTTTTTTTGTTGTTGTTATTTGTTTTGGGATATGTATGCATGTATGTGTATATATCTGACTCTTAAGAGTGAATATATAATTGAGAGACTATTAGGACATTTGAATAAAAATTCAATAGCAAAAGATAAAAATTTAGCTATGAAGCAGTATAGTGAAGTTTGGAAGAAATATCTCAATAGAATTTTAAATAAAAAATAATGATAATAAAAAATATGAATAATTCTTTCTTAAAATATTCTGAACTATAACCAACACAGTGCTTTGTGACATGAAATAAGGCTATTTTAAAGGTGCTATGTTTCCTTCTGCTTGATTAATAGCAACATATTTCCTCTTTAATTTTTTCTATTTTTCCATCATTTTATTTTCTTATTCCATTGTTTGTATGTCAAATATGCCCATTACATCCAAAAAATATTCAACAGGACAGTCAGAATAATTGGAAAGAAAATGGGTATTTGGAGGAGGAAAGAAGAAAACAAGTGAAGGAAATAAGTCAAATATTGTTATTTACATTGGTTTAAAATTAATCTTTTCTCTATATACATCTTAGTTAAGCTAGCCCTTTCCTTTTCCCATAATTCTCTCCCCTTACCTGTAATGAAAGCACACATCTGTGTCCCTCGTCATCTGAAAAGCTTTTTGGACAAAATTAGTCCAAATTAAAGTTTTCTTTACCTGATTCTTTAGTGTTTATGGTGTGTACCATACAATTACAACTTTATTATATATCGTTCCCTAGTTGTCCATATGGTATATGATTTAGTGCTCCTTTATGCATGGGTATATTGCTAGGGTATATACTGTTGTATTGTCTTTTGGGTATATGTCCAGATTTCACCTTTAAAAATAGATTACAGCTCTCTCTTCTTCTCTTCTTCCCTTCTTCCTCTTTCTTTCTTCTTCTCTTCTTCCTCCTCTTCTTCTTCTGTCCTTCCTCAGTGCAGGCACCCTTTTGCCTCTTTAATAAAATCTCCTGTTGGGTACCCTGCTGTGTGGCGTGGTCGTTGAGTGCTGATGGAGCTCTAACATTGGTGTCAGAAGCGGGATTGCTGGTGCCCCCAATTCCTCATCAGAGGGTCCAGAACCCCCCATTCTTCTGGCACTCCGACCTGTCCCCCAGCACCCGTGACCATCTTCCCTGGTGCCTTCCCAGCAAACCACACCAGCAAATCATCACCTTCGCCCTGGCCTGGGTCCGCCAGATATCTACCCAAATTTTGTGACAGACAGCAAACCAAATGATCCTTCAAGCCAAAGACCTGGAAGAGATTCCCTTGCGCTCGTGAAGACCACCCTACTAATAAGATACCTTGGCCACCTAGGTTCCACTGTTTCCCTGTTCTTGCTTCCCTCCCCTAATCGTTGCAACCCAGCCTGTCTTACAGGTCCCAGAACACCAGATGCCATACATGTCCAGCCAACCCCTGGGAGTCGACACCTTTAGAAAGCCTCTTCTTCGGGGACTTCTACATACTACAAATCACCAACCAGGCAAAATAACACAGCATCTCTGAAGTTGAAGCAAAAGAAAACTGGTGTTAGTACTACAAGAGGCAAACTGCAGTGCATGTATAGACTGGAAGGCCCCACTTCCAAAGACGCCGTGCCCCTCCCCAGCAGGAAGCAGCTCCAGAAGATTGACCTTTGCCCCTTTTCCCACAAAAGCGGACCCTTCTTTCTTTCCTTTTAAAAAACCAAAGAGGGGGGAATGTTAGAGATATGCCATGCCATCTTGCGTGGCTCTTCCGGGTTCTTCTTCATTCCCTGCTGCCCCACCCAAGGTCATAAGTCAGTTAACGGAAGTCGAAACTGAGCTTCCTGCAAGGTGCGAATTTTAAAAAGGCAACATAGCCTCTGATAGGTTAAGACCTCTTCCCCCAGCTCTGATGTACAACCTCCTAACCCCAGGTCTATATAAGACCACCCTCTCCCCTGCTCTCTCTCTCTCTTCTTCTCTTCTTCCCTTCTTCCTCTTTCTTTCTTCTTCTCTTCTTCCTCTTCTCCTCTTCTTTCTCCTCTTCTTCTTCTGTCCTTCCTCAGTGCAGGCGCCCTTTCGCCTCTTTAATAAAATCTGTTGGGTTAAAAAAAAAATTAAATTAAATTAAAATAAAAATAGATTACAGGGAAGGGCAATGTACCAAATGTGAGTGATCAACACAGTGGCATTGAGGAAGAGGATGAAATAGAGAGGTACATGGCAGGTACAGACAACAAAGATGAGCCCTTTTACATGTATAGTACATTTTCAGTGATGGCAAGCATTGAGCTACAGGTGGACAGATGGGTAGACAGGTTGAACAATCAGGTATGTCTAGGACCAATAGGGTTAGCAAACAAAAAGATTTAAAATAATAATAATGATAATAATAATAATAATAGAAGCAAGGGAAAGAAGTGCAAAGGCAAGAAGGCTGCAAGGAAAGGGTAATCACAGGAAGGAAGTGGGAAATGGGAGGAGAGCTATTACATTATGGGGATTGCAATCAGTGTCACGAAACAAAATGTGTATGAACTGTTTAATGTAAACTGAATCTGCTTTGTAAAATTTCACCTAAATCACATTAAAATTTTTTTTTAAAAAAGCAGATTATAAACCCCTAGAGGTCAAGGACTACAAATGCTAAGCACATAGAGGTCCTCAATGCATACTTGATTTGTCATTTACAGTTAAGTGTGCTCTAAAAAAACAAATCAAATCCACTGCCACCAAGTTGATTCTAACTCATAGAAATCCCACAGAACAGAGTAGAACTGCCCCACAGTTCCAAGGTTTCCAAGACTGAAATCTATGGACACATGCTGCCTCATCTTCCTCCTGCAGTATACCTAGTGGGTTCAAACCATCAACCTTTTGGTTTCCAGCCCAATGCTTTAATCACTGCAGCACCAGAGCTCCTTAAGTGTGCTCTTCTGGGAGGAAATTAATATGGTTGACGACTGCACTCATTTCTCGTTTTTTTGCTATGTGTTACACACACTGAGGAATATTTGGTAAGGCTTGGTCTTTGTCTTTTACAGGTATCATACAGACTTTTTGAAGACATGGGCCTCTTTGAAGCTTTTAAAATTCCAATTAGGGAATTTATGAATTATTTTCATGCTTTGGAGGTTGGATACAGGGATATTCCTTGTAAGTATAAGTTGCTTGTGGCATGATATTTTTAAAATCTGTTAAATGTGCTGTGAGTAGTGGGATTCTGCATTGTGGTCTTATACACTGTAGACACTCAGTATACTCACAGGGTATATAGAGGTAAGGAGATATGGCCTACATTAGGATTCCAGCCCCTTAACTTACCAACTGTGTGACTCTGGGTCTTAACCTTTACATACCTCATTTCTTTACTCATAAAATATGATTGTAATATCTACCTCCTAATAGTTTTATGAAGATCAGATGAGGTGATATTTTTAAATGGATTGTAATAGTGCCTTGCATGTAATAGTGCCATTTAAGTGTTTGATTAAAAAAAAAAAGGATAATCAGATGTTAAATTTATTGCTTATTGTATATTCTGTCTCTGAATTTCATTGGATGAATGACTTTTGTTCTGGCATCTGAAAAGTTACCCAGCCAAGTAAATAAATATTGAAATGTTCTCAATATAAGGTAAACTCAGAGTAACAGAAATTAGGTGGTCTATTTTATGAATCAGTAAAGAAGAGTATCTATAAGTAATTATAGAAAAATAATTAGAAAGATTTAAAAGTAGGTAAATGTGAAGACCCCAGGAAAGGATACAAAGGTCCAATCCTTAGAGTATTGTGAGCATAAGTTTGCCATTTGGACTAGAAAAACTGGAACACAGAGATGTTGATTTTCACTATATAGTATTTTGGGTATTACAGAACACTTAAGTAGACTGTCCTACATGCTACAAAATATATGGCACTAGAGGAAATGCTCCTAAGTCAAACCAGAAAAATTGTAAAAAATGTGTTGAAATCATGTGGTACATCAAGAGAATAAATGGAAAGCATGAAAAATGGTCAAACATAGTACAGTCTTTGGAGCATGTTACTTTGGAGTACAAAGAAAAAGAGGGTCAAAAGGAGAATTAAACATTTTTTAAAAATTTAAATAATTTTAAATATATTCTGGATGAATGACTACATCTCTTAAATGTTTTAGTTAAATCTTTACCTTTTTCTATTATAATATTTAGTGTTAAGACCTTAATTTTTTTTTTCATTTAAAAAAAGAAAAGAGATTTTCCTTAATTTAAAAATGTTCTTAGACACTACAGCAAAATATTTATAGTCTCATTTCAAACTGAACATGTTTTAACTTTGAAGTTTTAAGTTGCTTTTATGTATGTTGGACTTTATAACCCTACCTCTTCGTGTAGTCTCAATAGCTGAAGTTAAAAATTATGTGGATGCAGATAAAGCAAAGGTATTCCCAGAAAGGAGTAGCACCTTAACCTAGTAATTCATTATTAACATGTTATTCTTCAAAATGCCATCCACATACTACATTGGAATGAAAATGCACAGCAGATGGTGTGTGATAAGAAAGGAAAATGAATAATTGATTCTATTAATGAGATGTGTTGGAGAATTTGGGACAATGCAGACAACATAGGACAGTTTGAATAGGAGGAAAAATGAGCTTAAGAGCCTTGTGCCCCCTGGGAAAGCCAGACTGATGAGGCCATGGAAGTTGGAAGAGAGATATGGAAAAGAGGTAGTTTGAAAAGACCTCAAGATAAGCCTTGCTTTCTTAATACCATTTTCCCAGGGCCCACCCTGGTTAGATGCCAATGATTGACATAAGTGTTAGTGATTTCTCAGATGTTAAGCAGTTACATAAATAAACTTTTATAGAAAGGAAGACACTGAAAACACTTAAGAAAAGCTAGTCACCAGACTGAATATCCAAAGTTGTATTATATTTCCAAATATATCTTAAGGATATAATCAACAATAGCCAAATTCTTTTAGTTTAAATTGATGCCTGACACTATAGATATAATATCTACTAACTTTTCTCCAAGTATTATGTCATTAAATCATAGGAAAAGGTGACCAGTATTTAAGTGTAAAAAAGAAGTCTCTAGATTCTAAATTTTATTATAATTTTATATCTTGTTACATTTTTCTATAAGTGAATAACTTTTTTCCTGCAACATTCACATTCCATATAAAAAGAATTGATGTAATGAAGCTACTTGTTCTATTAGCTATTCTAGACGCTTTCCATAAATGAGTTTATGTACATCTTTTGCAGTGAAGCTTTAGTTTGATGAACGTTTATAATATCTTGTATCTGCTGAGGTTCTAAATTTAGATTAATATAGATATTTATTTAAAATTTTGCATATCATTAGTTATAATTAGCATATACAAAATTTGTTGTATGTGTAGTTATTTAAACATTTACTCATAGAGAATTAGATTTCTAATAGCTTCATCTAAAAAAAATCCATAATTAATTAGAAAAAAAAGTCTAAAGATTAACCAAAGTGAACATGGAATTGGGTTAACTTTAATACAAAAATGAGCTAAGATATTAGAACTGATTTTTTTTCAGCATTCTGGTTACACCTTTAGAATATGAATTAAAATATATTAAAAACCAAACTCACTGCCATTGAGTCAATTCCAACTCATAGTGACCCCCTGTGGGTTTCTAAGGCAGTAAATCTTTACTGAAGTAGACTGCCCAGTCTCCCTTCCAGGAAATTGCTAGTGGGTTTGAACCTCCAACCTTCTGGTTAGCAGTCAAATGCCTTAGGAACTACGCCACCAGTGCTCCATATATGTACCATATATATGGAGGGAAGGTTGGGCAATCTACTTCCATAGTGATACCGCCTTGGAAAGCCAAGGAGAGGTCACTATGAGTCGGGTCTGACTCCACGGCACATAACAACAACAAGGCAGACACATGTCAGAAAAGAAAAAATTGAAATATTTTCCACTAAAATGAGCAATGGAAAACTGGTAAAACCTGCACCCTGTCAAAGGTGGAAAACTCAGCAAGACCCAGAAAACTGAAGCAGTCCCATTGAGTTCTGGCTCTCAAAAGTTTTACTGTATACTTATTTCATGGAGTCAGAGTGGGTAAGGCAATATAGGCAGTTCATTGATAGACATGTATTACACATTTATAATCAGTAAGTATTAGGTATGGTTAATACCCAACTGTTACCAGGAGATAAATTATGTTTGGTATTGTTTATAGTCCATTTCAATTGGCCATTTTGACTGTTGTTGTTGTTGTTATGTGCCGTCGAGTCAAACCTGACTCATAGCGACCCCTCCTTGGGTTTCCAAGGCAGTATCACTACGGAAGTAGGATTGCCCAACCTTCCTTCCGAGGAGTGGCTGGTGGGTTTGAACCGCCAGCCGTCTGGTTAGCAGGCAAGTGTCTTAGCCACTATGCTACCAGAGCTCCATTTTGACTAGAAAAGATAAATCACCAGATCACATTAATTGATGCATCCAAACTTATTTGTGAGGGTGCATTTTTCCTGTTTTTAAATACTTTCATCTCTAAAATGTGATACCTCTTCATACCTCTCACTCTTGGTATTCAAGTTTGAGAGATGAGGAAACTATCTCAGAAGTGCCTTTGATCATGTAGCTATTTAATGGCAGACATGAGAATTGTTTGGCTCAGCTTATGTTTAGCTCAGTTCAATGAAGCTATGTATGATGTTCATCAGTTTTAAAGCTACATAATCAGGTAATACAGTACAAGCTAGAAGGGGAGAAAGATTATAATATTGGCTACATTCCAAAGAAAAAAAGTTAAAATGTTGCTTCCCTCAGCCTATGATGCATTTCAGCATACACAGAATTTTGAATTGAAAATCTATAAATTTGGGTCAAGAAATCTATAAAATTTACATACAACTCCAACCCCCTCCATACCAGCTCACTTCAACTCTGTGCTTGAGGGATAAGGAGAAAGTTGAGAAAACAAGTGTATCAAGACAGAAGAGGGAGATGGGCAGACTCTGAGAAAGAGGTAGGGTGTGTGATGTGTTAGTGTGTGCATGTGTGTTTATGTGTTGTCAAGAGGGAGAGGGGATTGCCAGGTGGGCACGGGAATTGAAAAAGAACATTAGGTGTTTGTTTAACCTGCAGAGATGAAGGAAGAGAGATGATGATGATGAGAATAAAATAAGGAGACGTCTGATAGAGTTCTTTATCCCTCTCTGTTGCCCAACGTAGAGCGAGAAAAGGAATCTTTGCACATTTCTATGTATCATACAGAAGCCTGTTGATACTCTCCATTGACCTAGCTTGCTATTTCCTGGGTTCTTTTGCTCCTGGGTTGGGTCACCAGAGGGCTAATGAAAAAGGCAACAGAGATACCAGCACTGGGTACGATAGTTGCAAATGAAACCAAAACCCATTGCTGGTTGTTGTCAAGTCTACTCCAGTGCATGGCAACCCTATCAAAGTAGAATGGTCCCATAGAGTTTCCAAGGTTATGTAATCTTTATGAAAGAAGACTGCCTCATCTTTCTCTGCTGAGCTGCTGGTGAATTCAAACCACCAGCCTTTTGGTTATCAGCTTATTGCTTGAACCACTGTGCCACCACGCTCCTTTATTAAGTGAAGATTTATTTAATAAACATGTTATTGACTGTTTACAAGGCAGATTACTTTTCTTTCTCCATAAGTGATAGGTGATGATGTAATTCTTTTATATACACATACATACCTAGACATATATATTTAAACAGTTCGATTTGGTTGACTATTGTTTCATTTAGGACTTTTCAACCTATAATTATAAGCAAAAATAGTATTTTTTCCATATAATACCTTTGTCTAATTTTTAAAGCAAGATCATACTGTTGTTTTTGCTAGTTGCCATCACATCCATTCTGATTCATGGTGACGCCATGTGTGTAGAGTACAACTGCTCCATAGGGTTTTCAAAGTTATGACCTCTTGGAAGCAAATTGCCTGGCCTGTCTTCTGAAGCACTCTGGGTTGGTTCAAACACCAACCTTTTGGCTACTAGTAAAGTGCTTGACCAACACTAACCTTCTAAAAGGAGTTTGGAAGTTTTCCTTCTTTTCTGTTTTATGAACTAAATTATTTATAGGATGGTTTGTTCCTTCAAAGTTTGTGAAAAACACCAATAAAATCAAGTGGACCTTGGGGTGGGGGACAGGACAGGGAATAGAACAGCTCAGATCTCCAAGTTTGCCTGTATTTGTTGTTGTCTATTCCACACTCCAACCAAGCTCTGCCAATATCCTGATGCTGCCTCATCCACTCTTGTAATGCTGGACTCATGTTCAGGTTCCTCTAACCTGAATGGTAATGGTGATTACTTTCATGCTGTAATCTTCTTAGCTTGCAATGAGGGAAAAGAAAATAACTTGATGAAGAAGCTCTCCCCAGCAGTGGTACCCTCTGCCCAGGCTGCTACTTTCCTCCTATTCCTGGTCACCACTTCCTTTTGCCACCCCGGAGGTTTAGAATAGCTTTCCTTTTACTGCTCCAATCCTGTCCCTACAGATGCAGCGTTGATTTTGGAGAGACATGGCTATCTGTGCTGGTTCCTCATCTTGTTCTACAGCAGCAATTTATTTTATGTGAATAGTATTTATCATTAATTGAAAGCTTAGTACATGTCAGGTACTTTACAATATATTTCTTTCTGGGATCCTTACAATTGTGCTATATAAGATAAGTTCTAGTATTATCTCAACATTTTTACCATCAGGAAATGAAACTAACCAGTTCTGTCCCAAGTCTAGAAAATGCTAGCATACTCAACATAAAATGTAATTGTCTTGAAGTGCTTGAGATGTTATATACTCAGGAATAAATCCCAATGTTAATAAAATTGTTCTTTAAAGTACTATGTAATGTCAGTATTAATACGTAGCAAAGACACAGAGCCTATGAGGTCTTTTTCTTAAAGCCCTGCTGAGAAGATTTCTCAAGCTCACACTTGGGCTCCTAGACTGAATTCCTGTGTTTGACTAAGATTTAACTTGTCATCACTTAAAGACTGACTCCTGAGAGTTTCCAGAAATGTAAGAAAAGAGGCACCATCTACCCACCATCTATCCACCTGGATGTCACTAACTCCATAGATGTTGTAGCTTTCTTCCCTGATAAGAGCAAGAAACAAGTGCTTCTTCTGTTTTCCCATTAGCATTCTTCTTGTTCTCTTCTGTTTCTCACCTCCTAACTGTTGAGTATTATTCAGAGAACTGATCAATTATATTAGAGAAGGAAACTCTGCCATGATTAGTTAGTTGAATAACACGTGTAACGTTAGTACATTTAGGATAAAGCATGCCACTCAATAAAGTGTTTGTAGAAGGAGGCAGAAAAACCTGGAAGAATTGTACCAGAAAAAACAGGTGAGCTAAGAGCACACTGGAAGTTTAGGCATGGTTCAATAGAAGCTGAGCCGTACCTTTAGATGAGATTTCCTCCTTGTTATAATGACAGTATAACTGGAAAATGTGTCAATTTCCACAGTCTTTACTCTTCTAAATGGCTAAACTTCCAACATTATTATTCAAAGAGGACTTTGTTTTCTGTTTAGGTACTTCCTAGAACTATATTCCAACATTAGAATTTCCAGATCAGAGAACATAATGTATTTTGATTTTGAATTTTGCTTGATGGGTTTAATCAACATATAAAAGACATATTATTCATTTTTATTTCAGTGTTTTGATATGATGAATAGTACTATATTCCAGCCATAGATTATATTTGGGTGCTATTTATCAGAGGTGGAATTTTAGATAGTATGGGCCATTGGTCTCACTTAGTGAAAGTATGTCATAGGTCTTTCTTTTATTCTGTTTCTGTACATGGTCTTCTACAGGAGCATGGAAATAAGTACAAGAGCAAACATTACAATTGTTTCACATAGTGAGTTTCCTATGTGCATAAGTATCTAGTGGACTCTGGACACAGATTTTCCACTTCAGGCATCTGCATGCATAATGAATGTTGTGAGTGTTTTTTTTTTCCCCCCGTTGTTGCTGTGGATATCATACCATTATGGAAGAGTAATCAGAATATTGGTCATAAAAGTTTGGCTGGCTTTGACTGGGGTATTAACATGCTGGGACTAAACTGTTCATCCAGTAGGTGGCACTCTTAGTCCTTGGACCCCAAAGTTCACCTTTTAATGACTTCTTTGCATTGCTTACAGATCATAACAGAATCCATGCCACTGATGTCTTACATGCTGTTTGGTTTCTTACTACACAACCTATTCCAGGACTCTCAACTGTAATTAATGATCACGGGTCAGCAAGTGATTCAGGTATTCCATAAAGTATATTTGTTGTTGTTGTTGTTGTTTGCCGTCAAGTCGGCCCCGACTCATAGCGACCCCTCCTTGGGTTTCCAAGGCAGTATCACTACGGAAGTAGGATTGCCCCCTTCCTTCCGAGGAGTGGCTGGTGGGTTTGAACCGCCAGACTTCTGGTGAGCAGTCAAGTGCCTTAGGCACTGTATTCCCTTGTAAAAGACAGAAGCAAAAAAGTTTTGGGGTCTATACTTTCCCTATTGTCTTGTTTTTGTTTTTTAAAGAACATCAAAGCAAATTATATCAATTTAATATTTTTAAAATTTTTCTATTGCTTCCATTTTCTCTTCTCAGATTCTGATAGCGGATTTACACATGGACATATGGGATATGTATTCTCAAAGATGTATAATGTATCAGATGATAAATATGGATGTCTGTCTGGGAACATCCCTGCCTTAGAATTGATGGCACTATATGTGGCAGCAGCCATGCATGATTACGATCACCCAGGAAGGACTAATGCCTTTCTGGTTGCAACTAGTGCTCCTCAGGTAAAATCTTTAGGTTTTGATTAAATAATAATAATAATGATTCAATTGGCCTTTCTCCAAAGAAAATCAATTTTAAAAATTTGACTTCCAATAAGCACAAAATAAGTATAAGTCAAACTATATCTTCCCAAACCAAACCAAACTCATTGCCATTAACTCAATTCTGATTCATAGCGACCCCCATTGGGTTTCCAAGGCACTAAATCTTTTTGGAAATAGATTGCTCCATCTTCCTTCTCTGGAGCAGCTGGTGGGTTTGAACCACCAGCCTTCTGATTAGCAGTGCCAAATGCCTTGGGCACTGTGCCACCAGAGCTCCTTATAGATACAATTCTTAGAGGCCATACTAATTCCAAAAATATGTCATAGTTTATTACAAGATATTACGGGCAGGTATGCAACTTTCTTTATCACCGATGAGGGTTCCTTCTCAATTTTCTTCTTAGGAAAAAAACTGCTTGAATGCTTGAATTAGTGTTAATAAACTTCCTTAAGAAAGAAAGTCTAACCTACATGAAGTCCCTTTCTGAAAAAATTAGAGAACCAAATATTTATTGCACTTCTAAGAATATGTCTTCTTTGTATATGAATCCCATTCCTTTAAAGTATATTTGTTTTAAGTATGATTCTTATAGCTATTCTATTGGTTAATGAAAATTAAAGATCAATTTATTTCACTTATTTGAGAGAATTTTTTTACCTGAAGATAGATTCAAAAACAGTGAATAACTTTCAAGAAATTCATTTTGATGTATATTCAATCTAAATAAAAAATAAATCACTAAATATCTAGGCATCCATAGCTGTCTGATCAAACTCAACTTCCTCTTGATTTAGTTATTTGGACCCATGTTAATAACTGTCCCAAGATGCTGGATCTTCTTTCTTTCAAAGGCAAATCTATTACCATATTAACTTTTTTTTTTTCCTTGTTTGCCTTTTGTCTTTTGTCCCACTCCCATCTTTCTCTATAGTCTAGAATATTTCTCTAATCTCTATACTATAAAAATTGTCCTGATATATTTTAAATGCCAACCAACTTTACCTTCTTTCATTCTGTCCTTCACACACCAGAATTATTTTCACTAAAGATAGCCGGGCAAATTCTTTGGCCAGAACCGTTTGCCAATCTGATTTTCCACTACCCCTGTGCATTTTTATCATACCAATATGAATTTCCATGTGCTTTATCTTTCCTTTTAGTTCTAACTCACTTGTTTTCCTTCTACAGCCTGTCTTCCACACTAATATTCAAGCTTCCTGTAGCCAATTTCCTCTTCCTCTGCAGCATCCCTGAGATACTTACTATATATTCTCAATTACTAGAAAGAGGGTAACATTGTTTATGGATGATTTTAATTGTGGGCTTCTCAGGGAGTCTGTTCATCCTATTAATTATATATGTTTAATTAAGGTAATTCTTATGCCCAAAGTAGAATGTAACTGAGTTATCTCCTAGGGATGTTTTGAGGGATGTAAGTATATTTATATGTGTATATTTTATTGCTTAAGTTCCTTGCCCTACAAAGAAATCTGAAAAAGCTAACTCTTTTAAGAGAAGCTAATAGTCCTCAGAAGAGTTTAGAATAAAGTTTCAAGGAAAGAAAATTATTTTACAATAAAGGAAATTAAACTAAAAGAAAAACGACTTTCTTTTAGTCATTTGTATAGCAATAAGTAAGACTTAAATAGCCAGGATCCACAGATTACAATTGTGAGTTTCATAATAAAGAGTGATTTCAAAAACATTGCAAATGCTCGTGTGTATATATATATATATATATATATATATACATATATATATATATATATATATATATGTGTAAAATACATACATATATATATGTATGTATTTTAACTTTAAAAGTTGAACTCTTCTCTCTTGCTTATTTACCTAGGCAGTGCTATATAATGATCGTTCAGTGTTGGAGAATCATCATGCAGCTGCCGCATGGAATCTTTTCATGTCCCGGACAGAGTATAACTTCCTAGTTAACCTTGACCATGTGGAATTTAAGCATTTCCGTTTCCTTGTCATTGAAGCAATTTTGGCCACTGACCTGAAGAAACACTTTGACTTTGTAGCCAAATTTAATGCCAAGGTAATTAGACATGTACCAGTCTTCATTTTATGACCACATTGAAAGAAGTCACAAAACTAAAGCCTTGAACTGAACTCATTGTTAGTGACTCTTATGTGTCAAATGTGAAAATGCAATGTTTAGTCAGAAGCAAATATAAAGGCCTTGGTCCCAACCTGGAAACCTTAGAAGCTGAAGTGTTATATGTGTATTTTATACTTTGTACTGTAGAGGAATAATAAAATTCTAATTCTAGTTGTGCTTTTTCCATTTGCTTTAATTTTCTCTCTACTCTATGATCTAGTAACATAAATTTCTGGCAGAAAGAAAAGTAGAAAAACCGGGGGAAAAAAAACCCTCATATATTATACATAAATGCCCAAAATCTTAATTCAAGAAAATATCATTTATAGCTGTGGAACTTTAATGGTAATTGGTAACATATGCTAATTTTGATAGGATTTATTGAAAAATTCTATAATTAGTAATTGAGTATTTTATTTATCATTCATTATTTTCCTTTTGAATGAACGATTTTCCTGTTAATATATGCAAACCATTAGCATTATTTCAAATAGCTAAGAAGTTCCTCGATACTTGGTATTCTGATCTCCACATGGTAGGGAGACAATGAATATTTTCTTGTTTTTGCTCCTGTAAGCATTTTCTTTCATTGAGGCCAAACACATTTTAACTTTATCTTTAAAACAGGTAAATGATGATGTTGGAATAGATTGGACCAATGAAAATGATCGTCTACTGGTTTGTCAAATGTGTATAAAGTTGGCTGATATCAATGGACCAGCTAAATGTAAGGAACTCCATCTTCAGTGGACAGAGGGTATTGTCAATGAATTTTATGAACAGGTAACTGAACTGTTTAAACTCTCTTCATTTTCTTTTCTGATAAAATTAATAACAGCAATAAATGGTAGGCCAAAAAGGCATTTTATTTGACATGATAATATGAGAATCAGGAAATGATGAAAAAAACCTATTACAAAAGCATAATCATGTATAATCTTCCCTATATTACCCTACACTGATCAGATGATACTTGAAAGTTTGTGTTCAGTAGTATGAATACCCTCTTAAGAAGGATGTGGAGGTAACAGAACATGTGCAAGGAAAGGGATCAATGATGTAAAAGAATATGAAAGAAGTGAAGATATTCATGCAGGAGGAAGATAGAGGTGATGTAGTAACTATCTTCCTGGATTTAAAGGACAGACATACAAATTTAGGATTAGGTTTATCATAGCATTGTTGTGGAGATTAAAAAAAGAGAAATTATGTAAATTACTTATTACCACAAAAAAAAGAAACCTCACAGCCATTGAGATGACTCCAACTCATAGCAACCCTCATTGGGTATCCAAGGCTGTAAATCTTTACAGAAGTGGACCACATTATCTTTCTTCTGTGAAATAGCTGATGGGTTTGAACCACTGACCTTTTCGTTAGCACCCAAATGCCTTAACCAGTACACCACCAGAGCTCATTAAAAGTACTTAATAAAGGTTCTAATTTATAAGAAACATTATTTCTCTCTCTACTTCTCTAAAAATGGTTATGAATATGAGAACCCTAAAGAAGTTATAGAGAGATACATTTAAGGTAAAAGTCAGAAATAAATGTATATTACTAAAGGCATCTGAATATAAGTTGAAGTACTTTAAGTACTTTATAAAGTAATAAACTACCTGTCACTGGACATATTTAAGCAGATCAGAGAGCACTTTTATGGATACTAAGGTGAGATTCCTGTATAGAAAAAAGGACTTGTGCTTTTTAAAAATAATGTGTTCTTTCCTAGGAATTGAAATAATTTATAATAATATGTGAAATCTCTGATATCAAATGAAATATTGAAATAAATTATAAGCAAAATATATGCATAATCCCACTACCTAAGCATCACCATTGTTGGTATACCTTCATTAATATTGCTAGATAACTTCTGGTTTACAGTCTGTTAATTTTTTCAGAAATATTTGTAGCCACTCAAAATGATACAATAATTATGCAATAATACTATTAAACATATAGATAAAAAAGAAATATCAGAAAGCATGTAATCCCAGAAGATATAAGTCAATCAAAATCTGAGCTAAAGTGGCAATATTAATTGAGAAATAAATTATTTTAAACTTTCTGAAAGTCAGATAAAAAACTGATAGACTAAATATCTGTTTGATTAAAAATAACTCTTTTTTTGTAGCAGAGAAAAAAAAATTCCCAGCATTACATTTTATGATGCATTTATATTCTAACATGAGGGATACTGACTAGTGCGATAAGAAATATCATTAACTGACCCATTAAGAACCACTTCTTATATTTCATCTTGATAAAAAGACAAAACATTAAGGTCACCAGAATGGTAAATGACAATAAAGCATTTCTTTAGGAATCTTAATGATTTGGGGTAGAATCCTTTAACAGTCAAGTAAAGAGCCAGTTTGCACACGAGTGTTTGGATTCTTTTGTACCTACTTACTTAAGATGCCAGTTCAATACTTATTTTACTTGCATTTTAAACTTTTCATGTCTATTTAACATGTCTACCATAGTCTACTAGTTAACAGTGTCTACCATTAACTAGTTATGCTGAATTTCTGTTTCTAGGGTGATGAAGAGGCCAGTCTTGGACTACCAATAAGCCCCTTTATGGACCGTTCTGCTCCTCAGCTGGCCAATCTTCAGGAATCCTTCATCTCTCACATTGTGGGTCCTCTGTGCAACTCCTATGACTCAGCAGGACTAATGCCAGGGAAATGGGTGGAAGACAGTGATGAGTCAGGAGATACTGATGACCCAGAAGAAGAGGAAGAAGAAGAGGAAGCACCAACTGCAAAGGAAACCTGTGAAAATAATGAACCTCCAAGTAAGTTATAAAACTGGTTCCTAATGTGCTTTCTAGGTTGGTCTTCTTATTCAAGTTTAGATGAATGCTGTGCTTTAAATCATTACATATTTTGAGCCCAGATATTATCTACTGGGTTTGGTTCTGGGTACAATTTTCCCCAGCATCATAATAATAGAAATTACATACTCTGGAATCTTAGTAATATTATGCATCATACAAGGATATGTTCTCTGTCATGAAGTGGAAAAAAAAATAGTTGTAGCCTATTCATCATAGTATCTTAATGATTTGAGATGAAATGAATTATTGTTATCATGTAGATCAACCGAAGGCTGTTATTGGGAAAGTCCATATGAAAAGGTAAGAGGTAGTATTTATTTTTTTCATTCGGTAAATATTTATTGAGCACTTGCTGTATGCCAGGCATTCTTCCAGGTACTGAAGATAGATTTGTAAACAAAACAGGAAAAAAAAATCCTTAGACTTACATTCAAGTGAAATCAGTAGACACTAAATGAGACAAATATATATATGTATATATTTGTCTCATTTAGTGTCTACTGATTTCACTTGAATATATAGGAGCTCTGCTAGCATAGTGGCTAAAGCACTTGACTGCTAACCAGAAGGCTGGCGGTTGAAACCCACCAGCCACTCCTCGGAAGGAAGGTTGGGCAATCCTACTTCCGTAGTGATACTGCCTCGGAAACCCAAGGAAGGGTCGCTATGAGTCAGGGCCAACTCGACGGCACATAACAACAACAACAGCAACAATATACACACCACACACACACACATATACATACAATATATACTTCTTACTTTATAAAGTATATTCAACCTATATATACATATATATATGTAAATATATATTGAAAAATTATATACATATTTTAATGTATGTTTTCGCTTACTGCCATCATGTCAATTCTGAGTCATAGCAACCATTATAGGATAGAGTAGAACGGCCCCATAGGTTTTGCAAGGTTGTGAAGCTTTGCGGAAACAGACTGCCTCATCTTTCACCTGTGGAGCAGCTGGTGGGTTCAAACTGCTGATCTTTTGGTTAGCAGCCAAGTACTTTAACTGCCATGCCACCTGGCTCCTTTGGTAGTATGTTTGGTACTGATAAATGCTAGAGTTTAAAAAGATGAAGGAGCAGGATATGAAGCACTACATGTTGTTGTTGTTGTTATGTGCCGTCGAGTCAGCCCCAACTCATAGCGACCCCTCCTTGGGCTTCCGAGGTAGTATCACTACAGAAGTAGATTGCCCCATCTTCCTTCCGAGGAGTAGCTGGTGGGTTTGAACCGCCAGCCTTCTGGTTAGCAGTCAAGTGCCTTA